>NC_135714.1:34100813-34460813 GCF_964656455.1 Halichoerus grypus
GTGCACTCTTATTTTGGCGACTTCCAGAATATTGTTTGGGACCCACTGAAGTAGTTGAAAGACTTTGGGTTTTGGAACCTGAGAACTAGAAACTCAAGTCTTAAATCATTTAACCTCCTTGAGTCTCAATTTTTCTATCTAAAATGGTAATAAAAAAGTGCTAACTTTTGCCTATTTCATAAACTTTTTGTGAATTTCAACAGGATAGTGTGGATGAGGTGCTTTAAAAAATTACATTTGCCACACAAATGTTAATTATTGTGCAGCACTGCTCAACACAGTTCACGCCAGCGATTTTTCCTGCTCCCACTGTCCTTTTTCCTTCAAAGGGAAATTTACATGCCCTGATTGCCACTTCCATGCATTCCTTCCTGTGGAGCCTCTTCTCTCTTCTCATACTTTACTTCCTTCATTTCCTCTTTTCCCTTTATTAAGTCTAAATTAGAGCTCATCTCTTAGATAAACCATAATTAGTTTAGCATCTCACCAGGAACAAACTCCAGGCAGACTCCAAACATTTCCCTTATGTTCTAACACCTGCTTCTCCAATGATTCTGGGCTTAGCCTTCTCCTGATGTTAACAGACTAGCCATAGTCTGATCTAATATATGTGCATTGTACTCTCTTAACTCTGTTGAAGTGGGTCTTTGGTACCAATTTTTGTATACCTAACATTTGCTCCAAAGATTCTTGTAGGCGTTCACCTCTCCACTATACTCCCATGAATAAATCTGTCAGGGAGTAGTATTGCCTGCCAGACTTTGGATGGAGCAGGTTCATCTGAAGATGAGGCTCTGGGTCTAGAGACTTTGCATGCATAGAACTTGCTTCTTGGGGCGCCTGGGTGGCTCAGTCGGTTAAGCGTCTGCCTTCGGCTCAGGTCATGATCCCAAGGTCCTGGGATCAAGCCCCACATCAGGCTCCCTGCTCAGCGGAGATCTGCTTCTCCCTCTCCCTCTGCCCGGCCCCCCTGCTTGTGTGCTCTCTCTCTCTCTCAAATAAATAAATAAAATCTTAAAAAAAAAAAAAAAGAACTTGCTTCTTACCTAGATGAAGAGGTTGAGTTAGAGGATGGAGTCTGTCATGTGAGCAATGGCACTCTCGGTGGCCTTTTTCAAGCACGTTAATGAATGTTAGGGTTGTTTAGGGGCGGGGCTTGGTTCTAGGCCATGGTTAGGAAACATTATGGTTAGACAAGAGGGAGGCACAGATTATAGCCAGGGGCCTCTTTAAATAAATAAAGGGTTTGGATTGCCGACAGCCAAGAGTGAAGCGAAGGGAACTGGCCAACACGGAGGCTTGGACAAGTGTTGCTGACTGGGTACATAGGCCAAAACTCAAGATAAGTGAGTTACTGTCTAAGTCTTCTACCCGTGGAGGATTAGACTCACTGGTGTAGTTGAAGGAGGCTGAGGGCCAGGGAGGGTCAAGTCCTGGCTTCCCTGTGGGACTCCAGCTGGCTGCCCCGGCAAAGAGTTTGCTAAGCTGGAATGAACTGCGTCGGTAGCCTGGGGCAAGGAGAGCCATTACCTGAGCCTCAGCCAGGGCCTTTGAGGGAAAGCTGGGTCAGCAGCTGGAGAAACCAGATGCAAATACATTTCTAAGTCCAGGAGCCACGGAGCATGAGAAGCAAAGGCATGGCCCTGGAGCTGAATGCACTGAAGGTTGGGAGCAATGGAGGAGCGAGATTTTTCCCTCCTCTTTGGTTGGGGCAGAGGAATGGGGAGGTTTTTTCTGAGCTGAAAGGTACCGTGCTGCTGCAGCCTGAGAGTAGCAGGTGTGTTTCCTGAGACTTGTATCCAGAGACCAGTCTGGCAAGGAGGGGACTTACAGTGTTCCAGGGGTGGAGTTGGTTGATGGCAAGGACCCCAAAAGGCAGGAAACTCAGTTTGGAGGCTCCCAGACAGTGGATCCATACAGGTTTTAGACACCTGTCTTTGGAGAGTAGATGAGAATGCATCAGGCTGTGCCACTCTTTAGAACCAGAGGGAATTTTGTGGATGCTGGTGATTAAGGGGTTCTAACTCAAAACCTCCACCCATGTAGCAACATTTAACAATGTAAGAAGAACTCCCTATAATTTCAAATTTCGAAAACTAGCAATTCAGCTCTTCTGAGATTAAGGCTTTCATAACATACAGCCCTCTTTTTAAAAATTGTTGGGGCTTTTCAACTTTGTATTATTCTGAACAGAAGCCCAGTTGGTGTCTTGTAATAGTGTTATGACCCCAGCTGAAAAATCCACGACGGCCTCAGTGAATGATTCCTTTTGTTCAACAAACTCTCATCTTTTTGTGTGAGTTAGATCGGCTCTAAAGGGTGGTTGCAACTGGAGAGACATCATGCTCTTTGTTCACTAAACATTTCCTGAGTTGTTTGTGAGTCTGAAAAAAATCCATAGTCGTCGTCAAACAGAGGGCATCCTTCTGGTCCTGGGGTCTGATTTTTTTTTCTTGCCAAACTTTCATGTGGCCTGTAAGGACTATCATCATACCCATTTTACAAAGGAATTAAGTGGGGCACAGAGGATTAAATCACTTGTCTAAGATTATTCAGATAAGAAAGATTTACATTCAGAAGTCTGATTTCTTAGCTTTTACTCTTAACAGCTGTCCTGTGCCTACAATTGAGGTTTTAATGGGAGAGAAAAGAAAGAGGTTTGGGGTTGGTGATGTTGGCATGGGATTGGTGCCAGAAAACGTCAAGTGTGGGGAGGAGGGCAGTACAGAGGATAGCCACTGGGTCTCAACTGGACAGAACATGAGGAAGGATGGCATGGGGTTGGTGGTCTTGGGATGGAAGCATCAAAGGCCTGGTGGGCCTTCTTCTTCTTTTTTTTTTTTTTTAAGATTATTTATTTTAGGGGCGCCTGGGTGGCTCAGTTATCAAGTGTCTGCCTTAGGCTCAGGTCATGATCCCAGGTCCTGGGATCGAGCCCTGCATCGGGCTACCTGCTCGGCGGGGAGCCTGCTTCTCCCTCTCCCACTCCCCCTGTTTGTGTTCCCTCTCTTGCTGTGTCTCTCTCTGTCAAATAAATAAATAAAATCTTTAAAAAAAAATAAAGATTATTTATTTGAGAGAGAGAGAGAGAGAGAGAGAGAGAGAGAGAGAGACCACGAGTGGGGGGAGGGGCAGAGGGAGAGGAGAGAGACAATCTCCAGCAGACTCCCCACTGAGCATGGAGCCCGACATGGGGCTCGATCCCAGGCACTGAGATCATGACCTGAACTGAAATCAAAGTTGGACGCTTAACTGACTGAGCCACCCAGGTGCCCCTGGTGGTCCTTCTTAAGACAAGGAGGCAAGTCCAGTAAGAGTGAAAGCATGAGAGAGCTGAGAGGATAAGGAGGCTGTAGTCTGGGGAGAAGGTAGGGGTTTCTGTTTTCTTAGGTAGAGCCGTCAGACTAGGTGAGACAAAGGGGAGGGCTGGATGTGTACTAAAGACTACAGAGACAAGGGAGAAAAGACCGGCGCCTCCAGGCAGCACGGAAGGTGGAAACTGAGTAGCATCAGAGTCGTCCTGGGTGCTCTTTCGCTCTGCCTGGGAAGTGCAGTACCCATGGCTTTGCACGGGCTTGCCCGGAGTGCTGTGATACTTACGCAGGAACGTATAACTTACAGCAAGAGCAAGTACAGACTAGACCGCATGTGCCAAGGAGAATTACAGTAGATATGTTTTGCTATCATCATTTTGCTCTTCCTCGGTTGTTTTTGCCAACTGTGTATACTTGAAGCTTGGAGGTCAAATGCCCAAATGATGTGAGTCCTCTGTGGAGCAGTAAATAAAATGTCTGGGGTCAAAATGTGAGCAGGCTGCAAATGTGTGACAAGTGTCATGCTGTTAGAAATGTTAACCAAATACGGCATGATGTCCTGGAGGACTTCAGGGTTTAAAAGGAAGGCTGCAAACAATCATTCCCTAAGGAAGACCCTCCCAGGACAGTCACTGATGACTGGTCATCTCCTTCCCAACACCCAGAGCAGACGGTTTTGAAATAAATCCAGAAAGGAAAGTTTCTGACTGGTTTTCCTGACTCTGACTTTATTATTTAGGTAGAACTCTGTGGAATTCTGTCCATACCAGGGGTTGGCAACAAGCTTGGCCTGTTTTTGTCCTGGCTTTCTTTCTTGCTAAGGATGGTTTTTACATTTTAAAAGGGTTGGAAATGACACGAAACAAGAGTTTGTATATGGCTCCAAGAGCCTAGCATATTTACTGTCTGGTCCTTTACAGAAAAAGTTTGCCAGCCCATAAGGACTACGGGATAAATTTTAGATGTAATTGTTTACCCTCATAAAGTTAAGTAATTGAGTTTGGGCAGTACGAAAATGCTGTGTAGGAAAATAAAATAACTTTTTAGAGAAGGTTTTCTCAGGACTTTTCATAAGTCCCCCCCCAACTTTTTATTTTGAAAAAATTTCAAACTTATAGATAAGTGACAAGAATAATATAAGGATTCCGCATATACCTTACCTGCAACTAGAAGCAAATGGTTTAGGAAAAGAGAGGCCTATGGGAAAGAGATAAAGTAAGAATGGCAAAATGATCATACCGTTGACCCTTGAACAACATGGTTTGAACTGTGTGGGTCCACTTCTATGTGGACGTTTTCCATAAATACAGTCCAGTACTGCAAATGTATTTTCTCTTCCTTATGATTTTCTTAGTATTTTCTTTTCCCTAGCTGACTTTATTGTAGGAATACAGTATATAATAATAAAACATACAAAATATATGTTAATTGACTATCGATGTTATCGATAAGGTTTCTGGGCAACAGTAGGCTAATAGTTGGTAAGTTTTGGAGGAATCAGAAATTCTAGGTGGGTTTTCAACTGTGCAAGGGGTCAGCGCTCCTCCCCCCGCCCCCTGTGTTGTTCAAGGGGCAGCTCCCACGGCATCTCGTTCTAGGGTGTGTGCTCTGCTGTCTTCTCTGTAGTTTGATTTCTCATCCTCCCGCACACTCTTTACTTTCTTTTTTGTTACCATCCAAAGATGTACATTTAAGAAAAGCCAGTTCTGATTCTTTTATGAGTGAGCACAGTGGAAAGTGAGTGGATTGGGAAAGCGCATAGGTTGAATCCTATGAAATTGTGTAAATAGCCGAAAACCGGTCAGAAAATGTGGTCTCATATGGTTCAACCTAGTTAACAGCTCACGTTGTCGGTATGTGTCCATGTGTCCTCGCGCCACTTACCTGACCTCCCAGAGCCCCAGTTTCCTTAGCTGTAACCAAAATAATTGTACCTGATTAAGAGGGTTGATCTGAGGATTAAATGAATTGATCATATGGATACATCTCTTTGTTCAGTGCTTGGAAGGTAGCAGGCCCTTAACTGTTAACTGTGGTTCCCTTTGTCTATGAAATGGGGAAGTCCCTACCTCCTCAGGTCCCTGAGAGAGTCCGGTAAGAGTACTGCAGAGCGCTCGGCAGTGTCTGGTGCTTGCTTGGCGCTCTGGACCCCTAGCTGTTCTCATTATGATTGTTGGAAACAGGCCCAAAGTCAATTATGAATATGACATAGTCCATGCAACTCTGTCACTGTGCACCCATCAGCTCTTTCTCTAGGGGCTGCCAACAAGCCATGGGATGAACGTACTGGGATTTTACTTTCCAGCTTGTCTTGCCTAGCCTGTGATCAAAAACTGGGCAAGAAAGTTTGGGACCTTTACAGACCTGATCATCTGTGAATAATGAGCTTTGGCTGGCAGAGCTTGAGACCTCAAGTGATTGTTTTGAAAACAGTAACCTTGACCTCTGTGGTGATGTCATTTCCTCCCACTCTCTCCAGCCTGTTGCAGTTTCTTTCTCTGGGAAGCTGTTCCAGAACCCTCCAGGCAGAGTTAGTAGGTTCCTGTCCGGCTTCTCAGTACCTGTACCACCTCCGCGCTAGCACGCATCCCAGTCTACTTCCTGTACCCGAGTGAAAGCTTCCCATAGATCCCTTCTGTTTATCTTTGTATTTACTTCCCTGGACACTGGTCTGACAAACATAACATCTCTGTAACAGGCACTTGCTGAATACATTGAGTCCAGCAGCGAGATTGCTCCTTAGGCTACCTAATCATCGGTGACCTTAACTTTGTCCCAGTCTTAGCTGTCATTGTCAGTATTATCCTCTGGCTCTGGCCCCTCTCCTCTCCTCTTCTCCCCTCCCCTGCCCTCCTCTTTCTCCCCTCCCCTGCCCTCCTCTTTCTCACCTTCCCTGTCCTCCTCTTTCTCTCCTTTTTCCTCTTTCCTCCTCTGCCTCCCTCCCCTCCCCTCACTTCTCTACACACACACACACACACACACACACACACACACACACACACACTTTTACATAAAGAACAGACCCATCCTTGAAGACTAAAGACCAAAGCATAGAAGTACCTACTTTAAGTATAAGATTCTCCACTACAGCTCCATCTTCTTTGGAGTTAATACAGGTTGAACTTATGGGTTTTGTTCAGCAGACACATTTTCTTGGAATGTAAAGTCTGAGTATGTCAGTTTGCAAATGAGTGACCAATAGAGAATGTCCTAGTGGATTTTTGTCTCAGTTCTTATGTTGGTGAAACAATTTTCTGAAGATAAGAAATCTGTTGGCAAACACTTGTTTATATCATTGCTGATGAATGAGCTGCTTATTCTAAGAAGGAAGGCTTGTCTTGGATTCTTGTCCTGATTTCAGCATGAGATATGGTGTGCCACAGATATGTACTAGCCTTCTAGGACAGGTTGAGAGTTGATGGTGTGTCTTTGCATAGAGACGTTTTGTCACATGGAGGGTTTCTTAGATATTGACCATGTTCTGCCCAGCCTCAGAGTAGGAACTGGGGGCCATGAAAAGGGAACGGAAGGCTCCATCCTTGATCTTCAGGAGTTTTATAATGCATTTGGGGCTTGAACACATGCACAAAACAGTGTGTGAATAGCAGTATAAACCAGTGGGTGAGTAAATGCAAGTGACCAAGATTTAATTGCCAAGATTTACTAAGCAGTTAAACAAAGAGAGATTGTTATTGTTTGGGAGACAGTTACTGGGAAGCTATTACATCAACTGAATTTTACTTAAGATGAGAATAGGCTGAGGGAAAGACAAGGGCATCCTGCGTGGAGACAAGAGCAGAAGGCAAGGTTTAAAGTCAGGAAGGAGTATGGCATACATAAAAGAGATCTACTCTGACAGTGAGGAGGCCTTCTCTTCCTTCATCCAACTAAGCTTTGTAAGAACCCACTTACAAGTATGGTAAGTTACTAGAAAGCCTAGTACATTATGCAATAAAATCATGTAACAGGGGCGCCCTGCTCAGATCTGTAATCTAAATCCTGACTCCATATGGAATATAAACTCAGGTTCTCTTGTGGAAGAAGCATTAAGATAGAGACCTGAATGAAGAGTAGAGATTAGCCAGGAGAGAGGGAAGGGAGATGGAAGTAGGGAGGAAGCATGTTCTAGACTGAAAGAGTAGTATGTCTGAGGTCCCTAAGATAGAAGCACCGTGCATTGGTGGAATTAGAAGGACTCATTTGGCCAAAATGTAAGAAACTGCGGGGGGTGGGGGGAGGGATGATGGTGTGAGATGAGAGTAGATGGAGAGGAGGAGGCAGGGGCACGACTGCTCAGGGCGTTGGTAGCCATGGAAAGATTTTTGGGTTCGACTTCCAGAGCAATAGAAATAAGAAGAATTCTGAAGAAATCAGCAGGACTTGGTAGGGTAGAGGATATAGATAAATGAAAGAAAAGGCTACAAAATAACTTCAGTGTTTCAGTTGTTGATGGCCAGCAGAGTTGGGCCTCTGGTACACACTGAAGCAAATCCTCTACTTGTTGGGAGAGGTCGTAATTTCACTTTGGGCAGGCTGAGTTTGAGAAATAGATAGCCCAGTCAGGGGCCATCCTGTAGACTGTTGGGGACAAGGGCTTGGAGCTTGGAGGTGAGGCAATGGATTTAGCTTTTTAAAATATGATTTGCCAGCCATTGTTGGACATCAAGGCCAAGCTGTGACATATGACAGTCTCTCTGAGGAAAAGATCACATCAAGAAAGAATAGCAGAGCAAGGTCTCAGTTTGAGGAAGCCTCCCCACTGGGTCAGGGTAAGAGAAAGAGAAGCTCACAAAGGGGTATCGGAGAGATGAGCGGAAACCCAAGGAAGTGTGGTGCCTTGGAAACCAATGGTGCTAAGAAGACTTAAGAAGCTGGCGGTCACCTATATTACATGGCCCCAGCGGAGGTCAACTCGCACAAGGCTTCAGAACAGGCCTGCCTCACCGGTAGCGGGAGGCACTGGAGACCTTTGTCAATTAATAGCTGTCTCTGGGAACTGTCAGACCACCAATCATGACTACTGAATTGTTTTAAGTCTGGCTCATTCTGTTGCATCGTTTCAGCAAGCTCTTGGTGGAGACCTTATCTAATGTCAACTACACATGCAATATTTTCCTCAACTATTAAAAAAGAAAAGAGATTAGTCTGCCCAATGGCTTCTTTGTAGAGTGACCGTGTAGTTTGTCAGTCAGTCGAGATGGTTTTGAGAGTGAAAGGGGGTTGTTAACCAGCTGAGATACTAGAACAACAAATGAAATCGGAGACTGTTCTCAGCAAACGGGGATATGTGGTCGCCCGAGTTGTTGGCAACCTCAGACTGATGCCTTCTAATCACCATTGCTTTGTTCAGTATCTGCAAACCCATCCCTTACTTGATCCTCACAGTGACCCCGGTAGGTGAACAGCCTGGGTCAGCTCCTCCCACCTCCCTTTGTAAGGATGAGATGGAGACCCAGGGTGGTGGAGGGCAGTGTGTCTTCAAACTCTTTGTCTGGAGCTCTTTCTCTAACCCAGATGCTCCCTCGAATCTCAGCAAACTTGGGTCCTTTTGCCCTTGCTGATTTTGGCCTTAGCAGGCTCGTAAGAATTTGATCGGCCTTCTGTGGAAGCTTCCCCTTTGTCTTTCGGCCATATCACAGTTGGCTTCACAGACTTGGCCCGTCTCCCGCTCTTTGGCACCGAGGCTCATTAAGCTTTTAAGTTCAAGTAAGGACATTAAAACCCACTCTTTTTTTTTTTTTTTTTTTTAAGTTCTCCAGTGAAAAGCTGCTTTTTTTTCTTTGAACATTGGCCTGGCTTAGGTGGGGACTTAGGCAAGAACTGAGTATCCCAACAGCCTTCTGTTAAGAAAGATGAAAACAGATGCAGATCATAGAAGGAGAATTTGTAGGACTCATGAAGTGCAGAATGGACTCCCAGTTTTGTCTTTTTTTCTTCTTGAATTCTTATCAAATAAACAGCCCTTGGTTCCTACTCAAAAGGGGGACTCAGCACAGTGTGCATGGGGAGTGTTACTATCCCCATTCAAACTGTGTTTTAGCATCAATTACAGGAGTCTCCTGGGTGGGTGAGGGGGACTTGTGTGCATTTGAAACATTCTCAAGCTTACCCATCTTTGCAAATATTTTGTCCATTAAAAATTATATAATCCTGGTCACAACTTCTTTTTTCTTTTTTTTAATACTCATTTGAGAGAGAGAGAGCATGAGCGGGGGGGGGGGGGGTCAGAGGGAGAGGGAGAAGCAGACTCCCTGCTGAACAGGGAGCCCCACTCGGGGCTCCATTCCAGGACCCTGGGATCATGACCTGAGCTGAAGGCAAACGCTTAATAACTGTCTGAGCCACCAGGCGCCCCAACTTCTTTTTTCTTAATACATAGTTTTACATGACCTAGACTCAGGTCATTGTTTTGATGCTAAGACTCAGACTTTGTTTTGATGCTTCCAAAAAATGTGTTTGAAACTTAATTTAGCATAATTCTCTTTCAGGAACCTCTCCCCTCAAAATGTAGTGATTTCTTTCACCCTATCCATCTGTGCCTTAGAAACATATTAAACTTCTCTCACTTAAATCACAGGATTAATCTCCTTACTCCTGAACAAATTTATTACACATTTATTGGAATGATCAATTGACTAAAAAAACATATAACAAGAGGTTTAAATTTGGGCTGCTTGTGTGGTAGAGGAGAAACTGGCCTATCTCATTGCCTGCCTGTGGGGTTCCATCTGGATTAAGCTTTGCTTGGATTTGAGAGGATTTAGTAGCTCCTTAATTGTATTTCTTAATAATCCATTTTTTTTGTCTCTCCTGGGCTGTCAGGCTGGGTGGGCTGACTTCCCACAATGAAGTGTGCAAAATTCCTGCCTCAAGCATGCCATTCTAAATGTTTCCTTTGGTAACCTACAGAAGAGGACCTTTTACATAGCCCATCAAGGACCCAGTTTAGAAATTACTTATATTAAGGAGATGAAAGAGTGAATGACAAGACAAATAGAATGGCTGAGTGATTGACTCTAGAGCCCGCCTTTCCTTACCCCACTCTAGACTTTGCCATGAGGCTAACGTTCCCAACCATGGCTTCATTGGGCCTGGTGCCCTTCCCACAAAACAGGACGTGATTCAAGTTCCTTTGCCTGGAACCCGGTGTCCCTCATTGTCTGGGTGCAGTGTTTCTATTTGGCTTATCTTTACCATCCTTTGCACTGGCCACAGAGAATGATTATTGTATTTATGATTTTCTTTGTGCTTCCCTGACGCCTTGCCTTTACTGCATGTCATTCAGCCACCTGGGGTGCTCACTTCCTGTCCATTTCCATCTCCCTCAATCCTAAACCCATACATTGGGTACCGTTTCTTCCACTAAAATATGACCCTCATGACAGCCTGAGTTCAGGACTCCCTACTCCTCTTAGCACCCACAGGGGTGACAACCATACGGTCTGGGGCGGAGACGACAATCCTGATTTCAGGTGATCTCTCTCTCTCGTTTCTGGTTTGAAGAGTATTTTGGCTGTGCCAAGAGCAAATAATTTGTCTTACACAGGGCACTACTCATGAGATTGTTTTAACTTTCTGTTTATGAGTTCTTGTTGTAGTGACAGTGACTCACCCATCTTTCTCTGCCTCATGATGCTTGCGTGTGGCAGGAATGTCATACAGCATTTTGGCGGAAGAATGGGAAGAAGGAAGAGTAGTCCAAAATTCACATTGGCGATGGTTTCCCTGTGTATAATATTGAAAGTACAAATGACAAAAGAAAAAATAGATAAATTGGACTATGTCAAAGTTAAACGCTTTTGTCCTACAAATGATACCATCTTCCAGCCCATGGAATAGGAGAAAATATGATGATATTTGCAAATCATATGTCTGAGAAGGGGCTTGTATCTAGCATATATAAAGAACTCAATAATAAAAGAATAAACAATCTAATAAAAAATGGGCAAAGATATCTGAATAGATATTTCTCTAAAAAAGATATAAAAATGGCCAATAAGCACATGGGAAGATGTTCAATGTCATTAATCTTTAGAGAAATACAAATCAAAACTATGAGATACCACCACACATCCACTGGAATGGCAAAATAAAAAAGGAAAGCAGTAAGTGTGGTATGGATGTGGAGTAACTAGAACCTTCATATACTGCTGGTGGGAATGTGAAATGGGGCAGCCACTTTGGTAAACAATTTGGTAGTTCCTCAAAAGGTTAAACATTAAGTTATCATATAGGTACATATCCAAGAGAAACGAAAATGTATATCCAAACAAAAACTTGTACACAAATGTTTGTGACAACATTATTCATAATAACCAAATGATTGGAAATGCCCATCAACTGATGAATGGATAGGTAAAATATGACCATATTATATTTATATAATGCGATATTATTTGGCCATAAAAAGGAATTAACTACCAATGCATGTTACAACATGGATGAACCAAAACCATGATGCTGAACGAAAGAAACCAGTCACAAAAGACCACATTTTATATGGTCCTATTTATTGGAAGTGCCCAGAATAGGCAAATCTATAGAGACAGAAAGTATATTAGTGGTTGCCTAGGGCTGGGGGTTGTTTGTGGGTGGGATGGGAGTTAAAGCTAATAGGTATGGGGTTTCTTTCAGGGGGAGGAAAGTTAAAATTAGTTTGCAGAGATGGTTGCATGATCCTGTGAATGTACAAAAAAAAATCGGATTCTGTACTTTCAACGGGTGAGTTATATCTCAAGCTGTTCACACACACACACACACACACACACACACAATGCATACACGTATACATACTCGCAATGCAATTTAAAAATTTTGCTTCGAGATGTTTCCAGTGCTCTCTAGAGGGCTCATTCCAAATGTCATTTAGTACATTTCTAGATGTATTAATATCATATTGTAATGTGCTGCTAATATTTTAGAACTTTACTGACGAGAATGCCCTGTAGATTGATTATATTAATGTTCTGTCTACTTCCAAAAAGATGTAAAGAAAATTTCAAAATGAAAACTAAAAAATCATTACTAATTAATCACATTAATTAACATCAGGCATCATGCCTTAGACATAGAAAGGCCATAGAAATGAGGAAACTTTGTTGCTTAAATACTGCATAGTTTTTCTTCCCTTAACGCTCCTTGTCTACAACAGATGAAAAGGCTTTGCTTGTAGTCTGATTCCCTGACCAGAGCCTCTGACTTCCAGAACACATTCTCCATTCCTCTGAATAAGACTGCATTTTATATTTCTGCTGCAGCCACAGGAAAGTAAAATGTGGGCTGCCTGAGGGGAAAGGACCATGGTCCCCTCCCCCTGCACCCTTCCCATTGTGTGTCCTATGGTACATCAAAAAGAAAAACCTAGAGAATTCACTGTTTCCTTTGGGGCCAACCAGCTCCCAGCTGTCCTTTAAAGAGGAACAGGGTGACTCCACTCATTTTCATTCCATCCCACAGACCAACAGAAAATGAATCAAATAGCGGTGATTGGTGGGAATGAACTAGAAGCCTGTCAGATGATCCTTGTACAGTATGGTTGCTTGAACCCAACTCTAGTCTTGGTGCTGAAAAACTGGCTCAGATGTGATTGACAACAACAACAAGAAACATTACAAATTATTAATGGCCCTGAAGTCCATTGTAGTTTCAAAGCTGATGATTTGGGTTTCCCAATACTTTGCCATTGTTGCTCGTTTCATTATCACTTCACTCAGCAAACACAGATTGAAGCCCTCCCATGGACCGGCCCTTACAGTAGAGATGGGGTTGCAGAGAGAACTAACCCTTTGCCTGATGGGAAAGTTGGACAATTTCTGTGATGTGTGATAAAAAAGGAAGCCAAAGAGTATTGGGATCTAGAGGTGGGAGATATAACCTCTACCTAGGAAGCGGTTGAAGAAGAGGTAACATTTAAGCTGGGTTTTGAAGGAGGAGCATGAGTTTGCCAGGCCACGAAGAGGTGGGGGGAGGCTTGTGGTAATGGCAAGTCAGACAGAGGGAACAGCGAGCACTTGAAATGCTCAGCAACTGAAGGGGCTTTGAGTGCCCAGGGGAGAAATTGTGGCCAGAGATTAGGACAAGTTCAAGATGGGGCAGACTGGAGATGAAGGGCAGGTATCAGGTCAGTTTTCAAAAGACCTGGGATAGCATGTTAAGGAGTTTCAATAGCATCCAGCAAGCAATAGGCAGCGAACACGGTCTCTGTACGAAGGAGCAATGGGGTTATGTTTGTTTTTTAGGAAATTACATCTGGTAACAGTGGTGACGTTGATGACTTTCTGCTGTGCACCAAACACAAATATTTGAATAAAATGCTTTGCTTCCCAAGGAGAAGCAGAGATGTTTCCTACATTTGTCTTGCTGTGTCCATCCTTAGTTTACAACTAGGACGCATAGCCCATGATTCCAAAGTTCTCTTCCAAGTCACCATTTAGAACCTGGAAGTTTCCCTATAGAACTAGTGTTCTTCATAGTCTTAGGTAACTCATACCACGTCTGAGATAGTGACAGTCCCACCGTAGAACCCAGTCCCTGAGGGCGTCTGGCCTTAGCGCAGCACCAGGTGTGGGGTAAGCGTTTGATAACAGTATATGGAATGAATAGGAAATCAATTCGGAATTCTAACTAGCCATATTAGGAGCTGACCTCCCCTTTCTCGGATGGCAAAGGGCCTCTTCAGCTCTTGGCTTTTCCCCAACACTTTTGGGATGGCAAGAGAGGTGGGGAGACAGGAGCAAAAGTTAAAGGATAGCCAGAACTTGGCAGGGAAACAGGGCCAGAGGCAGCTGTGGGCACAGCTGCAATGGAGCCGAGCTTGTCCTTGGAGCTTCTTACTGCTTTTCATTTGTCAGCATCCTCCCTTCCTTCCTCCCCACCCCCAGCTCTAGAGACTACGCCCATGTAGGCCTGCCCTCCAGAAGGACTAACATTAGCTCATTCCTCCCCTTCTGTCCTTTTCATCTCTCCCTACTCCCAGTCTCGCTCTAGCCGCAGGCAGGATGCTTGGGAGGAGAGGTGAGCAATGACTGACGTATCAGATTTCCATCTATGGGGAGGGCTGGGGTCAAAACCTGCTTGGAGATAGTAATAGCAACCGCCATTTATCAAGTGTATACTATACACGGGGCCTGCGCCAAGCGTATTACCCTCATTACTTCACACTCTCATGTCATGGCTAATAGGTACTATTGTCCCCATTTTACAGAGGAGCAAATTGAGTCTCATATATACTGAATACTTAAATAGCTTGCCTAGTGAGTTGCAGAGTTGGGATTTGAACCCATGTCTTTTTGTCTCTGATTGCTACTGTTACTCTTAGAACTTTGAGTGCCAATCCCATAACTCTTGGTTCTGAGCAAGGACTGGCTGTTCATCCTACTCAAGTCTGGCTACGAAAGCTTTCAGAGAAAAATTGCAGCAATTTCATGTTCCCGGTTTTCCTTCCACCCTCCTGACAGTAAACCCAGCAATACCGGCTTTTAGTTATGCAAAAGAAATACTAATTACTATCATTTATCTGTAATTACCACATAGTACACTCATGATTACATGTATCATTGCCTGTGTCAGGGTACCTTTAGTCTCCATTTTATTTGGTTATACTGAATTCTGTTCATGTATTGCCAGCTTTCACAGTTCATTGATCACACATGTCACCTTAAACCTGTGCCTGATACAATCAGGGAGGATCTTGAGTGGGAGGCACAGTGGGAAGGCAGTTTGAGGGCTAAGGAGCTTCATTACCAGGTGAAGGCATTTGGGGGGGCGTCCTGTGGGCACTCGGGAGCCTAGAAATCACTGAGGGAGGGAAGCAGCATGGCCAAGGCCACGATTTAGAAGGGGGGTTAGTTTGGGGGTGGTGGGCAGATTGATTTAGGTGGCCGAGACTGGTAGCTGGAGATTATTTACTGAAGTGCAGAAAGTAGAGCATCACAGGAAAGCCCTCCTCCCAGATTTAGAAACTCGAGTTTATAATCCTAACTACCACTTGCAAACTCTGACCTCAGACGTGTGCCTGCTGGCAGTTTTCTTATCTAGATTGACTTATTGGTTTTTCAGCCTCTTCTAGTCCCCAAACCCCATAATTTCCAGACGGCAGGAGCGGCCATGCAAAGGTTGGACTGTGAGAGAGGCTGACAGTGAATCAAAAGGTATCCAAGATACTCAGATAATTTAGGAGGTTCTCTTCTGTGCTTACGGATTATTTCATTAGTGTTAGTGTTTTAGCATCGAGAACAGGAGTGGTATGGAAGAAGAGTTTTTCCCTAGCAGATGCAGGAAAGTAAAAGTGGATCCATTTGTTTACAGTGTCTCAAAGTTTAGCTCATCCCCTTCCAGCTGCCTTCCCAGCGAGCCTCAAGGGAAAAAATGTGTCCAGGTGTTCGATTTTGCATTTTTGGATAGAATTTTCTTGGGGACGGTTTGGGCAAAGTGGGGCCCCATTTCACTGGAGGAAGACCTTCTGGAGAACTGTGATAGTTAAGGTAATGCTGGGTGCCTTAATCTCAGCGATTCAGTACAATGGAAATGTACTTTTCACTCTTGTGTAGCTCAATTTTGGCAGCAGGGAAGAGTGGAGGTGACTTTGCTTCAGGCAGTGGTTCAAGGATCCCAGCTGATAGAGACTCTATCCTCAACACGTGACTTCTCTTTCAGGTCTTCCTTCATGTCAACATCTAACCTGTAAATGCGGAAGAAGAGGGACAAATGGAGAGTTACTTGGGAGAGGTTTTAGGGGCAGGCCCAGGTGTGATACATACTACTCTGCCTCCACCCCATTGGCCAGAACTCTGTTAGATGGCTGCAGAAAACTGCAAAGGAGGGTGGAAAATGTAGTCAGGGTGGGCAATGTGTGCTTAGGAGGGAAAGGAGATGAGTTTGGTGGGTTGTCTCCATCATAGGAGCCGTGTTAGAATAATACCAGCGCTGCTGAGCCCTACAATTCACAGTCAGTCCCAACTTCTTGGAATTCCAAAACGAAGACCTTCTAAAGCTCTTATGATATCTTCTTTGAGTTATGTTCAAGGCAGGTGGCTTGAACAGTCTGGATAATGCACGTTCTGGATAATGCATAGCACCCCTCAAAAATTTGGTTCTGGATAATCCACGTTCTGGATAATGCATAGCACCCCTCAAAGATTTGGTAGGTATTAATGATGGCAATTTGCATTCCATCACTCTTTCGTTCATATGAAATTCTTGTTTGAGTTCAGGTTTCACTTTTCCCTACATTTTAGTCCATTTTTCTTGACCTCAGAAAGCTTATTAACATTCATCCTTTTGCTGAGGCAACTCTAAAAAGAAATCTTTAAAAATGACATCTGTAACAGATTTATGGTCAAGGTTAAATTGATCTCATGCTTAGGTTCAAAAACAGTTGCCATGTTAGATTAAATCAAAGTGCATATACCTTAATTCAGGGTACATAGTCAAACCCAGAAAGTGATCAAGGAAACCACGTAGAAAAACACTATGGAACCAAATTAGAAGGGACACAAAGTAGGTAATTTTGTGATCATAGCTGCCTGTTGCAGCTGTACAAACGAAGCTAATGAGAAGGTGATGTAATCTCTTGTTGCAAAGAATAAAGTGATTTCCCATGAGATTAAACATGAACTTCCCAACCCTGTGCTCAAGGTCTAGATATCTCCTCTGCTCTCCCCCAAACTCTAGGATCGTTATTGGACTTGAATTCATGAATTGAATGACTTGTAGAGTTAAGCTGAATTTTGCAATCCTTTTAAAATTTTGCTTTGATGTTTATGTCACAGTTCAGTAACGAACTTCTCATTGGTTTAGTTCCTAATGTCTGGATGATCTTGTGATGTATCCTTCGTAGCTATATTCTCAGTGTTATGACCCTCTCCGAACTATCATACCGGCTGCTGGAAGAATCAAAATGAACCAGAAACTCTCCATCCCTGAATAGAGATTTGAGATTTTTCTTTTTAGTCACAGATAGAAACAAAGTTCTTCAGTTTGTATTTTATGACCATTAAACAACGGTTGAGAGGTTACCACAAGCTGGATATTAGGTGTTACAGAGAGTTAATAAATGCAGCCTGTGGTCCAATCAGAACATCAGCATCATTCCTAGGTGTCTCAATAATTGTTTCTTTAAGGAATCAAATCTTTAATCTTTTAAGAACTGTATTCCATAGAATCTGTGCCGAGCGTGTCTTTAATTCATCTTCTCAGAAACTCAAGATGGCCTGTGCATTAGGTGGTGTGACAATGAACCACATATGTGCACAGTTCTTGTCTTCCTGTGAGTTTTAAATCTATTAGTGAACATGCCCCATGAGGGAGCAACCTGGGGTCTGCCTTGTCTTCCTTTGTATCCCTGTACCCAGCTTCAGGCCAGAACATCATGCATGCTCCATAAATATTTGTTGAGTATGTGAAGGAACATGTGGAATAGCCTTCCTTGAAATAGGTCACAGTGTGTTTCAGATTTAGAATGTGAGTATAGTAGACACCATTTAATTTCTGTCCTATAAGAAACACATGTATTTTTGCTTGCCTTTAATGTCATTAACTTTTTCATAATTGAGGGTTATCCCAGATCCTGACTTGCCTTCCTGTTTCTAGTCATTTCTTATCACACATATATTAGGCAAGCTATATACATTTGTTGACTTGATTCATTAATGTGAGATTTTTGTCCAAAGGTGGCCAGAAAAAGAAAATAAGGAAAACTTACCTTCGTCTTTGGCAGCTGGCTAATAGAAAAGTTGAAACTAAAATGACCTGAACTTACTTGGCAAAAAAGGGTATGCTTAGTAGACCATGTGGGTATGAATATACAAATTTCCATTTACCAAATGCTAGCAACACACATTGTCCCACTGGCTCCTCACCACAATCCTGGATGGAAGGTGAGGTTTTCAAAATTCCCATTTTGGGAATCCCCATTAAGGGAAAACTGAGACTCTGCTCAAGTGACTTCCCAGTGGCCCATGGTTAATGAGTGTTGAGTTTAGCTCTTAAAACCTAGACGACTTATTCCAAATTCACTATACCTTCCTATTCATTAAGTGTTAAAGGTCTGTTCTCTGTGTGTATGTGTGCCTGTGTGTGTGTGTGTTGCCGTGTACTTTGATGGCACATGCTGAAGCAGGACTTTCTAAAGCACTGACTTCCTGTATAAAGTGACTGGCCTAAGACACGAAGGCTGTCTTGGCTATGCTGTGAACAGCGGTGCGTGTCTCTGAAGGAGGTCTTCCCATCTGTCTGTGGCTGGCTTTTCTTCTGCAAAAATGGTGGAATGAACATGACCTGTCTCTATAAGACAGGATAGTTGGAGACAGTGCATCTCAGAAAGTTCATGAATATAAAATACCATCATCGCTTTAAAGCATGTCATCAATAAGTACTTATTGAAAATATATTTTAATTTACATAGGAAGGTGATAGGGGTTTTTAGTAAAATTACAAGTGAATATCCTTGACTCTTACCCATAGCTGTATTTTTGAACTTCTCATCTGTCTCCTAATATGTGCAAGAAATGTCCTCAGTTTAATGCAACATGCAAGATAGGCAGGTGTTGGGCATTCCCGCAATGTCAGTTCAGTGCAATCTTTTATTGTTGTGTACTCTAAACTGTGTAAGGGACTGGAGCGATGTTTATACAAAAAAAATACAGCTGCCTTGATCTTGAAAGTATTCCAATTATTTAAGAGCACTTTGGCTTTTTATTTTTTAATTTGTGGGTAAACATTTTGACAGAGTTTTTTTGTTGCTCTTTGAATTAAGGTCCAGCATCATAGTTGTTTTTGAACAACATCATGTGACAGGAATGACTTCTGCCATATAATTCTGCAAAGGATGACTATAAGGAAGTATTTAAGACTGTTTAAAAAATCTAAACCTGGATAGTAGGAAGTATTTAAGACTGTTTAAAAAATCTAAACCTGGATAAAACCTACTAAACTTATTAAGAGAAAGGTGCCTTTTAAAGGAGGATTTTTAGTTTATAAATTCTTTAATGGGGTGTTTATTATTCTTTCTGCTTTGGCTAATTAGCAACAACGCTTGGGGATCTGGTAGCAGTGATATTTTATTTCATTAGAAAATTGAAAAGTATTAGAGTAAGTGCTTGATCTAAAATGCGAAGAATTGAATTAGTATAAAATAAACGCATACATATAAATGTAGAGAAACATTTATAGAGAACTGATTATGCACCAGGCTCTGTGCTAGCTCCTTATGTATTTTGTCCCATTTAAGCCTCAGTGACATCTATGCAGTTGGTACAATTATAATTCTGTATTACAGTCAAGGCTGAAGTTAATGGACTTGCCCTAAGTAATAACCCCAGTGAATGGCGGAGCTGGGCTTTGGATTCAGTGAGCTGGACTCCAGAGCTAACGCTCTCAGCCCATATCAGTCTGCAGTCCACAGCTGTTAAAAAGGTTGTAGGTTCACATGTATTGATAAGGCCTACTCTCCAAGGTACATTGTTCAACCTCCAAGTAATATTGGTAAGTGGCAAAACAAGGTGTAGGACAGTGCTTATGATATGCTACATCTGTCCTTTTTAAAAAATTATATGTGTCTATGTATTTTCTTTGACAGGTCTTTAAGGTTACCTTTAGGGAATAGCCTGGGGCCTGTGGGACTGGGGTTACAGTGAGACTTACATCTTTTAAATCCTTTTGAATTATCAATATTGTGCACAGATACTATTTTAAAATCCAGTTTAAAATGATACTGTTAAGAACTAGTGAAAAAAGTAACATATCCTAAGTGTTCATAGATTTTAAAACTTTACTTTGGAGATATCTTATCTATCTGCTTTTTTTAAAGCAGGAGATATGGGACATTAACACTGCCCAAGAGAGTGTGCTGATCCAGGAAACTTGGATGCTGGGCCTGATTATACCACTAATCAGCTCTGGAGAAGTTACTCATTCATCATCATCAGGCTTCAATTTTCTAAGTTGTAAAATAAGGAGAGAACAAGTTGTCTTCTGACTTGAAAAACCAATAATTCCAAAATAAGTCATAAAGAAGTGCTTTTTAAAAAAGATTAGGGTCCTGGTGAAAACTAAGTGGGTTCATGAAAAGAGCGCCATCTTGGCCCTCAGTGGGCAAAGAGGCATGTGTCTGCTCTGAGTGGTACCGGTTGGTGGGAGTGTGTTGGAATTGCAGTGAAAGTTATCCAGAACAGCCGATTGATCCTTGGTGTGAAACCAGGATCCTGGCTGTCATAACCAGTGGGGCGATGGTTCTCAATCCATGAATACACAGTGTGTCAAAGCCAAATAGAAGCTGAATTCAAGCCTAATTACCATCCTATTTCAACGAATCTTTTGTTACTGATTTGTAGAGATCTATCAAGTATAAGGTCTTCAGAATTTTTTATAATTTTGGACTCCATGAATGATAACAGAAGTTGGCAAACTTACTCTGTAAAGAGCCAAATAGTAAAAATTGCATGCATTGTGGGCCATATGTTCTCTGTCATAGTAACTCCACTCTGCTGTCACAAAAGCAGCAGTAGATAATACATAAGTGAATGGGTATGGCTGGGGTCCAGTAAAACTTTATTTACAAAAACAGGCACTGGACCACATTTGGCCCATGGGTCGTAGTTTGCTGAACCCCGAGTTGTAATAACCCCCTGCGCTAGGTTTCTCTTTGCACTGCATCCTGAGATAAGGTACCTACCTGATGGCCTCTCCTCTCTAATTCCTGAATGTGAGAATAAATGCTTCCCTTCTGCAACCCCCTACCTTCCATTATTCCTTTCTGAATTACCTAGTTCACAAATGCGACATTCCGCCACATCACCCTGATGCTGACCCTATTTTCCTTTTGCAGATTGCCTTCCTTGTTTCTTTTCACTCTGAACTATTTCCTGAAAACACGAAGTTATAGTTGTTGTTGTTTTTTTTTTTGCATTCCTTTGCTTATATTACCATTTTTACGTGATTTCAACCTTTACCCCCAAGATGTTTTGCTCACATATCTTCTGTACTTAGGGAATTGTGGTGAGCCTTATTTAGAATCTTTAAGCCATGATTGGTTAACCTCTCGCTAACCATATTCTTCCCTTTCTTTTTTTTTTTTATTTTTTTTTATTTTTTATTTTTTATTTTTATTCTTCCCTTTCTTAAGTGAAGATCACCCACATTTCACAAGCCACTCTCAATGAGCAAAAGGGGTCTGGAGGTAGAATTAGTCTTGGCAAATTGTTTGCAAAGACAGAGGTTGGTCTCTGAACTTAATGCATTCCTGGAGAGACCCCTGTCTTGGCCAAGAGAACTGGGAACAGGCCTTGCCTGCAGTAGCTGGCTCCAGTCCTAGACGCTTCCCTCCCAACCTCGATCCAGTTCATACCGGTGTCTTTTCTCTTGACGCCCCTCTCTGTCTCCATCCCTGCTCTCCCAACATTTCTAAGTTCTAAAACTTCACCTGCTATGGACAGACGTGATGCTGGAAAAGCTCTCCACTTGTATGCGTGAAGGCTCATAGATTATTGAGATTTACTACATGCTTTAAATTCACTGCTTTTCCTATTCAGCAATTTAGCTGTAGCCCCCGATAAAGGTGATTTGTGTGATCCATCTTGCTTTATGTCTCACTTGACATTCTGCCTTTTTCATGACAGGTTGCTGAATGCTATAAAGCCAGGACTTGTTAAAAAGATCAATAGATTGCCTACCCCCATTGCGGGATTGGTGAGTATCCAGAATTGAGATTTATTTTCCAATATTCCTTGGCTCTAACCTAAGGGTCATGACAGTGCCATTTATTACAGTTCTCCCCCGCAATATATATTCCACTTGAATGAGGATGCATTGAATCCATTAAACTGAGAGGTCACTTAAAAATGAAAGATCGCAGTTATGCCTAAATGGCATCTTAATCTTTGTTTGTATCTTTCCCATGAGTGATAAGGACCGTCATTCTTAAAGAGGTGAATTTGTTTTGGGGGGAGAGGCTGATAATTAGGTTGACCCCAGGGGAGGAATGTGATTGTAATTATGGTTTTCTCATTTCAGTTTTTTATTGCATTCCCCTGGAATGAAGGGGAGAGGAGGTAGAGAAAGAGAATTTCATGATTTACAAGCAGCACTTCCATCAGAAATTGCCGTTTTCGGCCTTAAAATCCACTCGTGTTTAAATACCACATCTGGAGACCAACTCTTTTAAAGACATAATGGACACCAAGGTGATCCTTATGTCATCTGGAGATTTGTTTCCTAAAAGCCCTTGCCCTTCTGAACCTATCTGTTTAAATAGACAAAACTCATGGGTTCACATGTGGTCAGAAGCTGAATTTTTTAATTCATTGATGATACATTTCATAATTCCTGGTGACTCATGTTAATTATTTAGTTGATGTTGCCTTTTATGTAAAAAAGGGGGAAAAGTGGAAGATCAAGAAGACAAATATAGCTTAGTTCTGGAAGGAATGTGCACACATATACGTGTGCATAAAAAGCTAAGGATATATGTGGCCCGGTGAGGACTCAATGACTCTTTCCAGTGTGACCTCCTTCTCTGCATGTGGTTTGGCAGAAAACAATTAGAAAAATGTCAAGAATTTAGGCAGGCTCCTACATAGACCTTACTGAGTGTTGTCAGAAAGTTTTTAGCTGTATCAGGATGACTAATTGAAATTAGATGTACCCCCCCCCCCAAAAAAAAGAGATTGTGTTTGAGAACTGTGAGGGTTATGGTAGTAAGGTATGTGGTTTCAGCAAGTTGAACAAAGTGGATTTTTTTTTTTTTAATTGTAAGAATTGCTATTTCTGTGGATGCATTTTATTTCCTATACCGGTTAGTAGTAAGCTGGTAATTACGCATTAAAAATCCTTCTAATGTTGTTTGTTAGAATCATGTAGCCAACTAAGTTAACAGATGTATAGATAAATAGATAAATTTGGAAGGAATGGATTTGAATAATTTTATAAAATAATCTATATATCTGTATTATATATTATATATAGTAATGTGTATATATATTATTTTAGAATTTTTATGAAGTCCATTTCTTCCAAATGTTAAGGTCACAGTCTTAATGATGCTGACAAATATCTGTTTGGCTTCAGGCCTGTGGCATCTCCTGACCTTGGAATTCTGGGATTTAATGGTATAGGAACAAAACACACAGCATGAAGTCAAGGGAGGTCTCAGTGAAATCCATAGAAACAGAAGCAAGTAGCCCGGAGTCCAGAAAAGGAGAAAAGGGTTTTGAAACTTTAATTCAAATGTGAATCATAAATAATTCTAGTAAAATTACAGGTTTAGGACATGTGCATTGATCTTTATAGCATTTCTTATCATGGATCAAATGTTATTCTTTACATATTGCCTCTACTTTAGAGCAGGCAGGAATTTGACTCAAGAAAACAAGGGGCCCTGGTTGCTTTCCTCCCGTTTCTGTCCTTGACTTTTATTTCTCCTCTTTCCCTTTCCATTTGAGTTTCCTTTCCATTTTGTCCTTTCCATCGTTTTTCCTCTTTCTTGCCCTTTTCCAAATAACACTTCCTCACTTACCTTCATTCTTTATCACTTATATCTTTTTTACTAGTTTGTTATTGTGGTCATTTGTAACAGGAAATATGTATTTGGTCTTTGTCCATTTCTAGCACAGAGCTCCTAACACACTTGGGATTTCCTAAGCAATAAGAGCCATGGGAACATCTTTGTAGTAATATTTGGTCTTTTGTCATTGGTTCCTGAAATGGCTCTAGTCCTGTAAAGTTTGAAGGAGTGTCTTGTTATTCGTACCAAGCCCCTTTCAACCACACCTGACTTTGTGTTAATGAGGTGACTTTTGGAAGGCCTCAAGGTTGGGGGGGGGGATCGTTGCCAGGGGAACCAACCAGGTGATTGGAGGGTTGGAAATTTCAGCCCCACCCCCAAACTTCAGGGAAGGAAGAGGGCTGGAAATTGAGTTCAATCCCCAGTGGCCAATGGAGCCTCCATAAAAAACCAAAAGGATGGGGGTCTGGAGAGCTTCCAGGTTGGCAAACCCATGGAGATTTGGGGAGTGGCAGGTCCAGAAAGCATGGAGGTTCTCTGCCCTTTCCCATATACCTTGTCCTACGTACTTTTTCATGTGGCTCTTCATCTGTATCCTTTATAATATCTTTTATAATAAACTGGTTAATATCAGTCCATGTTTTTCTGAGTTCTGTGAGCCACTCTAGCAAATTAATCAAGCCCAAGGAGGGGGTCATGGGAACCTCAGATTTATAGCCCATTGGTCAGAAGCACAGGTGACAGCTTGGCTTTGGGATTAGTATGTGAAGTGGGGAGGGGAGCAAGTCTCATGGGACTGAGCCCCTAACCTATGGGACCTGACACGATCTCCAGGTACAGAGTGTCAGAACTGAGTTAATTGCGTGGTGGTGTTGGAAACACACACAACAGAGTTATCCTTAGTCCCCCTGAAAGTACTTATCTAAGTGTAATTAATTGCTTCCCATTCATTAATGATTCCTGAAACTACAAATCTGGTCAAATGCTTTTCCTCTCCTACAATTACCTTCAAAACAACATTGCCAAAAACTAGTTTAGTAGTTGGGCTCTTGGCAAGAAGCAAAATGACCACTCTTCTCTCCTCCATCCCCCCATTCTGTTAATGTTCTTCTAGGTCCTTTCTTCAAATCTCTTGTCTGATCTCTTTCTACACACATGTTCTTTTTGGTCTCCATGATTCCAGCTCTTCATAGCACCGACCCAAATCATCATTGCTCTCCACATTTTTTTCTCCTGAACTCTGGACCTCTTGTTCTGTTTATTGGACAGCTCCATCTCAATGTCCCACCAGTACCACAACTTAACATATTCAAATTAGACTTAAATGACCACTCCCACCCACCGATTTCCTAGTGCCAGTAAAGGCATCATAGACATGCATTTGCCCTAGTTCAGTTCTCAGAGAATTTGGCAGCTTTCCCCAATCTGTCTGCTTGTCTGCATCTCTTTGGCCTCTAGACAAGGCCTAGAGTAGGCCTCATCTCTTGCTTGGATTATTACAGTCAACCCACAGTTCCTCAAATATTATTCACTCTCATGTACAATGCCTTTGCTCATGATAGTTCTTGTGAATATAATGCTTTCCCCCTGGGCTCTCGATACAATTGCATTTATTTATCAAGACCCAGTGAAAAACCACTTCCTTTGGGAAGCCTTTAATGTTTATGGTGCATATGACCGCTTATCATAGAATACAGTTAGCGTTTCTTAGTTTAGGAAAAATGACTTAGTATGCTAGAGAGATAAAAGATAGCTCTGTTGAAATATGCTTTGAGGAATAAGATTTTAAATAACTGTTGTTAACAATTTGAAGTAGAAGGTGTGTAAATGGTTTAGTATTTATGTTAAGACATTGTAGTTTTAACAGTTAATTGGCCATGATCAAAGTTACCAATATGTATAAAGGGTACAAACAATGAAAGATGTCCTACTGAGGCACTAAGAAGTCACAGCATCACTTTGATAGAATGTCCGCCTAAATATTTGGCCTGAGTCCAACTCTGAGGGAACAATCAGACAAGTCCAGTATGAGGGGACATACCATGAAGACACCTCCCCTCCCCAAAGGCTAGAAAAATGGTTACAGGTGAAAGGTGACTAAGGAGATATGCCAAAGACATGTGATCCTTGATTGAGAAGGAGCAACTATGATAGACATTCTTGGGACAATTGGAGGCATTTGAGTGTAGATTGAATATTAGATAATAATATTCTCTCAGTCTTGAACTTCCTGCATGTGATAACTATATTGTCAAAGGTAGTTCTGTACATAGGGGAATACTCTTGATGTTAGGAGGTGCTTAAGCTGGCATATTTCGAGATCAAGTGTCACAGTGTGTACATTAATCCTCAAATTGTTCAGCAAATAGAAGTCTGTGTCTGTAATGTATAATTTTATATACACAAACACTGGAGATAGAGAGAGAGAGAGACCGAAAAGAAGGAAGAGAGGAAGGGAAATGTGGCAAAATGTTGGATCTAGAGAAAGGGTATACAGTTTTCATGGTACTATTCTTGCAACTTTTTGGTAGGCTTGAAAATTTGCAATATAAGGAGTTGGAGATTAAAAGACATTAATTCTCTTATCTTTTCTTGAGGGGCTGGAGTGGGGAATCTTGAGTAAGCAGTAGATTTGGAGATGGCAGGGACCATCTTGGTTCAGCAGCGATACAGTCTTTTATGTGAGTGTGTTCTTCACATGACATTTTCTTCCTCTTTTATTTGTGACAGTCAGGAAAGAGCAGACAGAGCCCCTCAAGAAGCAAAATGGCCACCCTTCTCTCCTCCATCCCCCCATTCTGTTAATGTTCTTCTAGGTCCTTTCTTCAAATCTCTTGTCTGATCTCTGTCTACACACATGTTCTTTTCTGTCTCCATGATTCCAAATCTTCATAGCAGAAGAACTTTCTGGCTTGAACTTTGTCAGGGGGTTGATGGGCCCCTGGCCAGCTAGTGATCAAGAAGTCCTCAGTAGCAGGGGCCATGGAGACCTAAGAAGCATGGCCAGAGGGTTTTTCATGCGTGGAACCCATGCCTGTGTGTCTTAATGGCCTGGTGTTGAGAAGAATCCATTAAGATGGCCCAGCTGCTTGACTTGAAGATAAATAGAAAAGTATGTTTTCACATAGCAACCCCAAATTATAAACATGTGTAGATTTACAAAGGCATGAATAGGTGTATTTTAGCCCCTGAGTTGAGCTGTGGTTACAAAGAATTCAGGGGTGAAGGTGTTAAAACAAAGTAGTTGAAAATGATTTCCTGGCAGGAATGCAAAGACCCTGGATCCGGGTCTGGGTTTCTTCTGTAATGATTGCTGACATATGCAGCCGCATGGTGACCGCCTGCAGATGCTCGCATTCTTTTTTAGGTGTTAGTGATACTGTTAGCTATTGCCAGAGAGAAAGACCTCGAATGTAGGTCTTGGCATACCAAAGACGCTGAAAAATGCTGCCCTTTAATCTGCCAGTTTGTCAGGATTGCACAATCAAGCCACATCCCGAAACTCAATTTAATGGTCATTAGAGATTGTGCGAAATTCTCTTTCATCCCAGAAACAGACTTTGTGCAAGAGACACAAATGTATGAAGTCCTTGCTAACAATAGGAACTTAGGGATGAAGCTTTCTCTTGCCCAGATTTTAATTGTAAAAGCCACTGTGTGTGTGTGTGTGTGTATACGCACGTGTGAAGTATAATTGGAAAGAGAATATTTGGGGATTCTGCCCTCGGGTGCTGAACCTTTCTAGAGTTGTCATGAAATATTTGCTTGATCTTGCATGTGAATCCATGAGGATGAAAGCGATCTGAGGAAAAGAGAATTTTACAGCTGGAGGGGCATCTTAGAGATATTTGTGTTACATATGAGGACATGTGGGTCTATAAAGGGGAATTATTTGCCCAAGATCACACAAAGAGTAAATGCTGAGTTGGATCCAGAGCCCAGGCCACCCTCCTCCTTGGTTGTGTTACTCATACGTTGAAAATGGGATACATGTAAATGACAGATTGTTTTCCCTCTTGTGAGAAAGAGGGGAAAGCAAAGACTTGCTCTTTTAGTTCATCTCTCTCCCTCCCCCACCCCCATCTTTTGGCCACTGCCTTCAAAGTATCTTCCCAAGCTCTGTGAAAGGCTTCACTTCATGGAACATCTCTTTACCTCATGAATACTAGAAATTTAATTCTAGGTGAGGTTCAGTAGGATATAGCAGAAATGGAACTAGTAGAATTATCCTACCACTTAGTTATCTAACCCACTCAAAAACTTAATTTTTAGAAAAAGGATGTATTTTTCTTTAATGAAAAGATAAGATTTCAAATATACTTAGAGCTGAGCTTCCTGAAATGGATAAAAAATGTAAGTTTCCATAAATTCTGTGGACTTCAGGAAGTTTTCAAAGGGTATCTGCTTTATTTTATGAAACTGATACCAGAACAGTTGATGTTTCATCGTCTGAGGGAGGTCAGAACAGGGGGAAAGATGAAAAGGCCATAGAGATTTACACATTATGAGAAGATGAAAAATATTGTTTTGGACAAAAGGTAAACACATGAAGCTGTGAGTAGCAGTTGTGAAAAGCCCTTACACAAACCTAATCATTTTAGGAAGATGACAACACCATAAATTTGAGTTCCAGGTGTTTTGGGTGTCTGCGTGCCAAGGGCTGGTTTTCTGCAAATCCTACCTGGAGGTTAGCTCCTGTGTGCCTTAGCTCATCTCTAGCCACGTCTGAGGTTTTAGTTTTATATCCTACAACTGCCTTTAGAGTTCCTTGAGCATTTCGCTTCCCTTCAACGGGCTGGCTTATAGGTGTCCTCAGAAGAAGCTGGTCCAAGTTCTGTTCTGTGCCTCTGTTTCTCTTCCAGTTAAAGTTAACATTTGAGGCCAGGAGGGAGGCAGAGCAGGCAAAGAGGGAGGCCAGAGGTGTAAGTGACCATAATGATAACCATCATATAGTAAATACCTAGCATGTACCAGGTACAGTGCTGGATTATCCTTAATCTTTACAGTTGCCCTGCAATGGAGTTATTGCTGTATCCTTATATATCTCAGGAAACAAAGGTGCAAAGTAGTAAGTTACCCACTTTCCAGTAAATAAGAGGCAGAATTGAGATTTGGACCCTGGTTTGCCCAACTCCAGAGACTGTGCCTTTTCTCCTGTGTTTACACTACATCCTTAAAGCCTTATCCTATGTCATTGAACCTCAGCACTCCTGAATATCTATTGGAGGTGTCAACCCTTAAGGAGATCTCATATGTTTTTAGAAGACAACCTCTTATCCCTTTCACTTAAGATGTATTAACTTTGCCAAGTTGAGGTGGCAGCCTGTTTTAAATGTAGTATATCTACTGTCACTCCTATAAAATCAGTCTCGATGCAGCCACACCTCAAGCCCCAGAGTCCGTGAAGCACCAGTTCAACAAATGATAAAATAATAGACGAGAAATCTGTACTGAAGTCTTTCAAAAGAATGTTATAGAGTGATTCCATTTATAACATGCAGCAGAACTTTCTAAAATGCCCTCCTCTCTTTCTCTCTGTTAGAATTTCTCTCTTTACACACACACATACACACACACAAATATTACTCTTGCCAGCTCACTTCAAATCTCTCCCCACCTCCAACTACCTAAAATCGTCCAGATTCACACTGGACTAGGTCTCGTCTGTCTTGTTTCTAATCCTTTTCTCTGTCTCTACTCACCCTCAGCCTTGGCTGGTGCAAAGCAATCAGGTACACTCAGCTCCTTTCAATTCCCCCTTCACACATGGTTCTGATTCTGGGTAACAAAGACTTGGGAAGAAGGCGACACAGAATTCTCCTATGGCCAGGGGAGGGGGAGAGACTTGGAATCCTCCCACTCAATGTGTTTTCCTGCCTTACCCTGCTCTTTGTGGTCGTTGCATGGTATGATGAGGGCGTCTCTGGAGGTGGTCTTGCTCTTCTTTGGGGGACAAGTAAAAACTGGTAGCTGAGTGATGTTCTGTGTGCAGGAGATATTTTCACAGAAAGAAATGAATAGACCTTGTGAAGAATCTCAGCCAGAATTGAGTTTAATGACACATTTTCCTTTATCCTCATCCCTGGCATGGTGAGAGAAACCTTGGTCGGGTTCTCATACCACACACAGAAGGAATGCTCAATTTGCTGCTTTCGAGTGTGGTGCCAAGGCAGGGCAGAGGTAAGGATAGTGGTTAGCATTTTAGTAGGTTTGGACACAACAGAGCAAAGACTGCAGGGAAAAACAACAAAACATAAAGTCTTTGGTACGCATCCTGCTTTTAGTCAAATGGTAGAATGTGAACCAAGGGGGTGCTTAGTTTATTTGTTGCCTCCCAAGTCAGTATGGCTTGTGTGTTGCTAGTTGTAACAGCTTCCACAGGTAGCTTTTAAAAGACCAGATTGTCTCATGTCCCTTATCTTCTCAAATAACTTTCTATGGCTGCCCACTGCATATGGAATACAATCCATATATCTCAGAAAGGCATTTAAGGCTTTCCCTGAGCTAAGGTGACATTCTAGGTTTCTTTCCCATTGAATATATCACTCTTAGGAACCAGGACTACAGGTAACTGGTGACCTAAACCAAAAGACTTGGCCACAGAGTGAATACCAGATGAAAGTGTGACCATTGATGAGAACCATTCTCCAGTGAGTTGGACAGAATGAAAGGGAATTCTGATGCCTACTGATGTGATTGGATCAGACCAATAAGTTAGTCCCCTTGTACATCTGTTTGGAGTACTTGGGAAGACTCAATAGAGGGGTTTTTTGGTCCTTTCCATTCATCCTATGATTATCTACCTTCTGATTTTCTTGTTTGGTGAGTGTATTAATTATCTATTACTATGTAACAGATTATCCCAAGACTTAGTGACTTAAAACAAAATTTATTGTCTCATACTTACTGTGGGTCAAGACTCTGGGCATGGCTTAGCTGGGTCCCTGTTTCAGCATCTCTCAGAAGGTGACAATCAAGGAGTTGGCCAATGTCATGTCAAGACTTGACTAGGGAAGGATCTGCTTCTAAACTCACTCACTTGGATATTGGCAGGATTCAGTTCCTTACAGGATGTTGGCCAAAGCCATCTTCCGTTGCTTGCCATGTGGGCCTGTTCGCATAAAACAGCTCACAGTGTGGCAGCTTGTTTCATCAGAGTGAGCAAGCAAGAAGAACCAGAAAGAGAGAGTGAGAACAAACAAGATGGAAGTCATAGTCCTTTATAACCTAATCTCAAAAGTGACATTTCATCACCTCTGCCATATTCTATTAATTAAAAGCAAGTCACAAAAATAAGATAAAATAAAAGCAAGTCACTAGTCCAGCCCACCCTCCAGGGTAGATCAGGAAGAAGGGTCACTGGGAGCTATTTAGAAGCTGCCTGCCACAGTGAGTGAAATGGTAATGTTAATCTATTTGAGAAACCAGGGCATAGATTGCTTATTTTCCTGAAAATGCATCTCTTATAGGACTTTAAAGATAACACAATTTTCCTTGGACCACCTCTCTTGCATCACGTTTAAGGTCTGAGTTCCTATTTTCCTCTGCACATAATGCACTAAAGAGAGATGGCGTGTTCTCTCTTGCTTTCTAACTGAAAAATCTGCTTGTGACTCAAGACATAATTCCTGCCTTTCAGGAGGTTACCTTCTGGGAGACAAATACACAAATAAGGTCTAATAAAGGTAGAATGTGAAATATTAATGAAATAGAATATGCAAGGAGGAACAAGGAAAAATATCTATTTGAGATTAAGAACTTTGGAAGTAGTGGGATCTGAACTGGGCATCCATTAATAGTGAAGAGTGAAGAGTTGGGGGAAGGACATTCTAGCTCTTGGGGGATGGAATGAGAAAGGTTTGGAGCCGCAAGAGCCTGGGTCTTGACTGGGAGTGGCTAGTATTTGCATGTGGCCGCAGCTGGAATCTCAGGGTCCCTGAGAGAAATCAATGCTGTGGAAAGTAGACACGGAATAGTCAATTGAGACCAGAAACGCCACCTGAAGGTGTTTGGACATGTTTTCTGCGAGTAAGAGCCACTGAAAACAAAGGAATCTCATGTCCCAGACAACTCTGGGGGCTGTGTGAAAAGCAGATTGTGGAAAGAGACCAGGAGCAAAAGTCAATTAGGACACAAGTAGTCCAAATAAGAGATGACAAGTGCCTAAATCTTGGTAGAAGCAGTGGGAGTGGAGGTGAGGAGACAGGATTTATGTTTCTATGTTTTTCCCTGAATATAATATGTCATCAATTATAAGACACACCATTTTGTGAAATACAACTAATTGAAAAAAAGCTGCCAATTAAATTATGGCAGAGCACTAAGATACCAGCAATGGAAAGATGCATTTTTATCTCAGAGGTTAAAAAAAAAGTACATTGTAGAATAGATAAAATATGATAAATAATCTGAGGAAGATGACATATACATTTTGGACTCAAACAACCTGGAGGATAATGATGCCATTAATAGGAATCATGGGAGCAGGGGATGAGAAGTGGGTTCCAAGAGAAAAGATGAATTATCTTTTGGACATTTGAGTTGGCTGTATCTAAGAGGTATTCATTCATGTGCAGATGTCTGGCAGACAACTGGAAATGTTGGTTTGGAACTCAAGGAAAAAGTTATAAAGAATTGGGTGAGGTTAATGAATGGATTATTTTGAAGTTAAATCCTTATGCTTAAGTATATATGAAGACAAATTACTTCTTTTTCTAAAACCACAAGCTTTGAATCTTTTCTCTCCCCAAATTATAGTCTTATCTGTGGAGTGTGTGAGCTCTGTTGGCAGAGATAGTGAGGAGGAAGGAGAGGTGTTGAAATTAGTTGGAGACCACAGGAAGAGCCATTAGCAATTGCACTTAGATAGGAAAATCATGACAGATCGTGGCTTAGAAAGATCTTCATATAATTGACAATTTATTGAAATGTGATATCCCACCAATCTCGCACCTTCTAACTTCTCATCTTCCTTGAGACTTCCCTCTTAGTACTAGGTAGGCAGGTTAGTTTTCTAGGGTTACCATGCCAGACTATCACTGTCTGGGGGGGCCTAAGTAACGGAAATGAACTTTCTCACAGTTCTGGAGGCTGGAAGTCTTAAGATCAAGATGAGGGCAGCGTTGGTTTCTTCCGAGGCCTCTCCCCTTAGTTTGCCCACAGCCATCTTCGTATGGTCTCCTGTGTGTGTGTGTGCACGCATGCGCTTGTCCGTGCCCTAATCTCTTCTTAGAAGGGCACCAATTATATTGGATTAGGGCCCACTCTAATGGCTGCATTAACGTAATTACCTTTTTAAATACCCTATGTCCACATCTAGTCACATTTCTGAGTTACTGGGGCTTCTGACTTCAATATATATAAATGGGGCAGGGGGATACACTCATCAGCCCATAACAGCACGTAAGCCAGCCGAGCACTTCAATTCTTATTCACATGTGTTATGAATGCCTAGACCTATTGGCTAAAATCCTCTTCATGCACCAGAAATTATTTTTCCAGGCTTGTTTCCATAATTATTTTGTGTCTTTGCCGAGGTGGAAGGTTATATATAGCAGTGCTATAAAACTTTTTTTTCAAGTTTTTTTTCTCCCTTCCTGTCCCTGGGGGGAAAAAAAAACAACCAAAAAAACCATTCTTTGAAGAAAGAAGCCACTTGTTCTCCCTTATCTTTCATTGGACAGTGTTTAGTAGTTTGTGACATTACATCAGTTCCTCATTCTTTTCCCCTCAGGAACAGACCTTCAATTAGGAACTGTGAGGAAAAAAATATATAATAGCAGGAAATGCATATTTTAGCCTAAGTTTTACTTCTTCTATTTTTTTTTTCATAGTCATAGCTTACCTCAAGAAGAAATTTCTGTGGAACCAAGTTTTATCTTGTACTCCAAACCTGGGGTTATAGGGGTTCTGTTGTTTGACAACAGGAGAAATTTCACAAAGCATTGTATGAAAGGGTGAAACCGTGCTAGACTCAACCAGTACTTCTCCTAAAATGTGCCATAATCTGAGATTGTTTTTGTAGGAAGTTTGTCTTGGCAAGAATTTCAAAAGAACTTGCTAGACACCTCTCGTAATTAGCTGGTTTCCTGCTAGAGTCTTGGGTCTCCCCCTCATCTCAGTGGGTCCAAAAATTAGCCTCCCCCTCCGTCGTTCTCTCCCCTGTATAAAATATTAACTTTCTGAGTCAATTGGTTGTTACTTAATTTATCACTTGTTGATAAATTAATTGTTGATTTATTAATTGTTGCTACTTAACCTTGTTCAGTTTGAAGTTTTGATTGGACTTAAATATGTTCCCCACTTATTAAGAAAACAAAAAGATGACTGATAGGATTTTATGAGAATGGTACTTCACCTCTGTGATCCTCCTCCCTAAAACCCATCACCCTAGTCTGACCATGAGAAAAATGTCAGACAAACCCAAAATGAAGTACAAGATACCTGACCAGGACTCCTCCTAACTGTCAAGGCCATCAAAAACGATGAAAGTCCGAGAAATAAAGGAAGTCCAGAGGAAGTTAAGGAGATAGGATAACTAAAAATAATGCGGTGTCCTGGATGGGATCTTGGAACAGAAAAAAAGCCCATTAGTGAAAAACTAATGAAATCCAAATAAAACATGGAGTTTAGTTAATAGTCGGATCCCAGTGTTTGTTCATTAGCTGTGATAAATGTGTCGCATAGTGGTGTCAAACGTAGAGTGTGGGTTACAGTGGGACTCGTACTTTCTTTGCAGTTTTCCATAAATCTAAAAACTGTATTGAAATAAAAAGTTCACTTAAAAAATAGAACGAAGATAAAGATAAAATAGAGCATAATGCATGGAAACTATAAAATAGGCAAAGAAGCACAGAGGTTATTAATAAATATTGAATGTCAGCCTAACATTTGATGTATTGGTATCAATAAATGGCAGTATATACCAGTGAGTCAGTTGGCATATCAATCTAATAAACTCTTATAAATGATGGATTGGTTGTAAACACTGTGTTTTATAGCATTTGAAAATTCCAAATGGTAAATCCACACGCGAGGTTTCTGTTCACATATTTCAGGATCCCCGTTTTTAGAATCTGCACAAAGAAATATTTCATGTCCTTTAGGGAGGTTTAATAAAAAGCAACAGGTGGGAAATGGGTTTTGCAGTAGCGTGAACAGTCATAACCATAAATATCAGTACCTCAGAATTATACCAGCAGAGGACTGTAAACACATTAATCACCCAACAGGGCAGAAATTCCATTCTCAGATGTCATCTCAGTTTCAGGCACAAAGATTAAATGCCTACATTTAAATTCAAAGCACAGAATGGATATGATGATTCTTTATTTTCGTGGGGATTCATGGAGTGAGTTCACCGGTTTCCTCATCTATACAATGGGGTTGGTAAATCTCCTCTCAGTATTGTGGGATTGAGTGAGAGGATATATATAAAATGCCTAATATGGTGGATGGTACATAGTAGGTTTCCAATGAAATTGTATCTGTGCTTATTATTTATTATGTTCACAATTATTACGATGGCTTTAGAATTTCAGAAACAGACTCAGAAAGGCAGTGACTTGCCTGGGGTCATGCAGCTACTTTGTTCCAGAGTCAGGACTTGAACTCTTGTCCCTCAGGTCCTCTTGGGTGCCTGTGCCAGGTCCGCGTGGACCGATAGCCTCGGGTGCCTACCGTGCTCTAGTAGCGGTCACAAAGTTCTCCCGCAGAATTGCATTTGGGCATCTCCACCTCTTGGGGATTCTGTTCCCTTCCTCGGAGGGAGCAGAATTCTCCGCCTCCCTCCCCAATAGGTGTGGCAATCACGCTCTCTTCCAGTAAGTTCCCTTTCACTGCATCAGCACTTCAGGCTGCTGCAGCCTGCTCCTGGGCAGAGCTGGGTTTGCCGTGCTGGGGACGGGCTGGGGAGAGGGAATGTGAGGGAAGGTTGCAGCTGCTGTGTTGGAGCCCCAAGGAGAGATGCCCCACCCACCTCCCAGTGTGGGCACGCTGGAGTTTAATGCAGAGCAGGAGGACGCGTGGGCGTAAGTAAAATCCATCACGTATGCATGTTATGGGTGTCCGTGAGGGAAGGAAAGAAGTGTTAGGGGCTAACACTTGGTTAAAAAAAAAAAAAAAAAAAAAGGCCCTGGTCCTTTTTATACACCTTCGGTGTGGCTAAAATATGATCACAATTACTTTCCTCGGGAGTTCACCTTGTCCCCTGATATTCCTAGTACCTGTTGCTTTTTAATGAAGTCTTTTTTATTCTCTAACGGAAGCCTTGTTTTTTCTTTTGGGGTGTGCCATGGAAGACACATAGACATATCGTTTGGTCAAAAGAAAGAGGACTTTCAAGAATTTTGTGAATTAAAAGCAACTCTGCTACATCTTAAAGATTTATCCCAACAGTCCTCTGGGTCTCCGCAGCACGTGGTGTCATGGGGAAAACACGACTGCGTACATCTGAGGTGTGGTTTCACCTGAGCCCCCTCTCACACTCTGTTCCGGTTTCCACCGACCCCTTTGCTTTCTAAAAATTTCCATTTCTTAAAATAAGGAGGGAAAGAATCGAGAAAATTGGGGAGGGGGGTGTCTAAAGACGCAGTGAGTTTGGGTTCAAGGGCCGCTTCTCCCAGCCTAGCCCTGCTGGAACCTTGTCCTTCAAAGTCAGTATTTATTGCAGGCCGGGGAAGGAATGGAGGTTATTTCTGGGCAGTTCTCTAATAAAACCCTGTCAGACCCGTCTGAATGCTAACGGCTTCATGGCACTGGTTATCTAGGGGAAGGAAATTTTCCTTAGTCAAATTTATGAGGCTGGGTTGAAAACCAAGCTGAAACAGAGCCTAGCGAATCCCCATGGCAAAATGATTCATCTTCGTAGAGTTGGAAAATCTATTTTTATCACCTTTATTCAGCCAACTCCTCATTTTTATTCCCTCACCGAGCGGCTGCTATTTCCTTCATGGTGCTGAATACAGCAAATGTCTCGGGAGTCTGAAATTTCCCTTCGGGTCGTTCCCAGCGGGGCTGATTCAGCAGCCCCGGGGAGCAGGGGATTGTTCTGCACCGCATGGGTGGGTTCTGCACCACGGGAAGGTCAGACTGAACAGAGGCTGCACGCGTCAGCAGCCTGCCTTTTACTCAGAGATTCTGCCTGGGCTACGTGCCACTCTGCCTCCTGCCTTTTGTAGAAGGTGTGTTCAGGGGCGTCCTGTCAGCCCAAGAGACCTCTCTGAGGGTGGGAGGAAGGGGCAAGAATATGCCACTCTCTCTCTGGCTTGCCTTTTTGACTATGAAGCAGGGCCCGGCAAGGTTGCCAAGGGACTTCTAGACACCATTTTATTCATTTCTTTAGTTCCATTCAGATCTCTGTCTGTGCCATCCCAGGCTGCAGCATCTTGCCCCTGGCTCTTGCTAGAGTTCCATAGAAGGCTGAGAGGAGGGCTGGCTGTTTCCTGTAAGGGATTTTAAAAGATAAAGACAAGGAAAAAGAATGCTTCTTCCTGAATTTCCTAGGCTAACAGACTCTGCGTGCTTACTGCTTGAGAGATGTGGCAAATGGCAACGGGGAAAGCAACAGGAATGTGGCCTGTGACATAGAAACAGGGTTCATGGCTGTTGGGGGTGTTTGCAGCATCTGGCGTATAACAGGCGCTCAATAAAGGTTTTATTGAATGGATGGCCGGGATATAATTCCTCACAGCCCTCGCTTAGTCTTCTTGACAGCTGTTTTTCAGGAGGCCGTATGGTGCCGTGATTAGGGGCTGGCATTCTGGAGTCAGATGGCCTAAATTCAAATCCTGGATTTGCAATTTAGCTGTGTGCTCTTTGGCAGGTTTAGGAAATCATTTGAGGCCTCTGTTTCCTGGTCTGTAAAATGGGAATAATATAGTCGTATGGTATATGGTTTTCGTAAAGATTAAACTAGTTAATATAGGTAAAGAGCCTAGAAGTTTTCCTTTGATGTGGTTCCAGATATGAAGAGGAGAAAAAGCAGGACAAGGAAGGGGAGGGGAGAGGGGATTGGTTATTGGGATGCATTTGGGAACTTTTGAGATTTTTGACCCTGTCTTTTGGGTTCAGTAATTCCCTTAAACCTGGATTTCAGTGATTTACAAACCCGCCTTTGTTTGGTACAGAGAATAACTTGAGAATAAAAGAATAAAGTGGAATTTAAGAAAAAAAAAGATTACTTCTAATCTCTCAACAAATAGTTATTGAGCTCCTGCCCCATGCCAGGTACTAAACTAAACATGGACTATTCAGTATTGAAACCAACACAGTCACAGATGCTGTGGGTCTAGACTCTGGTGGGCACTAAGAATTCATTGCCTCAGGGAATACAGCTGCTATGTTCCTTTTTCTCTGTTAAAAAAGTATGTTGACCTAAAACAATGATGCATTCAAGCTTGGCACCCAACAACGAGTGAGGGGTAAGGAAGTAGGGAGAGTTGTATGCATATGGAGCGATGCACAAAGCCCAATTCTATGCTGCAAGGTAGGTAGGCATGGGTATTGGATTGACCCACGAAACTGGAGGGGAATCCAAAGCAGTGGTATGTATAATCAGCCTCTGGAACATAAAGGAACACAGATAAGTCGTGAAAGAATGAGAGAACCAAAGCAGTTGTTACAATGATATGAAGTAAGATCCATTAGGCCCCAAGAGTCTCCAAGCTCAACTTTGAAAGTATAGATTAGAGAAGGCTGGATTCCTTCTCCCTTTTCAGCTGCCGGGACCTCCATGGCAGGTGGGCTTCTGCTTGGTCCTTTCAGAGCCTGGAGCCTCACATCTCTTAGAAATACAGGGATGTATGTGAGCTACTTCTCTCCATCTGGTTTTGCCAGTCTGTAGGACACTCTGATATTTTGATTTGCAGAGTCCTTTTTCTTGACTTTGGAGAACTTCCGCAGTGATGCGTACCTTTGCCAGATCTGGTTTTGAGTGACGATTTTATCCTTAGATGTCCTACAGCCCAGACCTGGGAAAGTCAGTTAGTGTGATTTGTGGAATGGAATAATTAACAGTTTTTCATTCCACTTTCATCCTGGTGACTGGATTAATTCCTGGGGTCTCTGTTTTCCGTAAACAGTCATTTCTTCCACAGCAGCCGTCTGTAAAGAAACGGAGCTTATGAAATGAGTGGGACATGGCTGTGTTCAATTCTTTCTGTTTGATCCCCATGTAAGCTTTGGCAATGATTTCCACAGCGTTTTTGTGGGTGCTGCCGGCGAAGGAGTTTGGTAAACAGCCCCCTGGCTATTGTTGGCCCGATCCCTGCAGATACCATATTGGATACAACTTGAATACTCACCGAGGTTTCCCTGCCCTTCCCAGAGCTGACCCCAGCACTGACATCTGAGAACCTGACCTGAGCCATAGTGTAAGATGAGCAGCAGCTGGGAGCTGGCCTGTGTTTGCCAGCTTATCTCGGCTGCTCTGTGCTGGAGTGGAGTTCTGACCGCATCAACTTTCCTTTCCTCCTATTGCACATCCAAGGATTTTCACCCTAGTCCTGAGTCCGCTGGAGTCTCTTCAGATAGACTCTCATTTCATCTTTGTCCTTTCTGTTTGAATTTTCACTCCCAGAATAACTAACCAGCCTTAGAGGTTCCTAACTTATTAATTTTATCCAGACTCTACTGCTGCTACATTTTGCTTTTAGGAATATGGAGAAGCCTAGGAAATTCTATATATAGATATATATGGTCTATAGATAAAGGTTTGTGTGTGTGTTTAAAGGGTTTTTTTTTTTTTAAGATTTTATTTATTTATTTATTTGACAGAGAGAGAGAAAAACAGTGAGAGAAGGAACAACAAGCAGGGGGAGTGGGAGAGGGAGAAGCAGGCTTCCTGCCGAGCAGGGAGAGCCCGACATGGGGCTCGATCCCAGGACCCTGGGCTCATGACCTGAGCCGAAGGCAGATGCTTAACAACTGAGCCACCCAGGCACCCCTAAATGGTTTGTTTTCTGAGAAAGGACTAATGGCAGGAGGTTTTTGCTCTCAAACTATTCAAACAAGGTAATTGAGGACTAAAAATTTAAATAAATGAAATTAACAATAAAAACCTGTAGAAAAAAAAGAAATACCTAGGAGAAAAATTGATTTAAGTAGACTTGTAAAACAGAAAGGGGCGGGGGAGAGGAAGGAGAAAACTGATTGGCTGGCAACTGAGCATCCTTTTGTTTCCTGACTTTTTTTTTTTTTTTTGCCCTTCAATAGCCCATGCTACCTATTTCCAGAAGTTGACCTATTTTCCCCATTTCTCTCTTGTTCCATTACTGTAAAACAAATATTTGTAAGGTTTCTTGCCACATGGTTATTTCAACTGTATCCAAAAGTCCATCCATAGCTTGCATTTTATCATACTGTAAGCAATCCTGACCTAGGCATTTTCCTATGTCAGAGGACAGTCTTACATCAGTGCAGGGATTAACAGTAAGAGAGAAAAACTTACTGTAGTGTGCTTAGATGAATGAACTCCAATACAGTGAAAAGAAGATAAAATCTTAATGGAATCTCACATTACTGCTAAAGAATTAATCTGTTTTGATGTTGGCAAAACTGACCACCAAATATAATGGCCAAGGGATCAGTTGACTTTCAAGAAATAATTAATGGTCCTATCTTTGGTATCATCAACATGTTTTTTTGGTAAATGACATGTTGATTTGATGAGAGCAAAAATTTGTGATTTGTGAGGGAGAAAGTAACCCGTGGGACCATGTCTAAGAGATGCAAGTGTTTATTCTACTGGTGGATCCAGCATTTCCATCCCCAATGAGGAGTATTTGTTCGTAAGACAACTGGTGTCCTTCAAGCACAGAATGTCTACCTCTGCTAAAGGTGTTTCATTTTTGCTATAAATATACTATTGTATATTTTTATGTATTTTAATAGAAATATTTTAACCTATGTTTAAAGATTTAAATATAAAAACATAAAACACACAAAACACATGAAATAGATGTAGTACGGTATTAGGGACATCTTTGAGCTACTGCATGCATAGACAGTGTTTTGTCCCTAAGAGAACTTGAATTTTAAAAAGTTGGATTTTTCGTGAAATATACTCAAACAAAACAACACACCAGATTTAACATGTGACAATTAACCTTTAGGTCTGTTCTGTCCCAAATTGAAGCTTTCTTCTTTTTCTTTGAGTGCAGGATCAAGGCTAGGGTACTCTCCAGTAGACTGAAATGTATCCTTGTGATCATTCTGTCTGCCTTATGAGCATGATTAGTTGGACAGCAGATGAAGGAATGTTGTCACCATCTCAATTTTTCCATCTCTGTCTGAGTTCCCCCTGCAGGCTTCAGAACCCCAGAGGAGTGCTACACTCCGGGGTCCTGATGTCTTGGCCAGGTTTCTGATGAAAAAACAAAGGCATTTCTGTGTCATACTTTTATAGAGAGCATATGGTGTGTATTTATTTTGTGATAGGTTTTTATCACTTGGTAGAAAGATGTTACTGTATTTGAAGTGAACGATCACTATCCCCCCCATCATTTCACAGATCCTAGTTGTTTTTTCACATGGGTGACGGATTTAGGGGGCACGTCGACAAGACTGCCAGGGAAATATTTCCTCTCTAGACATTGACTTTGTATCTTTTTTATCTGAAATTCAACCTTTTTTTGCCCATGGCCATGCTTTCCTGCAGCAAAGAACACGGTGAACTCTTGGTCTTGTGTTTCTGACTCCGCACCCCTGCCCCTCCAGCCTCCTCAACTCCAACCCATGATTATGCTGGATGCTTTCTGTGTTATGCTTTGGCTTGTAATGGACCAGCTGAAAGATAAACTGCTATTAAATAAATCTATGACCCTTTTGAAAACAAATAGAGCTGTTGAAAGAGTTGAAGAACATAGTGACTCCTTGAAAGATGGTCAACATTCTTGAACCCTTTGACTAAAAATGAATTTTCTTCTGTGTGTGTGTGTGTGTGTGTATACTGATTTTATAAAAAAGAACCTCAGTAGCAAGATATTTGAAGCCTTGTGTGTTCTTAACCTTGCAATGTTTTTCTTGGCAGGACTTGAAGAAAACTTAGTGATCATCTATTTTCTGCTCCTGTTGAGGGGAGCAGCTGGAGTGGGAGACTCTGGGGTGGCAAGGAGAAGCCTGCAGAGCAAAGAGAGGCCCAGGTGTTGCTGGGGGCCCAATGCTTACCTACTTACTCCACTGCCTTTACCCTGCTTCCCAAGGCAGAGTCTTTCTTTTCTTTTTATCTTTTCTCATGTGTCTCCATTGCCGTGGGGCTGGAGCACTGGAGTCTACCGTGGACCACACACATCCCCTGTTGCCACCGGGTTCATCTCTGGACCCTAGACCAGCCTGCTGCCCTTAGGATGGTTACACTTCCTCAGGAGCCTCGTTAATCGGTGCTGAGGCAGCTGATAGGGACTGTGCAAGCTTTTCTATCACGGGCTTAGCTCTCTGTGGGACTCCCCGCATTGCCTGACTTCCCTCTTGGGTCTTTGATCTAAACTCTGGCTGCCAGGTAACCAAGACGCAGCCATTTGACTTGGTCTCTCTCCCCTCTTCTGTCTTGCTTCCATCCTGAAAAAAACTGCTCCGAATTGGCACATGCCTATGGGGACTTTGGTGTCATAACACAGGATACTTCACTCCTTTGTGTAACCTTAGAGTTACGCCAATATAAGGGGGAAACAGATTTTGTTCACCATCCTGAGTTGTAGTGTGATGTGAATTGGAATGCTAAGAGCAGCTTAGAGATATTTTTAGCAAAATGAAATATTTTGATGCATATCTGTCACCTGAAATTTTTCCCAGATTTGCTATTTGTACCTTCTTAGCAACTTCACAAAGGGGTATTGTATTTGAGTCGGAAGAGAAAAATATTTTTATTTCCTGCCCTTGACGTTTAGTGGAATTGATAAAAAGCATCAAGGCTCTTTGAGTTCTGGGTCTCTCCCACACACACAAAAACATTATGTAAGAAAAAACTTGAGTGGTTTTTTCCTGTTTGTCAGTATGAGGGGGGAGTTAATTGCGGAAAGTGGTGGGCAAATCAGCAGCAGGATTGGAAAACAAAGAGCTTTGCTAAGAAAATCATAGCAAGTGTGATTGGACAGCTACCATGTCATCTGGCTCTCAACATAATATTAACCTTGACTGATGGCTTTGACTTTCCCTCCGCAGGTTCATTCAAAGGGTCTTTTACTTGTGTATATTCATGAAAAGAAACAGGTGCAGCTTGAGCTGTAGGGTGTTGGCACTACAGTGTGTTTTACTAAATGGTTATTTAGTCAATAAATGAGCAAGTGATAGTCTCTTTTGGTTGATCAGAAAATATTCATTAAAAAAGTCACGGGTTTGACTTTTCAAAAAGTTAAGTAAACACAGAGCTTATGTACTTAAGCAGTTGGATGACAGAATGAGGCTTTCAGTCAAGAATATCCATTTCATTTCATACTTACTTGGCATTTTAATTTTGGGGGCCATGGTTTAGATGTTCTGTTGGTTAAATTTGCCAGCATGAAGTATTAACAACGGACTGAATACTTTACAAAAAATAAATTCTTCCTGCTTGGCCCGCCTATTTATTCATTTACCAAGATTTTCCAGATGTTGCCAACAGATTTATAAGCAGACGTCTGGTGACATATTATTGTCAATGCATAGAAGACTGCCTTCTACGTAGAGTAGAAAGAAGCCCTTGCCTTTGTCTACTTTTTCTTAAGTAAGAAAATCCCAGGAGACATTGTCTGTGTTGTTGTTACACTTGTCTGTCCATAGAATGAAATCCATGTGTTGTTTTTACTTCTCCCCTTTCTCCAATGTTCGCTCCCTTTTAACACCCCTCATTCAATTTCTTTACCCCTAGGTCTTTCGGGCACTTTCACCACACTCTTCCCTTGCCTGATTTAATGGTCCACCAGCACAACATTCCGGACAATGAACAGATTGCTTCCCCTGTGGTAGATCACAGCACTAAAATAGTAGTGAGCTTTAGTGCAATTGCAGCAAAAATTGCTCTCCTGGGTCAACTCCATTCTTCCTCTACTCAACTCCATGTTCTGTTAGCCACAGAAATACCAAGAGTTTCCTCCCACCCACCCCCCGCCCTGCCCCAAAGTAATTCCTTAAGGTCTTCATTGTATTTATATCTCCCTGTCAATGTGGGTCTTTCATACTGAGAGAGACTAAGCTTTGCAAATAGACTTTTTCTTTGCACTTTCTCCTTCCCATTATTATTTATTTTATTGAGGTATAATTGACATGTAATATTGTATTAGTTTCAGGTATACAACATAATGATGCGTTATTTGTATATATTATGAATGATCACCACAATAAGTCTAGTTACCATCTGTCACCACACATAGTTACAGAATTTGTTTTTCCTGTGATGGGAACTTTTAAGATCTACACTCTTAGCAACGTTCAAATATGCAATACAATATTATTAATGATCGTAACCATGCTGTCCAATACGTCTCCGGGACTTACTTATCTTATAACTAGAAGTTTTTACCTTTTGATTCCCTTCACCCATTTTGCCCATTCCCCACCCCCTGCCTCTGACAACCACCAATCCTATTATTCTTTTTTTTTTTTTTTTTTTTTTTTTAAGATTTATTGATTTATTTTAGAGAGCAGGGTGGTTGGGGGGCAGAGGGAGAGGGAGAGAGAGTCTTAAGCAGACTCCACGCTGAGCCTGAAGCCTGATGTGGGGCTGATCTCATGACCTTGAGATCAGGACCTGGGCGGAAACCAAGACTGGAACACTTAACACTTAACCAACTGTGCCACCCAGTCACCCCCAGTCCTATTATTCTTTTTTTAAAGATTTTATTTATTTGACAGGGATAGACATAGCGAGAGAGGGAACACAAGCAGGGGGAGTGGGAGAGGGAGAAGCAAGCTTCCCGCCGAGCAGGGAGCCCGATGCGGGGCTTGATCCCAGGACCCTGGGATCATGACCTGAGCCGAAGGCAGACGCTTAACGACTGAGCCACCCAGGCGCCCCCCCAGTCCTATTATTCTTAAAGATGTTAACTACAGAGGCCCAGATTTCTCTTCTGGGTTAACCACTTCCTGGTTAGGTGACCTTGGGCTAGTTATTTAACCTTATTCTAAACCTCAGCCTTCTCATCTATAAAATGAGGAACAACCATAGTACCAGTCTCATAAGACTATTGTAAGGGTTAAAATGAGCTAATGCAGGTAAAACTAGTATGTTTACCTGGTGCATAATACATGCTCAAGAAAGGTAGTAATGATATTGGTGCTAATACAGGTGGTAGTCACTTAATCCTTCCTGAAACCTCTATTTTCTCATCTGTAAAATGGCATAGTAATAGTACGTACCTCACTGGTTAGTGAGAAATAAAGATATATGGCTATGGATCAACTTAGTGTGTTGTCTGGCATCTTATATGCTCTCAGTGTGTGGTGGTGGAGACTCTCACAATGATGTAGATTCATGATCCTTCTCCTGTTTATCTCTACTCTTAGTTTAGTTTCAGGACCTCATGGATAACTTTATGGCTCAAAGTGTAAGCCCTAAACAAAGTCATTTTGAGCAAGGCACTGGCTCTTTCTGTTTCTATTACCCATTGTAAAGTGACAGTGTTGAACTAAATACCCTGAATAGTCTCTTCCTCTGAAGTATTTTAATAATGATCACTCCATCAGTCAACTCAATTTTGGAAAATACCTCTTAATGAGAAACTCATCCAAAAGAACTTCTTTGCCCTCTACCACCAAAGACCTTACTAAACTAGTCTCCATCATCTCTTAGTAAATTTTCTCTTATTTAAAAAATCAGGATGTTTTGTTTATATTAATTGGCCCTATACAGAAGTGTGGCCAATCAGTCTATAATTTTCCAAAGCCATTCTCATTTCTCATAGTTATACTTTTAATCTATAAACTCTTGGCCAGTTTCACCACAAATTAAATCCTGATGCCTTTGAGATATATCCATTTTGAGGAAGAGTATTTAATTTTGTCTCTTTGCCAATGGCTACTCTCACTTTGTTCTACACCCCAAACTCCCATTCAGGAGAATAGACATAAAAAACTGGTTTCCATTGCAATCTCATCACCCCTGAGGTAGGAAGACTAAGTATGAAGTATGGTTTCAGGCCAAGAACATTGAATTGGAATCCCAAAGACCTGGACTGCAGTCCACTCTCTGCCCCCAGAGCTGTGAGGCTGTGGAAATAGTACAGTTACTGTTGCTTTAGTCCTTAGTTTTCCCATCTGTCAAATGAAAGATAGGACAGACGGATCCCTAAGATTTATCTGCCTCTGAAGACTAATGGTCCCTATCCCTTCCCATTTTATCTCGTACTATTTTGTTTTGTTGTGGCTTATTTTTATTTTTATTGGAATAAGGTTATAATTGACATGCAATATTATATTAGTTTCAGGTGTACAACATAGTGATTCATTATTTGTATATATTACGAATGATCCCCACAATATCACCACAGTAGGTCTAGTTAACATCTGCTCCATACTTAGTTACAGGATTTTTTTTCTTGTGATGAGAACTTTTAAGATCTACTCTCTTAGCAACTTTTTTTTTTAAAGAAAGGGGTAGGGGAGGAGGAGCAGAGGGAGAAGGAGAGAGAGAATCTTAAGAAGGCTTCACGCCTGGCATGGAGCCCGATGCGGGGCTCAGTCTCAGGACCCTGAGATCATGGCCTGAGCCGAAATCAGGAGTCAGATACTTAACTAACTGAGCCACCACCCAGGTGCCCCTTTCAAATATGCAATATGATATTTTTAACTACAGTCTCCATGCTGTATATTACATCCTGGGAGTTACTTATTTTATAACTGGAAGTTTGTGCCTTTTGACTCCCTTTACCCATTTTGTTCACCCCCACTTCTGGCAAACACCAGTCTGTTCTTTATATCTATGAGCTTTGTTTGTTTGTTTGTTGTTTTTAATTTCACACCTAAGTGAGATCATATGGTATTTGTCTCTCTCTGGCTTACTTCTCTTAACATAATGCCCTCGAGGTCCATCCATGTTATCACAAATGGCTAGATTTTTCTTTTTCATGGCTGAATAATATTCTGATAGCTAGCTAGCTGGATAGATAGATCTATCTCATAATTTCTTTATCCCTTTATCTATCTGGACACTTAGGCTGCTTTCATATCATGGCTATTGTAAATAATGATGCAGTGAACATGGTTGTGCATGTATCTTTTCAAGTTAGTGTTTTTGTTTCCTTTGGATAAATACCCAGAAGTGGAATTGCTGGATCATATGGTAGTTCTACTGTTAGTTTTTGAAGAACCTCCACACTGTTGTCCGTAGTGGCTGCACCAACTTACATTCCCACCAACAGCGCACAAGGCTTCCCTTTACCGCACATCTTTGCCAAGACTTGTTATTTCTTGTCTTTTTTATACTGGCCCTTCCAACTAGTGTGAGGTGACATCTCATTATGGCTTTGATTTGCATTTCCCTGATGATCAGTGATGTTGAGCATCTTTTCTATACTGTCAATATTAACTACCACTTATTTAGTACCTATAAATGTCAGACATTATTCTAAGAAGTTAACATTAATTGAATGCTCATTGTATGCTAAGCACTTTACATGTATTATTTACCAACCCCCCTTGTAACCCAATAAGGTAGATACAACTAGTATCCTCCTTTTATGGATGGGGAAACCAAGACCCGGGGATGTTAGGTGTATGCTTAAAGTGAATAAAGGAGCAAGTGAATGAGTCATGGAGTTGGAATTTGAATTCAGAAGTCTGATGCCATACACTTGCCGTTAGTCATTTTATTGTACATCATTCCTAAGCACTTCCTTTTTTCCCCTTTGCCTTCCTGCAACAACACTAGGAAGGATGTAATAGTACCCTCATTTTATAGATGAAGAAACTAAGCACAGGGAGATAAAACATTTGGCCATAGTAATCCAGCTAGTGTGTGACAGAGCTGAGGTTCAAACCCAAGCCTGGCTCTTACCCAGCACATCCCATGGCCTCAGTGGATTTCTTACTACTCTCATAGGTACCTTTGGGATTAGTGAAAAGCTAAGGGATGGTACATTGTTTTTGGTATTTTATTTTTTTTAAGCATGTAAGATTGAAGCTTTTATTTATTTATTTTTAAAGATTTTATTTATTTATTTGAGAGAGACAGAGCGAACCTGATAGAGGGTTTTAAGATTTTTTAAGCACATAACAGCCCAGATTTACTCAAGGAGCCAGGTATAAATCACTTTGTAATCAACATTACTTATTTGCAAATAGGTTCTTTTTATTTGGTAAGATATTACAGTTTAATCTAATTCCTGTCTGATTTGTCTCAGATTCCAAATAATGCTATTTGAATTAATAAAACTTCATCATGAACCCAAACTGCAAGAGACAACAGGCTTCACCCCCAAAATCCTTAATGCAGCTCTAATTACTTATGTCCTCAGTTATTCAGTCTGCCATTTAAAAATCTATTTTCTGTTTACAGGAAGATGAGACCCAAAACTTGAAACAGAATCCAATTGGTTAATTTTTATTGTATGTCTGCCATTCAGTAGGTGCTTAATTATTGCCTGTTGGCTGAATCAATAAGGAAAAATAATTTGATACCCTTACTTCATTTTACTCTCCAAGGCATTAAAAGAATGAATCTTCTACTTTCTAAATGATATGGAGTAAATGACTCAAGCCACCCCATCTCACCGTCTCTGGGTGCATCAAGTTGGAATCAATCACACACCACTTGGCCTGAAATTTTAACTTAGAGTTGACAGGAAGTGGGCAGGCGTTGTTACTTTGCTTTTTATTGTTTGTATAAATATTAAGTGTCATGGCAACAAAAAACTAACAGCCAGATGAAGAACAGAAACATATGGAGAAATGGAAGGCAGTCTTGAAAAAGGATATTTGAAAGAAATGATGCATTTGACTTATCTTGATATGAGTGTATTGCTAACATGGTTTATTCTGTTCCTGAGGAAAAATACAGATATCACCGAGGGAAAAAAATAAAAGCTTTGAGCATGAAGATTATCAATAGAGCCAAAAGATAAATATTTTTTTTAAATTTCTATATTTGAGGCATAAACTTGACTCTGAGTTTTCTGGCAGCCACAACAAAAAGGAAAGCATGATTAATTATGAAGGTTTTCACTTCCCAGAGACATGGTCATATTAATTGATTTTGAAAGATAAGGCTATTCTTACTATCTAGGTTTCCAAGAAATTCCTTTTATAAGTCTTTCTATAGGGGACTAACTCTGATTCTAAAAACTTAGAATGTTACCTTCCTACCTCCATGATAGGAAATTGACACCATTCATGAGAAGGAAATTTTATAAAAATCATTGTTAGGTTAGTTGTACAGTTAGATAAAAATGGGGGGAAATAGGTGTCTTCCATCCCTCTCACACTGTCTACTGGGTTCATGAGTTTAGTTGAACTTTCATAATCATGGATATTTATAACAGCCTTACCTTATATTGTCAAGCTCATTAGAGACCATGCAATGTAGTACTTGACCCTTGACATTTTCTAAGGGTGTTGCTTGGGACAAAGTAACCCTAGTAAGGTCTGCTTTTCCTTATGCCGCTATATCATAAAATTAAAAGTTGCTCTTATCAAATCAAAATGGTCAGTACTGAGAATCTTCCAAGGGCAATCTGCTTTGCTAGCATTAGGCAGTAGGAGGATACAGATGTGTAATTAGAATGCTCATGTAGAGAAGGGGCTCTCGGGGAACTATGGCACACAGGCCGGAACCAGCCCACTGCCTTTTTTTATGGCCTGCAAGCTAAGAATGTCTTTTATGTCTTTAAATGGCTAAAAAAAAAAAATAAATAAATAAATTAATGAAGGATATTTTGTAATACATGAAAATTAAGTGAAATTTTAATTTTAGTGTGTGTAGATAAAGTCATCCGAATATAGCCATGCTCATTCATGTATGTACTGTCCGTGGCTACGTACGACCACAAAGCCTAAAATATGCACCGTTAAGAAAAATTTGCTAACTCCTGTTATAGTGGAGAGAGTACTTTCTGTGCATTCATGAGCTATGCAGAGTCTGTAAAAAGAAGAGCTATTTTCTCTAAGGGGCAGGAGCCTCTCTAAGCCTGAGGGGCCTCTATTCATGTGGCCCGTCCCTTATATCCTCATGTCCTGATCTTTAAAACATGACACCTGCTAAGCCTGGATCAGGATCCATTTGAGAGGAAAAATGTTCCAGAAGGCTGGAATCATGAGCCCAAGACCCATTATATTCATAAATACCATCACCTTGCTCTTGAAGCCTTTCCTTACCAGCTCATGTTCTCCTGGAATCAGTGTCTTTTCCTTGTTCCTTGCTTCTTGTTGTCCTAGGCTACTTCTCACTAATGGGTAAAAATTATAACCATGGATATTTTAGAGTTTTGTGCCACCAAATATTCAATATGTCTACCTCACCTAGACACTCAGCCTGTTATTTATTACTCCTGTTCCTTTTCTCAGGAACTTGGAAACCAGCTTTTATAAATATTTTTCTAAATATTTTCTAAATATTTGGTTAGGTCTATGTGGCTTCTAGACCCAATAAAACAATTTGCCCTCTTGGATTCAGTGACTGGGGGGCTACCCTTGCCATCTCCCATTCATATTTGGTTTAATAAATATCTATTGAATCCCTACTATGTGCTAGATCCTGTGATATTGTCTGAATGTATAAGGATGAAAAAAACGAAACAGATAAGGTTCCTGAGCTAAGTGACTTGAGTCAAGCTCTCTAATATTAAGCCAGGGCAGTCCAGGCCCAGTAGCCTCAGCCTGGCAAACCTGTGATGGAGTGGTCAGCTTCTCTGGTTTCTAAGCTCAAATTCAGTAGAGCCTGTTTGTTTGATGGATGGCTCCAGTCCTTATAAAGCTCCCATTTTCTAAGAGCCAAGGTTATCGTCTTCTGAGCCACTAAGGATAAATTAATTCTTCCATCCTCATCTTCTAAAGAAATAGAACTATTTTGCTTCCTCTTGTATATGATAGGCCATCCACTATTTCTCTTTGTATCAGTCATCTCTTTTGCAGTTAAGCTATATAAAAACCAATCACATGACCTCATGAGTGTAAAACAAGTGTTTATTGCTCGCATACCTGGGATGGTCAGCCTTGTGTCTGCTGGGTGGGCTGGGCCCTCTCCTATGTCAGGGTGGGCGACCTGGCTGTCAGCCAAGGAGGTAGGGCTGAACCAGTGCTGTCCACTTGTCTGTCTTGCCGCGGTTGGCTGTCCTCATCATGTTCTCATGCTACACAGTTCCTTCCACTATTACCTCTGAGACTTAGTTCCTGGACTACTCACCATTATGTTAGAATTTTCCTTAAAATGTGTACCCAGACCTGGATAGCTCTTGTCCAGGTGTGGTTTGACCAGCTAAAAATGCAGAGGAACTTTTTTTTTTTTTTTTCCTTATCCTCTGGAGACATTGCTCTGTTGATTGTTAATTTGGGCTCTGATGGCCTTAGCTTATTTAGCAGATGAATTGCACAGTTGGCCCTCATCTCGTGTCAGGCTTGAGAAAAACAAAACCTCTCAGATCTTTTTCCGTATATACTGCTGCCAAGTCTCATTCATCCTGTTGACCAAAATCTTTATCTAGTCCTTGCACTGTGTCAATTGGGTTTCGTAAAGGGTCTTTGAAATATGTATTGAAGTGGCTGAATTTGTTCATTCATTCAGTACATATTTGTCCTGTGTCTGTTGGGTGCTAGGCACTATGCAAGGAACACGATACTGACATCGTCCTTGCTCTTAATGAAATTTGTGCTCTGATTGTAGCAGGGTACGGTGGGTGCTGAAGATTTAGCAGTCAGGATTAAAAGGCATTTATCAACTTTGTTGTACCTTTTTTGCTATGGGAGCCTCTCCATTCTATTTGAGAACTCCTGTAGTTGATTAAAATTCCAGTCATTGCCTTTTGATTGATAATTTGGTGAAATGTTGACACATCTGCTTGAACAAGGCATGAATAAGTTAGCGGATGTGGAAACTGTTCACAAATTTCAAAAAGCAGGTTTCTCTTGAACATTATGAACTTGATCGACATCACACTCATGGTGATGTTTATTTAGCAAGAGTCTCCTACTGTTTTCATGGAAAGTTCAAACATCTTTCCCTTGATGGGCATAATGTGTGAAGGATTTTAGGCAAGGGAGCATGTTGTGAATACTTAAGCCAATCTCAGGAAAGCTTTCTGTCACTCACACTACTTGGTATGCCTGTGTTGGGGCTAGTTAAATGCCTTCCATTGGTTCTGGGCATCCAGTTAGCAACACCATCAGTCTTGCACTGACCCTGGAGCTGATATGTGAGCACCATGAGGAAGCACTACCTCCCTTCAACTGACCCAACATTCAAATACAAAACAAACCTAGGCAGAGTTCTTCTTTCATTCATTCAACAAATATCGAGAATTCACTAAGTGCTAGAAATGCAGCAGTAGGCAGAAGAGACAAAACTCCTACTCTTGCAAGGCTTATAACCTCATGGGACAACCGATAATAATAAAACCTAATAAATAAGAAAATTATAGAGTATGTTAGGTGGCCATAAAATGTTGGGAGGAGGGTGCCTGGGTGGCTCAGTCGGTTAAGCGTCTGCCTTCAGCTCAGGTCATGATCTCAGGGTCCTGGGACCGAGCCCCACATGGGGCTCCCTGCTCAGTGGGGAGCCTGCTTCTCCCTCTCCCTCTGCCACTCACCCTGCTTGTGCTCTCTCTCTCTCTGTCAAATAAATAAATAAAATCTTTAAAAAAAATGTTGGGAGGAACAGCGGTAGGTTGTCCTGTTGGAGTTGTTGAATGGTCAGTGTAGACCTCCTTGAGAAGAAAATATTTTGATCAAGCATCTGAAAAAAGTAAGAAGTGAGCCATGCCGCTATTGGGAAAATATAATAGCATGTAGAGATAACAGCCAGTATCTAAACCCCTGGTTCTACTTTTTTGTAGTTAACTCTGCTGTCAGCCAACCAATAATAATGGTTACCACTTTTTGACTACCTGTGTCTGACCAGGCACTGGACACTTTACATATAGTGTTTGGACTCTGCCTAGGAGGTAGGTTATATTATCAATCCCCATTTACAGTTGAGGAAACTGAGAGCCAGATAAATGTAAAAGTCTCCTGTCAGAAGCATCAGTGGAGATGGGATTTGAATCCATCTGACTTTGCACTTGAACTCCCGAAGCCTGAGTGGTTTCCCTTTTACCACGTGGTTTTCCTCATGTCCATAACATTGGTGGGAACAGACTGGGCAATTACGCTTTGAATCAAGCAACTTGGGGAGTGTCCTTGGAACTGAGAGATCAGGTTTCTAAGAGACAAAATTATATCACTCACACATTCGGCAAAATCTGCCTAGGGAGCCACTTTTTCTGAGAAACCTCCCCAAATAAGACAAAGTATTTGATTTGATCATCCAGCTGATTTAGAGCTCTTTGTATAACCTGTCTACTATAGAGGCAGTCATCCTACATGAAATTCTGTTTAACTATCATTAATGACTACTGTTGGCATATCTCTCTGATTAGTGATTGCTTGACAGTCTTGACCCATAATAAACACAGAACTTTCTTGTGCTCTAATGTTGCAAACTGTATCATCATGTGGGCTTTCCTGGAGTGGCTCTCATTGTTTGTGTGGCAACTACATGAGGACAGAGGACAGAGGAGTTGCCTACCTTTATAAAGACTAGGCATGGAATAGTCATCATGCCCAACAATGTCATAAAAGCAAAGATAAATGTAAAATCATGTTCTAAACCCTATAAAAAGGGTTATATATGCCACCAACACGTACTCTTTTTCTAACCCTCCCCAGGCCGACCTCATCGTCCCCTGAAAATTGATGGACTACAGACAGGTTTTAAGGGCTGCAGATTCTTAGCCTGATTGTGGTGCCTACACATGCCAGCCTGGTGGTTGGAGTTCCTCAGAGACTCCTCACGGTGCCTGGTTGTCAAATTTATTTAAGTGTAGCTGCTACATTCACGTCCGACCAAATAAAAGCCACCCATAAACAGTCCGCATTTTTAGGGCACTCTTTGACACTTTGGTGACAACTTTCAGACTATTTCACTCCTCTCTAAAATCATAAAAAAAAAAAAAACACCAGCAACATCAAAAAATAAAAGAACTTCAAAACTTGTCTCTCAGAGCCATAAAGGGAGGAGTGAGACTGCATCGCCCTTCCTTAGATCTTGTGGGAATTCTCTATGAGGAGGGAGGTGGGGATCCGGAGAAGTTAAGAGTTGAGCCATCATCTAAGTAAATGGCTTGAAACAACTTAGGCAGTGATTTCTGGTTATGCTCCTTCCCAGTGCAAATTCTTTCATCGGTTCCATTCCCCAGCGGGATACAGTTCATATTTTTTTTCCAGTCTTTTCCCAGCCTCATTTCCTGCTCCTTCATTCCTACTTCCCCTACCACCCAGTGCTATTACCCATCATGCCCCTTCCCTCTTCAGAGAAGAAGCAAACTGGAAGCCATCTTTGGAGACCCAGCTCACAGCACCTCTCTGAAGCTTCCTGGGGGAATTCTGAGTGGTTTCCCACACTCCTGTACAGTTGACACTGTATTGTACTTAGGAAAGATGAATTTGTGTTCCTCTCTGAGACAGTAAATTCCGTAGAATTTAGGGACCATTTACTATCAATCCCTTCAGTGTGTGGCATAATTCTTGCTCATGGGTGATTGAATTAATGCTATAAATGCTGTAAAGAGGAAGCTTCCTGTATATAATTTCAACACAAGTGCTGCTTCTTTCTTTGTTAAAATTCTTGAATTTTGAATTTCAACATGCATTTCAACAAACACGTCTTTACCATATAAAAATATGATAAACGTTTGATTTACTAATGCAGAAATTTAGGTTTGTCAAACACACATAGGTTTTTGGGTTGGTTTGTTTACTTTGTATTACCCAAAAAGTCCTCATCTGTGTAGCTGAAGAAAAGTAAATCTTTTGTCCGTTTTGGGAGGTTCATTTTGCAGGGCAGAGGTGGAGTTATGACAGTACATGCTGGAAGGCAGAGGTCTTTACATTTTGTCTTTTAAACCTAGTCCTCTAAGAATAGTAGATTTTTGAATAAAACCCTTGCTGTTTTTGTCACTAAAACATGATAAAAATAAATCAAAAGTCCAGCTTCAAGTCATCTTCTAGAAGCACCCTCAACTTCCTTCATCTCTATCTCAGATGTTCTTTAGAGCCTGTTTTTTCCTCCTTCCCCCAATCCTGTCTTGGTCCTGCTTTCTTCTAGAATCTTCCTGAACCAGCCTCCACTATCACAGCTCACCTCCTTCACATTTTCCCTCTCTTACGTCACCACCACCTCCTTCCCTTCAGTCTACAAACCTGTGCAGCCCCTTCTCACCCTTAACTCCCCTTTTCCTGAACTGGGCTGCTTCCTCCAACTTCCATCTCTCCACCTTCTTCTTCAGGGACAAACTTGTTGCAAAAACATACTACATTTACATCATCCATTTTCTCAGCATCTTCTCACATTTTAACCCTTGAATGACTTCCACCATTGGATTAAACCTACTCTCTGAGTCTCCGGAGGTCACTAACTACCTTCCACAAGATTGATCCCATTGATTGATCCCTACTTGGTATTGCCTTTCCTCTTGATGTTGCAACACTACAGCTTCTAGCTTCCCCCTTGTTTCCCTACAATGGGGGAATCTCCTCAGGCCTGTCCTTGGTCCTTTTTGCACCTCTCTGTACCTCATTCCCCTTGACAATTCTGCTTACTCCTTTCATCCCAACCCCAGGTCCATAGGCCAAGGACTCCCAAGTGTGTATTGGCAGTCCCAATCTCTCACACATCCCTCTCCTCTTTTCTCTTGCCACCAGCCTTTGTCAAAGCTCCTGTCACACGGTGGGGATTATATTCCTCTCCTGCCCCTTCAGTACAGCATTGAAAGACTTTGAAGACTATGTGGGTCTCACTGTAATTTACTTTGTATAATTACAAGGGCACAGTGGAAGGCAACACCCTGTTAATGAGAAAAAGCTCAGGCTTCTGAGGCATACACACACTAACAAAAACCTCAGTGATCCTCACCCTCAAACCTGGTTTCTTCTTTCTAAGCGTCATCCTCCTAGCCTCCCCTCTTTATGGTCTTTTCTGGCTTTGGGCACAAAACCATTCCAACTCTTATCCACCCCAGGGTATTTCAGATCTGTGAGCAGACCCAAAGGATGAATTGGATCTGTAGAGGTTGTCAAGCTCTTTCTGACCCTGTATTGCTTAATCCAGCCAACCTAAATGTGAAAGGAAAAGAAACAATACTGCCCCAACACATATTTAAATCCTTTGTAAATAATTCTTCCTTCCCATCGCTCTCCCTCTGGTTTAGAAATGCCATACTTAAATTTAGTTTCGCTTCCTTGGCTATATTTTTTTTTCCAGCACTGCGTGGATTTTTCTGTAGGTGTTAGAAAATCTGACTTCCAATTAACTTTGCCACTGATTGCTTTATAAATCTTGGTGAGTCAGGGCTTGTTCGTAAGTGGTGATGAAAATTTTAAAGTTCTTTGAGCATGGCAACGCATGAGCAGAATACAGATAAACTAATTAGAATGTATAGTCGCTGCACTTGTATGTGTGGTTTTGAGAAGGAGGCTGTAAATAAATATGGAGCTTTCAAGTCTTGTTTATGGTTTTCAAGGGGAATTGGTGTGCTTTATCCTGTATGACAAACTAGTCTATAAAATTCTCTAAATCTCTCTTAATCTTAAATTCATATTCTTGGGTATTAAAATATGGAATAAGCATCATGAAAAAAAAACCAGAAATGGATATTCTTCAAAAAAATTCTACTGGCACTGACTAACTGAACTACCAGGAATTTGATAAACAAGAGACCAAAGGCAAAGCAGGATGAGAAAAGTACCCAACAATTCTATTCTTTATGCCTCCTAATTATACAGTGAAGAAATAGAAGGATGTCACAAGAACATGCACTTCAATAAACATTTGCTTGAAAATGGTATTTAAGAATCCTCAGAAATCTCCCCAAAGGTCTCTAAAAATCCTTCTGCCTGGAGAGAATTCTGACAATAAAACGTTATCTGCATGTCTCACCCTCTATTATAGGCAGTGTCATTATTGCTTGCGGGCTTGGGGTTTCTTGGCTTTTGCTTCTGTGGGGAGCCTCTGAGCTGTGTTGCAGAGTATCCAGAGCAGCCTCGTCCAGGTCCCACTAGCACTAGCACTGAGCCTGGGCTGCCAAAGAGTCAGAATTCAGTCTCTGCATAAGCCACTTCCTCACTTTTTAGCCAGAACTTTTCACAAACTCGTTGATTCCTTCAAAATATATATACATATATATATTTTTTCATCTTACCACAGGTTGAGCGATGGGCATGCACAGGGAAGTGTTCTCCTTTCAATGTGTTGAGGGCGAGTCAAGCTTTCTGAGTTGTTATTTTTAGCTTTCCTTTGTCCCCAGTAGCATTCAAAGAAGTTGGAGAGAATGTTGATTAGCGAAGTTTCTATTCAAAAGTGAAAGGAAAAGGGGAAATGTCAGTTAGTATGGTAGTAGGAGAAGAGTTTTGGTGACATGTTTAAATATAAAGGAAGTATTTTTTGACCTGTTGTGAAAATTAGCATGGGACCAGTCATCCTGTCCTAAAAGAAATTAGACTTTAAATAAATTGTACAATCAGATAGCAAAATCTGTAGCTACATTTAAGATTGTTACCCCTAGTATTGGACTATGACATATTCCACCGTGGCTGTTGTTATTGGTGTAGAGACATTTAAAATGGGGAAGTTTAGGCTTTTTATGGGGCTAAGGGTTTGACAGAATTACCTCATCTTAGGTAGATATTTGAATATCTGTACCAGGGAGAAAATAATGCTCTCTCTGGGCCATTGGGGTGGGTTTCTAGCTTTCCCTTTCACCAGAACTGGTAGACATTTGATAGAAGAATCTTCAGAATGCCGTGGGCAGCAATATTCCACTGACAGAGTATTATGAAAGGACGCAATCCCCCAATTATAGCATTCTTAACTAGATTAAACTGAACAGCAGTGTTTCTAATAAAGGTGGATCTTTTTTCCTCTCCAGATGGAACACCAGAAAAGATTGTCTTGTCAGCTTCAAACAGTGTGTTCAAATGGGGAAGTTTTCTCTTCTACCTTTAGTAGTTGAAGGTTTATAGCATGAACTATGGAGTGTAGACCTGAGTTCGAATTTCAATGCCATCCCCTGCGACAGTGAACAAGTCACACACCTCGCGACACTCAGTGTCTTTGGTCTGTGAAACTTAGTGGTAATACATTCAAGCTACTGTTGTTTGGGTAAAAGATGATATACCGGAAGAGGCCGGCCCTGCGTGGGCACACAGTAAGCGCTTGGTCTCCTGATATCCATATGCTGTGTATGTCATTCCCTTCCAGGATAGATGTGGAGCATGGATAATCGAAGCCCCACAAAGAGCTCATGAGGTGAATGTGATAACCACTACACTGTGAAAATACGGTGTCCCACAAAGAGCTTGTCAAGTAAGAGGAGTCTCTCCCAAATTGAAGTAATCAGCCCAGATATTTGCAGATGGATTTTACAATTTTTTCCTGTACGAAAGGGCAGAATTAAGTTACTCATAGTGATAGATACCAAAAAGAGGGCCATTTCTTTTCTTCATTGTCCTAAATCAATATAGTTTACTGAGAAACCCTGGGGAAATTCTCAGAAACCCAATATGCCAATGGTTTGAAAAGCAACTTTGCTTTGGAGAATACCACCTCCCTCTCTCCTATCCTGCAAAAATGCACCAACATTGCTTGTGAATGCTTTGTACAGTGGTGCTCCAGCTTCCCTTGCTGGAAACCACCCACCTCCAAGTCAGGTTTAATACGTAATAGCTTTCCTCATACTAGCCAGGTGTCATCAGATTTTATTACTTACGTCCTAAAAGATCTATATTAGAGATGAAAACAGAAGAATGATGTTTTGACTACTTCCTCATTCTTTTCCATCAGGGGTCTCCTGTCCATTCCCTGGAGGTCAGGAGTGCTGGACTCCTTAGAAATCTGTCCTAGAGCAGGAGGGTCTTTGGACCCTTGATTACACTCTGTTTTACACACAAGGAAATGGTGGAGCATGGTGGCTAAGTGACTTATCCCAGGCTTTTGGACTAGCAAATAATATAACAATAGCTAATATTATACTGGATGCTCATTATAGGCTGAAAGCTCTCCTTAAGTATTTTATATGTTATTTCAATTACTTCTCCTAAGAAGCCTATGAGGTATAAATAATACTATTATCCCCATTGTATGGTTGGGGAATGGAGCACAGAGAGGCTTGAGGTAACATCCCCAAGATGGTAGACCTGGGGTTAGAATTCAGGGGGCTGACTCCAGAGGCTTCTCTTACCCATTTGCTCTGCCAGCAGAGCCTCAGATGGAGGCTATTTCCAACTTTCTGTAGAGATGACTCCTGGTTCTTATATAAGCCCTAATACTCAAGGTCATTATGGTGAAAAAGAAAGGCCTGCTTTTCTGCAATTCAGGAACATGTATTCAGAAAATATGTATTGAGTACATAATATGACTAAGGGTCTGTGCTAGGTTCTGTGGGGGGAATGCAAAGAGAGAGAGATGATCCCAGCTTTGTTCTCAAAGAAGAAATGTTCTATTCTTGAAACTTCACAGTGACTTCAATAGTGTTAGCATGACCGATGCCACTTTTTACCATCAGCCCTGTTGAGTCTTTAGGAAATCTGAATCACTTGAAGGACAATTAGTTCCTATTAAAACAAATAAGAGAATAATATATGAATTAAAAATGTCCCCAAATTAGACCTGGGGTAAGTGGTGGAAATTACTTGACCGTGCTGTGTGGACAGTGCCTAAGAGCTTGAGTGAGTTTGCAATGATTTTGGTTTTTGAGTTGTCACCATTCTGTCCCAAGTGAGGATCAGCCACCTGAGCCAAGATTTCCTTTGTTTATGCATAATGGTGTCATTGCTCTCCATTATGGGTTGACATCTTTGGAAAGAAAGTTAGAAATAACTTAACTCCCAGGGGGAATTTAGCTACTTCTGTACCTTTTTTTTTTTTTCCCCCAACTTGGTATTCGTTTGGGGTCTGTTCTCATTGATCCAAACAGAGTCCTATAGTTTTCAGAATTTCCCATCTCATAGTAAAAACTATCATGTAGCTTTCATACCTTTCACTAAAAAGAATTCCACCATGTTTACTAAAGTTCATGTATCTGTTACCATTGGTACACTTGGAGTAGTACATAGTTAAATCTCCAAATCCCAGGTAAGTAATGTTGAGAAAGGGAGAAGCGGGTGTTTTGGTTCTCATTCCCAGGACAGGGCTAGGATGTGTGTGGTGGGAACTTGGGAATCAGAGTATCTCTCCAGCTCTGCCTGTGCTCTCCAGACTCTGGATCAGAGTGAGGGTCTCATTCCCAATTGTGCCCCACATTTCCACTTCACACATCCAAGGTGATGATCCAAGATCCAAGATGATGATGGTAACAACTATAAGCAACTAACATTTGGGGATATGTATTGTGTACCAGGCATGACACTAAGCTCTTGGGAGTTTCTTACAAGTTCTTGGGGAGTTCTTAATCCCCGTTGCTTATCATATAGATACTCTTATTCCTGTTTGGCAGAGAAGGAAACTTGCCTTAAGTCACAGAGTTAATAAGACAGAGCCAGTGTTCAAACCAATGTCTGTCTCATTCCATCCCCTAACAATTAAGCACTAAAGTAGAGATCCCTGGTGGAGAGGACACCAAGGGCCATGCCATATGGGTGGAAGCAACTGTGAGGCTTTGAGTATGGGGAAGAGAAGCCGGAAGGGAGACATGAGGAAATCGCATGATGTTGAAGGACAGTTGCGTGGAGGAAAGCCTGAGCCATGATATGGGCAGTTTCATGGGATCAGAATTAGAACCAATGAGGAGAAACCACTGGGAACATTATGTTGGCAGGATATAAGAAAGAGTTTTCTGTCACATTCAGAGTTATCCCAAAATGGGCTAAAATGCCTCAGAAATTGGTCACTGCCTTTTCACTGAAGCCCTTCATGCTTAGGCTGGACAGCTCCCTGGTGAGGACTCAACCACTGCCAATCCTACCAGTCTTTGATTCCAACCAGTAATGCTCTTATAAGTGCCCCAAAGTGCCCATCAGAATAATTGCAAAACCGTCTACTTTCTCAGACTTCTCTGTTCTTGAACCTCTTCTTCCTTTCACCAAGTTTAAGGAACTTCCAAGGGCTTTGCCAAATGGTCCATCGTGGCACAAGGCAAGACGGATGGGTATGCCGAGGGAGACAGAAGAGGGAACGTTCAGGTTAAGGGTAGGGTGTGTCAGGGTTTGGACCCTGGCTTAGCCACTTGCTGTGTGTGCATGATGAAATTACTAAACCTCTCTGTGCGTAGGTTTCCTCATATATTGTGCTATAAATAGGGTAATATTAAAATGGAGGTGTTTTCAGGATTAATGAGTTAATAGAGTTAAGGCCTTCAGAACAGTGCCTGGCATGTTTTGGGTGCTCTGTGTTAGTGTTGGCTTTATAGACCTGATGTGCTTTTGACTTGCTCTCAACCAGTTTATTCAGTAATAATAATGACAAGCTCAATAGTAGCAGCAATAGTAGTTTTAGTTAAAAGCCAGAATTAAATTCCAGAGTCCACACTTTTAACTACCTACTTGGAGTTGAGTGCTGAGTTAAGCGCTGTACCTAAATGATCTCACTTATTTCTCAGGAAAACCTGGTAGGTATGTTTTATCACATCTGACAAGGGAGGAACCTGGGCCTTAGAGGGATTATGTAGCTTGCCCAGTGTCACCAGTAAGTAGGAAAGCATGATTAGAACCCAGGTCTTTCTGTGTTTATCTTTGGACATATATCTACCCCGTGCAATAATAATAATACACAGCCTTTTTTAAACAACTCCATAATTAAGTGGCATCAGAAATGATTATGTTTGTTTCACTTCATAGGTAATGTCCTTAAGATTTTCACCTCTGACATTTACTTAACATAGGCAGTACGATGGCATTTGAGAATCAGTGGTCAATAGGATCCAGTATTTACAACTAAAAGCAATCATGAAATTACAGACTCACCACAAAGCTTTCCTTATCACTCTGCAATAAATCATGTGATCTGAAAATAATTTTTGTAAAACAATTATTGAGACCCAGCTTTGGGTTCTGCTATTGTTACACACTATTTGAAACACCAGAATTACAGGACGAGAATTTCACAGCCCCTTGAAAAGGGGTGTCATGGAATTTGACCCATATGAACACTGAGTTTGTGTATTCAAAACTGTGGTGTCATAATGTTCTACTTATATTTGGACCTAAATATCTTCAAACACCAATGTAGAAAAATACTTTAAAATGGATTATTTCTTCTGGTTTTCCTTCAGAAAGACTACGAAAAATATAATGTTGCTAAAATGAGCCCAAACATGGATGAAATTTCTATTGATGATCTAGGTTATAATCAAATATAAATTGTCTTCTTTTCATAAAATAGAGCCGGGCTACCAGTAGAAGTGTTGGCATTTCCTATGAATAGTAACGAACTGTTGAAAGGCAATGCTTGACTGTGGAATTGATTGCAAGAACAAACATTAAAAGTCTTTTCCCAAATTCTAGGTCTTTGAGACATGTTATTGACCTTCTGTTCAGGTTACCCTGCCTGTCTTGGCTCATTGGCAATCTCACTAAGTTTTTCTTCTCTTTTGATCTATTTGTGTTTGTATTGCCAATTTTTCATCCTGTCGACCTTCCAGATATTGATGTAATGAAAATACACATGGAATGTCATAAACGTTCTAAGTAATTAAGAAAACGATGATGTGTTGTGCTTCTTAACATTGTAGTAAAAAAGGAATTCTCCACCAGGGGAAATAGAAAAGAATTGACTCTATAAATATCTGAACCCAAACCAGCATAGATAATCTTTAATAATTGGCTTTGTTTCTCACTATAATTATGCGTATCACCTGTTGCCCCACTTGAGCGGTGTGGAAGTTCAACAGATAAAGATCAAAATGCTCACTTTCTTACTGATAAGAACTAGGTAGAAGACCGTGACTTTGGCCTGGCAAGTGTGCTTGCTCCTCTTTCAGCTCCCGCTAAGCTAGACTTACCCAGCCAGCCCCACAGAGAACCCGCGAAGCAGGCCTTCCCTGCAGGAGCTGTGCTTGTGCAACGTACAGCGTGGAGGAGGAGAGAAAGCATGCTTCGTGCCAGGAGCTACGGGAAGAGACTTGGCTAAAAATGCTGTCTCTTCTCCCTTCTCAGCACTCGGATAACTCATGAGCAGGTGGCAGAAAAATGCTCATGAGCATTACTCTAATGGAGCCCCCTTTACCTGGAAACCTGAAGCAAAGGAAGAAAAGGGCCTGCCCTCAGTGAATAAATTATAAAATAAGATACAGCTGAAATCTAGGATTTTTTTTTTTTAAGATTTTATTTATTTGAGAGAGCGCACAAGCAGGGAGAGTAGCCGGCAGAGGGAGAGGGAGAAACAGGCTCCCCGCTGAACAGGAAGCCCGATGTGGGGCTCGAGCCCAAGACCCTGGGATCATGACCTGAGCCAAAGGCAGATGCCTAACCGACTGAGCCACCCAGGTGCCCCCAAATCGAGGACTTTTTAAAAACCTGAACGTATTAACTACAGTACATTGTGCTTGCCAAGTAGTATAATTAACAATATACATATGCAGATTACTAGAGATGGCTTGTCAAGGTGGTAAAGTCCAGAGCCATGTTCAATACTGGGGACAGTTTCAACGATAATGGTACAGAGTAAGGGCTCCAAAAATGCCACTAAAAGCAAATTCCCACTTCTGGCTGTGCATCAGATTCACCACTGAAAAAGAACCCCTGTTGATTTCCTCATCATCAGGAAGGAGTTTATGCAGAAAAGTCCCTACGCTATTTAATCTATGTAACATTTCTCTTGCTATTACAACTGAATTTTTCTTTGGTGAGGAAAGGAGAAAACAGGCAGCCATCATGGCATCATGGTTGAGTGGACAGCTGGGGGTCGCACAGCATTAGCCATCTGTTTGCACAACGGTGCTGTGGCGACAGGTCCCCAGGTGTGATAATAGGTATGGGTGTCATGGTGCTTCTCAGTAACATGCTACAGTACCCTTGACCATGTATTCTGGGACTCCCAGAAAACATGAGATCCCCTCTATCAGCTTGAACACTGGAAAATGGTAAGCCTGCCTGGCACTTAAAATTCTGTAGCCATTCTGTGATTTAACCAGTAGTCCGAAAGCAAAGCTCTTACTTGAAGCATTCTGGTTATAACTCTAAAAAAAAACTTGATCTCCCAAGGGGTTTAAGTAAATGATCAAAACATGTGCCCTCACCTCTGCTCAATCACTGTGGACATTCTGTGGTTTCAACAAGAGCTGTTACGTCTGAAGATTAAGCCTTGCTTTTGTTCCATTCAGCCCTCTTCTTCTTAGGTGATATGGTATGCCTTAATGTTGTAATGGAGCAGATGTAAACCCATATTAATATCTGTTTGCATGCTTACATTTAGGCAGAGACATTAATTTTGTAGACAGAATGAATCACGATTTTGGACCTACGCACCCAGGAAAGGAAGAAATTGTGCTGAATAGCACCATCTGTAACAGTGACCATTCTTGGGACATTGTGTAGCATAAAAGATGTCCTGTAGGTAGTTCTGGGAAGTCTTGAAGGATTCAAGAATCATAAATGTTTTGGCAAGGGTTAAAACCACAGGGATGAATGGTATGGCCTAAGAATAGATGGAGAAGAGAAATCAGCTATGGGGTATGGGTGGGGGAAACTATCAGTTACAGAATAGGGAGAAGGAGGGACCCAGGAAGAAGATCGAGAAAAGGGGGCAGAGAAATATTAGAAAATGGAACATTGTTGAATCAACAGGAGGGAGAATGTCTCAAGGAAGAAAAAGTTAATGAACTCCGTTAAACGCAGGCAGAGTTAGCCCACTGTAAGAACTGAAAAGTCTCCCTTGGACTGGCATGTTTGTTGACCTTAAGAACATTTGTACCAGATGGTGAGAATTGAAATCAACTTGTCAGGGGCTCAAAAGGGAGGAGAGAAATAAAGGCTATTACTGGCAACAACACATATGGGCATGAGAGCTGAGAAGGAAACAGAGAGAAGGGGTGTTAGCCTGAGGGAGACACGGTGTGTGGAAGATTTTTCTATAGGGTAGGAACTGTTTTATCTTGTTTGTAGGACAAAGAGAAGACTGGTGAGGAAAAGAAGAAAAAGATAGAGGAGAGAGGTAAACTAAATCAAATGAGGTCTTTGAACATAGGAAGGGATGACCTTGACAGAGAAGGAGAGACATCTTCTATCCTCATTCCAGAGGAAAAGAGGTGAACATGGGGCATATAAATAAGGAATGGAGTGTTGATAGTGTCCCCTCGAGGGCCTCAACTTTCTCAGTGCCGCAACAGACAAGCATATCTGAGAATAAGTGGGGCAGTGTTGCACAAAACACACACAGAGAGAAGTGGGAGGTTGGATTTGTTCCTGAGGGAAATGGAAAAGTGCTCTCAGCGAGGACCCAACTAAGTTTAGAAATCAGGAATTTAGAGTAGTGCCAACACGTTCCGTTGAGTGATCAAGGGGTTCAGAGTTTGTCATGAGGTCCAAGAACTAATGCATTTTGAGTGTGAGAGAGAGCTGGATGGATGATGTGTTCGATGGAACAGGGCACTGGATTTTCCAAGATATCGCTTTAGGTAATGACAAGGGTCTCAGTGAGTTTCCAGAGTGGAGCCTGGCCTGACAGGAAGGTGATATAGATGGTTCTCGGGTGATTTGATGTCAGGGATGCTGAAATACCATTATCACTGCAAAAAAGTCACCCCTACCCCAAGTAGATATTTACAGGAGCCTAAAATTCCTATCTTGGGTGTTTTATACTTCCTTGCCTTTTTAGTAAACTAGTAATAGAACCGAGACTGGTAACGTTTTCATCTGTAATGATTTCTAGCTAAGCATGAATGAAAGATGAAAGGGACATTTCCCAGAAATACTGATTGGTTGGTTTATTGATAGGGGTAGGAGCATGTGGAGAAAGTGTGTGTGAACTCTGACCACGAGAGAAAAAGAGAAACTTCAGCTGCTGAACTGAATTCACCTTTGTCAAACTTTTCCAAAGGCAGCTCCATCTGCAAATGTCATTAACAACATCATCTCAGATTCATAAAAAGTGATCTTGCAAATGCCCCACTCAAATTATTATAAATAATATAGAGATGCTTACAGTTTGGGGATTTAGAATCACAGAGAAACAAATATTTGACAGTTAGCCACACACTGGATTTAGGTAGATTACCACTAGAATTGGTTATATACTCCATCTCAATGCCTAAGAGTGCATATTCTGTAACTTATACAGTCCTAGTTGTTTACTTAGAGAAAGAAAATAGGAGACATCTTAATTCCTGGAGGAAAACTAAGAGTGGAGTTTGAGAAGGAATTTGGCAGGGAAGTAAATAAAAAAGGGTCCATGAGAGAAGACATTCTGGCAAAAGAAAGCAAGGCTCTTAGTCCCAACTTTTAAATGAGCATGGTTAAGGAAAATAATGTGAAACAGATTCCTTTATAAGCAAGGAAGAGAGAACACAGAAAAGAAGAATACAAGGTCAGACCAAAATGAACCGGGGTTAGAGTTTGTGAAAGTGGATAACCAGAATATTGCCACATGGATTTGAGGTTTCAATTTCAGTATCTTGACAGATAGAACTTTGGCTTAAAAGTGGGGAACGACCTAGTTAGTAAATCTTTGGTTGGTTAAGGACTTTCCTGTTCTGAGGCATCAAGAGACTGAAGGAAGAGAGAGATGAGAGCATTCACATAGGAGGAGGCAAGCACCTCTTAGAGGCTATTGCCGTTGATTGACGTCATGGAAATTCTTAGTTTAGGAGGTTTTTATTGCCTCAGACCAAGATATGGTTGTCTGCAGTATGGGATAATTTCTACAGCTGGGGTTATATAGATAAAGGAAATCTCTAAGTAACTTTAGTCAGTTTGGACTTCCAAATCTTCTCCAAACAAATGTATGGCAATCAGTCTGTCCTACCGAAAAAGATGGCTCTGAGTTTCATTATCTCACTCCTTCTTTCTCCACCAGTGATAATACCTGTAAGCACTGCAGAAGGCAAAAGAGAAATAGTCCTGCCTAACTAACGTGACTGTAACTGGAAATGGCTCATGGCTTACAAAGTCAACAGCATCAACAACCAATTTAAAAAATCTTTAAAAAAAAATCCTATTTGTCATCTTTTTCTGGGTTTAACTGTAATATATAATCATAACATCTACCCTTTAGGTATAAACATAAAAATCAAAACTATATGGAAGGGAAAATAAAATTATGCATAATAGTGCGCTCAGATCTTTAGCATTCTGGATTTCAGTCTTCTCGTTTTTTCCTCTGTATGCACGTATGTATACAAATGACATGGTTGAGGTTCTCTCAGTTTTCTCTCTTTTATTTTCCCTTGTCCTTGATGAGGAAGATTTTTCTGTGTTGTTTTCTTTGACAACACCATTTTGATGGCTGTATAATTTTTCCTACGTGGACAATGAATTAAGTTATTTAAGTGTATTCTTTTTGTTGGGCATTTTGGTTATTTCCATTTTTAAGTTATTATAAATAAGCTTGTGATGAATGGTAGCATACATAAATCTTCTCTTTATTTCTGTGACCATTTTTTAAGAACAAATTCCCACAGTCAAATTGCTGGAACAAAGGAAACCCATTATCTTTAAGTTTTTGAGACCTATTGTCAAGTTCCCCCCCACCCCCCCCGAGAAGGTTATAATATACACTTTGCTTATGTAAAATATTATGAACACCTGAGGCAGGATACTTGATTATAAAGGCTAATGGCTATCCAGTCATTAGCTCTAAGACCTATTTTAAAAATTTTGAGTCCTGAACCTTTGCTATAGACTCCCTTGTGTGATATAATTAAAGTATATATAATATACTTTATATATATATACTTTATATATATATATTATATATATAATAATATATAAAATATAATTAAATCTCTAAATAAAATTAAATTAAATTAAATCTCTTTGGGCGCCTGGGTGGCTCAGTCGGTTAAGCGTCTGCCTTCGGTTCAGGTCATGATCCCAGCGTCCTGGGATCAAGCCCTGAACTGGGCTGCCTGCTCAGCCAGGAGCCTGCTTCTCCTTCTCCCTCTGCCTGCCACTCCCCCTGCTTGTACTCACATTCTCTCTCTCTCTCTCTCTCTCAAATAAATAAAGAAAATCTTAAAAAAAAAAAAAAGACACATCTCTCTTATATGCCATCAGTGAGGGAATTTATGCCAAACTGAACAGACAGACCTCTTTTTTATACAGCCAACCCAGGAGGCAGGAATTGTAAGGGGTTTGATCAAACTAGCTTTATTCCAGGCAGATCTTAAGTATAGTACAGGTGGGATTTGGCAAGGGTCACTGAGTGGAAATTTTAAAAAGACACAGTGTGTTTAGCGTGTGTGGAAGGACCAGCCTGGATTTCACTATTATCCATGAGGATCTATTGTAGGATCCAGATCCATCTCGGGGAGACTAGTACAGGCCACAAAGCTGTCTGTTTAACCATCACTACTGCCATTGTTTTACTTTGTTGAATTTAAGCTTTCCAGACTTCAAGTGGGGCTTGAGTCCTCTATGATGCTATTTGTTTGGGACTTTATGGGAAAACGTTTATGAGACTAAGGGAGTGGGATGGGCCGGGCACCTAGGATTCCGTGAGAACTGCAGCTCTACCACTTGCTGGCTCTGTGACGGAGGGGAAATCATTTCACCTCTCTGAGCCTTCGTTTTAATTTTCTTTCTGTGTGAGGAGCAACTGAGCCCACCTTGCAAGACTCTTGTGAGAATAAAAAGAATAATATCTTTGAAATACTTGACACAATTTTACTTCTAAGTTTTTTTTATCGGGTAGATGCTCTGCCACTTGTGTGAAATCTCTCTCTCTCTCACACACACACACACACATACACACACACACACACACACAATTTATTGTAGCATAGTATGAAATAGCAGAGGTTGGAAACAGCCTAAAAGTCCATCCATAGAAGGCTAATGTAATTATTCCATGACTAGTGGCTGTTGTTATGCTTTAAGTGTGAAGAAAGTGACAAGATTAGCACTTCTTTAACATCTTGATTTTTGAAGGAATTGCAGTTGAGAGAGTAGAGTTTTGCCTGTCAACTCTGTAGTAGGTCCTCAGGGGTGGTTTCTGTAGGTAAATGTCTGTTTCACCCCAAGTCAATCATTCAGGAAGTATTTATTAGGTGCCAGCCCTTGTGCCATGGTTTCGCATAGTCATTTCAAGGTCAAAATGTAAAAATTGCGTTCATGTTGGTGTGTAGTCTTTTGGAAATAATTTTCAAATGCTGTTTCATCACGCGGGTATGAAGTTCTTACGAAAGCTCTCATAGACATCCTCCCTCATACATTTGAGAACACTCTGTACTTGGCCTTGTAACTTCGTGGCATACAAATTCACGGGAGAGACATAAAGCTCATGTTGGGAACATCTTGTGAATGGCAGGAAGATGTTTAAGGTTAAGGCCTGAGTAGATGAGACAATTACAACGTATTTTGGCAGGTGCGGATTTCATTTCATAAGTGAAAGAATCTGCGGCTTTTCTCCCAGAGCTTCTATCCGTGAAGTAAGAGGAAGTCTGTCCCAGAGATAGCAGATAGTTGTCTCTTGCTGTGTTGAGATGGCACGATTTTGGCGGACACTCCCAGGCCGTTGGCCCTCCGCAGAGATTTCCCTACCACTTTGGGGTTTCAGGTCCAGCCGCTGTAACAGATACCATGGTAGCTGCCCCAGAGTGGTAGAGCTGTCCTATTGGGACTGTTTGCTCTCTGAGAGGAAGAAAGACAGGCCTCTGTCAGCCTTTTGTTGTCCCTTATTGACTTCAAATGGAAACTAACTTGCCTCGATGGGCAAAGAGAAGAAGGTACAAGGTATAGAATCAAAAGAGGGTGGGAGACGCCCAGAGACATTACTAAGCATTATATTTACAAAGAGCTTTTCTAGTTCACCCTGTAACTGCATTATCTATTCATTGGCACCATTTCTTGTGGGTTGGTTTGTTTTTGAAACTTATGGGTGGTCTCGATATGCTCAATTTTAAGTATTTCCAGTCTTGGGTTTCTATATGTGTTTATTAGGCTGTCTTCCCATAGCCACAAGGGTGACTTTCCTGGTCACCAAGGCAGTGCATGCATGTTGGGATTACCTTTACCTTTTCTATGAGTTGTACCAAAACATCTACTTAACTTCTTTCATTTGTACCATTCTTCAAATAATTTGGTTCCCCCCCACAAAAAAGAATGCTTTCAACTTGCTAAGTCTACATTTTTCACATTACTTAATTTTTAAAGTTAATGTATTGTTTCATCTTATTATTAAAGCAGTACTTATTTCAGAAAAAGAAAATGTAAACAATTGCAACCTTTTTGGACAACAACCTGGAAATATCTATCAAATAAAAATCATGCCAGTATCTTTGACTAAGCAATTTCACTTCTAAGTCTTCTGTCCTGCAAATGTACTCCCACTTGTGTGAAATGACACACATATCAGGTTTTTATTGCAGCATTTTTGCTCTCGCAAATCATTAGAAATAACCTAAGTTCCATCAAAAGGGAACTGATTAATAAGTTGTGGTCATTAATGGATAGGATGGCCATACATCCAGGTTTGTCTGAGACAGTCCTGGCTTTTGCACTGTTGTTTCACTATAATTAGGAATAGCATCCCTTTCGAAAGTGTCTTGATTTGGCCGATAAATTATTTTTACCCTAATTTTGGCCCACTCATACCATAGAATACCATATAGTCATTAAAAAAAAAAAGAATGATGACACTCTTTATCTATTGACTAATATGATAATTAAGAAAAAACAACATGTATCTACATTGGGTTCTTTTAAAAGGTGGGAGAGGTTGCAGAATATATGTAGATAGATTTGTATACACAAAAAGTACTTCTGGAAAAATAGGCGAGAAACTGGAAATATCCGTTGCCTTGGGAGTGGGATCTGGGAGATTGCAAGACAGAAGTATTTTGTATATTCTTTTAACCATGTGAGTAAGTCACCTCTTCAAACACTCAAAAGAATTTTAGAAAGAGGAAAAATTATCTACGTAGTAAAGATCACTTAAAAATTACACTAATGCTAATACTTATTCTGAGTAGTTCCATCGCAAGTTCTTTTTTATAGTCATCTTTTAAAATATCTGCAGAATTTGGACTTCAGGATTAAATTGCCTAGATTCTTCAAATCATTTTAATGCCAACGTAAGTATACACCGAGAAGAGCATATATCACAATAGTTTCCAATATAAGTACTATTCTTTTTAAATAATCCCGTCGTTGACCGTTTATGTTGTTTCCAGTTTTTCATTTTAAACAATATTGCAGTGGACACTCTTTTACAAAAATCTTTATAAATGACTCATATTCATGTCTTTAGAACATATTCTTAAAAGGGAAATTGCCAAAGCCAAGGAATGTAAAGTCCTAAGGCTTTTGGCACTTCTTTTTTTCCCTTTCCAAGTTTTTATTTAAATTCCAGTTAGTTAACATGCACTGTAATATTAGTTTCAGGTGTAGAATTTAGTGATTCGTCACTTCCATACATCAGCTCACAACAAGTTGGCACTTATTTCTAAATCACCCCCTAAAAGGTAGTATAGAACCAATTTACATTCTCTCTAGCTCAATAGCAAGACGGCCAACTTCTCCATACCTTCCCCAACACTGGATTTTAGCATTTGTACTCATCTTGGCCAATCTGATAGTAAAACTGTTTTTTATGCTGTTGTTTTCATTTGCATTGAATTTTTGGGGGTAGGTTAAAATTTCCCCCACATATTTATTGGCCATTTGTATTTCTTATGAATAAAAGCTAGCAAAAGAAAAATAAACAAATTTTTAGTGGGACAAATGCCTTGAAAGAGTGTTCTGGGAGGATGAGATGAGATTGTGTGGTTTTTGTTGTTGTTGTTGTCCAAATACTCAGATTAAAAGCTTTTACAAATATCAAATCTAAAATGATTATGTAAATCTACGGGCCAGCATCTGTGTTAATGACTGACTGTACCTCTCAGCTTAGGGCTGTTCACCACATCCTAGTGCCTGTCCTAAAAGAGTCTTTCCCAGTCACAGAAACTGGCCCAACAATGATATCACCCCTTCTGATTCTTACGCAGTGGTATTGACCCAGGAAGAAGAGGTCTTAAAAGTTCATTGTAGTTTGTCGAATGATTTGAACTCACAATAGAATGATGTACCCTTAAACAGGGGGAGGGGAGATCATCTGTGTTAGGATGGTTTTACCTTAATCTGCTTTTCAAATGGTGCTGAGTCAGATGTCTCGACATAGTCGCCGTCCATCTGGCGTGCAGACGGTCATCATTAATCCAGCAGTTATCTGCATCATGTGAATATGTCCAAACATCAAACAAATCAAACTCTTTTGATGTCCTTCTCAATCAGTCTTTAGTTTCAAAAATACTCTCTACAATAAAATTGCTTTAAGTCTCCTTCTCCATGCCTGCCCCACCCCCCCCACCCCCCTGTCTCTGCTTCTGCACACTCACGCAGTGTTTTAAGGGACTTTAAACACTAAACTGCTTCAAAGACACTTGGTCTGGGATGACTGCCTTTTTCTAGAATCCTCTGGGGCGTGTGTAACATGCAAGGTGTGTGTAACATGCATGCAATGGTATGTCCGTTTCTCCACACTGTGTGGTCCCAGACACCCGACAAAATGCAGTCTCCATTTGGAGGCTTTTCTGGTGCCTACCAGGGCTGTCGAGAGCTGCTTCTTAAGGGCAGTATTTCGATGGCTCACTGGAATGTTCAGGAAGGCACTGCGCAGATGAACACACCAGGTTTATTTAATTTTCTCACTAGTGACATTGTGAGGCCAGTAAGCGTGATTTACATTTTATAGATCAGGTAACTGAGACCCAGGTTTGCAAAGGGAAGAGACAGGAGTTTTAAATTCCAAATCTCATGCTTTTTCTGATCATATCATAGTAGGTGTCCTGTAGAACAATTATTAAGTGAGCTGATTTCATGTCACCTTTGCAAAGATCATAGTTGGTTGATAAAAATAGGTAAATGTTCCCGATCATTCAACACTGTCACCCTTCCCCTGAATCATGCACTTACCCACAAAGAACACCTTCTAGGACTCAAGGACAGGAGAGAGATTTAACGGCACACTCCCTGGTTATGATGCAATGAGAATAGAAAGAAGAGGCAAGAAGGCAATGTAAAAAACCTTATCCACTTGCAAATTCTGAAACTCTCTCATTGATAACCCCGGAATCAAAAAGGAAATCAAAGAAGTAGTAAAAGTTATTGGGGAAGAAATGAAGAAGGAATATTTTGTTAATCGGATTTCTAAGTGTAGTGAAAGCTGTACTCAGAAGAAATGTCTTATTCTTTGTTAAAGAACAACGAGAAAACAGGGCAACGTATCACTCAGAAAATAAAGAGAAACAAACATAACAAATTAGTTAAGATAATTAATAGAGGGCGCCTGGGTGGCTCAGTTGGTTAAGCGACTGCCTTCGGCTCAGGTCATGATCCTGGAGTCCCGGGATCGAGTCCCGCATCGGGCTCCCTGCTCGGCAGGGAGTCTGCTTCTCCCTCTGACCCTCCTCCCTCTCATGCTCTCTGTCTCTCATTCTCTCTCTCAAATAAATAAATAAAATCTTAAAAAAAAAAAAAAGATAATTAATAGATAAAAGTTTAAATGAAAGGGATAGGGGCACTGGCTGGCTCAGTCAGAAGAGCATTGCGACTCTTGATCTCAGGGTCACCCCATACTGGGTGTAGAGATTACTTAAAAATAAAATCTTTAAAAAAAATTTTTTAAATTAATTAATTAAAGAGATATATGATACAGCTGAAACTGCTATAACACTATATGTTAACTATGCTGGCATTAAAATTAAAAGAAAAAATAAAGGGATAGAATGATAAATAAATCCCAAAGCTGGTCCTTTGGAAAGACCACTAAAAATAGATAAACCCCTTGCAAGCCCAATTAAGGATAAAACATGACAACAAGAGAATGCAAAACAAAGATTAAAAAAAGGAAAAGAAATGGCAAAGCAATAGAAGAAAAATTAAAATCATTTTGAGACTCGTATGAACAAATCTGCGGTAAGGGGGTTGAAAACCAACAGAAAAGGGTGATTTCTTAATAAAATATAAATGATCGAAATTGTCCCCAGGAGCAGTCTCGAAACCCTGAAGATACTGAATTACCATAGAAGAGACTGGAAGGGTAGAGTTACCACTGACAAAGACTCAAGGACCAGATGGTTACAGAGCTAACCTTTAAAGAACAGATCATAGTGATATTATTTAAACTATTCCAGGTGAACTAAGAAAAACTTACTGAAGACATATACTAACCATAGTGCTAATCCTAAAATAGTGGGTACATACATGAGCATGAATTCATGCATGAGAATTCATGATACAATGGGAAAATAAGTCATGGACTGTAACCAGAACACAGGCCTAGGTGCATGGTTCAGGCATTACCAAGGGAGCATGGCCCAGAGCCACATGGAAGACCTTCTAGAAGGCAGTGGTAAGCCATCTTTAGAATATCTTCCGCAGAGACTATGTGTGAACTAACATTTATTAACTTATCTAAACATTATTTATGACCTATCGACATTTTTGGTTTGTGAATAATCTTGAGACTAATGAGGTTTGTGTCTTTATGTGCTGTTTACATAAATTTATATGACAAGAGGCAGTGCAGTAATGTGGTGAAGAGTAGGGGATCTGGGATCAGACTGCCTGGATTTGATTAGCTGGGTCCCCTTGAGGAAGCAACATTACCTCTCTGTACTTCACTTTCTCAAGATAGAGGTAACAATAATATCTACCTTGTAGGGTTGTAGTGAGCATTTAGTATATAAATACACATGAATTACATAGAATAGCATCTGGCACAAAATACACACTCAAGAATAGATGATGAGGGGCACCTGGGTGGCTCAGTTGGTTGAGTGACCAGCTCTTGATTTTGGCTCAGGTCATGATCTCACAGTTGTGGGATCGAGCCTCACATCAGGCTGCATGCTCAGCATGGAATCTGTTTGAGATTCTCTCTCCCCCTCTCCCTCTGCCCCACCCCCCACTCGCATGTACTGTCTCTCTCTCAAAACAAGTAAAACGTTTTTTAAAAAAAGCAGATGAGGAGGAGGATAAGGATGAAGTGAGGATGAGGATGATGATATTTTTTATTATCACCATCATCTTTATCATTATTTTTTTTAAGATCTTATTTATTTATTTGACAGAGAGTTCACAAGTAGGCAGGGTGACAGGCAGAGGGAGAGGGAGAAGCAGACTCCCCGCTGAGCCAGGAGCCCAATGCGGGACTCGATCCCAGGACCCTGGGATCACGACCCAAGCCAAAGGCACATGCTTAACCGACTGAGCCACCCAGGCATCCCTTTATCATTATTTTTGAGAGATGCAGAGAAAGACTATGGGCTTTGGGGTCAGACTGGCATACCTCTTAGCTTTGTCATGGACACACGGTTTAACCTTGGGAAGTTACTGAAGTTACTGAACTTGTGGTAAAATATACGTAACATAAAATTGACCATTTTAACCATTTTTTTAAGTGTACAGTTCAGTAGCTTGAAGTACATGCACACTATCGTGTAACCATCATTACCATTCATCTTCAGAACTTTGTCAGTATCCCAGACTGGAAATCTGTACCATTAAACAATAATCTCAACTGAACTTATTTTAAACACCATCTTGTTCCACATCTGTTAAGGTTGGCATCGTGGGGGCTGGGTTGCTAGAATTAAATGTGTTGGAAATTGCAAAGTCCCAAACATCTTACAGGTCCTTGGTACTTTCCATCCTTTGGTTCCAGCCCCCTGGATGCAACTTCAAAACTCCAGGTTGTGGGGACAGTGTCCTTTGCAGCCACATTGGTGGCCCTCTACATTCCTATGCTCCCCCTCCCCCCCCCCCCGTGGTGCTCTGGTGATTTTTTTTTTCTCAGAAATCTTCTTTTGTGAACATGAACAGCATATGCAGCGTGTTAACTCTTTTCAGATGCTTTTCAGATGTGCAAGGTGCTATTTGTGAGAGATAACTTGCCCATTAGATTTATTGTATAAATTAGGCCGAACACTAACTTGGAAAGAGGAAGCCAGTATCCATGGAAAATTTATTATTTTGAATCTACTTTTTAAAAAATGTTTCTTGAAGATGAAATGTGGTTTCCACTTGTGCATGATTACAAAGTCGAGAATCTAGAGTCATTTGAAGATAATCTTTCCTCCACACCTTTTTTGAATTACATACCAAAAAAATTGGAATAGTTAAGGGGGCCCCCGACTTGGGTTAAGAACCTGATAAACTTGAAAGAATACAAAAAATGGCAGTGATGTTTTCACCAGATTTTCCCTTTTTTTTGCTTCGAATTCCTACCCTGCATACCTCTTCTTCCTTGTCACATGTGTTTTAATATCAGCAGAACATTTAAAGCGAACTTTTCCCCAGCCAAAAATTTTAAAGACTAAAATTACTTCAGGCCGTGGTGTGTGTCGATGAGTGCAAAGGTTGATTTTGGTGTTTTACTTTGTGGTATTTCCTTTCTTGCTGGCTTTTTTTGTCTTCTCAGTAGAGAGGTTGTGACCTCTAAATATGATAGGGGTAATGGTATTTGGATCTATCAATATGGCTCCTGCTTTGCACACTCATTTGCCTTCTAAAAGCCTGTTTCTTTTTCTAATGTCCTCCACATGTCTGACCTGGACCATGAAGTATTTTGTTCCTGGGGTCATTCTGACTAGTAAATCGTTGGCTTTGCTTGCAGCCCGATAAAGGCAGATGTCAAATGTATCCTTCTTGTGAGGCTTGAGGGAGGTAGCAGTGACCCAGGTTCTGGCTGTCTGACTTCTGTTAGCCTGGCGTGCCATGGGGCTTGGCATTGCCAGTGTAGGAACTGACCGGAGGGTTGAAGCAAAGGCTGACAATTTCAGATTAGGGGCCACAAACTAAGTGTGATGACTCTTTTCACTCTTAATTGTGGGCAGCATGAAAGTATGAACCATGTCTCAGCTGTTCCTCGGGAGCTCAGCATTTCTTTATGTTTTATTCCAGCAAAAGGTGGATAGGGTGATGGAAAGGGTCCTGAAGTCCAGTGAGTTTAGGAAATGCCGAGTTCAAGTAAAGAGTTTAAAATAAACAGAGTAGAGGGAATTTCTCAGAACTGTTAGTCCTAAGCATTATGAACTCGAAGGTGGGGGGCAGCACTTTCCAGGTTTTATTTAATCCAGAACCCCCGAGGACATGGATACTCTAGGATGGGGATTTGCAACTATTGTGATGAAGAGCAAGTTTTGTGGTTGGGCGGAGGGGTGTGAGCATTTTTTATTATGGCAAAATATATGTAACATAAAATTTACCATTTGAACCATTTTTAGGTGTCTAATTCAGTGGCATGAAGTACATTAACCATGTTGTTGCAATCATCACTATCCGTTTTTAGAACTTTCTCATCATCCCACACTGAAACCCTGTACCCATTAAACAATAGCTCCATTCATCTGAATCCTTAGCCTCTAGTAACCTCCCTTATCCATTCTGTCTCTATGAATTTTCCTGTCATTGTACAAATGGAATCAGATCATATTTATCCTTTTGCATCTGGCTTATTTCACTTAGCACGATATCTTCAAGGTTCATCCATCTTGCATCATGTGTCAGAATTTCCTTCTTTTTTATGGCTGAATAATATTCCATTGTGTGTATATATCACATTTTGTTTATCCATTCCTCTGCTGATGGGCAGATGGTTTGGCTTATTTCCACCTTTTGGCTACTGTGAATATGAACATTGATGTACAAGAATCTGTTTGAATCCCTTCTTCCAATTCCTTTGGGTATATACCTAGAAGGGGAATTGCTGGATCATACCGGAACTCCGTGTTTATCTTTTTAGGAACTGCCAAACTATCTTCCACAAAAGCTATACCATTTTACATTCCCACCAGCAATGCACAAAGATTCCAGTTTCTTCACATCCTTGCCAACTCTTGTTATTTTCCTTGTATTTTTTTAAATAGCCATTCTGCTGGGTGTCAAATGGCATCTCATTGTGGTTTTGATTTTCATTTTGTTGCTGTTTGTTTGATTTCTAATCCAGTTTGGACTGATATGTGATTCGACTACCATTAACTACACAGTTCACATAATATGCAGGTTGGATAAGCATCCAGGATGGTGTATACCTTGTTCAGTGAGATGTGTCTATTGATCACATGCTTGGATGTGGTTAGATTGCCAAATTGTTATAAGAGTTTCTGAAAACTCATTTCTGGCTCTGCCTTTATCTCATCATGTGTGAGTCATCCATGGACCCCAGTTTGACTGTCACTGCCCTGAGAAATGCACAAGTCATATATTACATATCAAATATGTGAGTATTGTTTAATGAGGTATGATAGTTTCAGCAGTTTTATTCTACCATAATGTAAAGCTATTTTCATTAAATTCCCAAATGCAGTGAGTGAATGATATTGGAAAACAATCTGGCAATATAACAATAGCACTTAGGCCGTGTTTTAGAGCTAGTCTGAATAGTTTGGGGAATAGTTTGGTCATTTTTTGGAGAGATAGAGGCCTTGGAATCTAGACAGCTTTTCTGATAGGCTGGAATCCCGATTCTCCTGAGATAGTACTATGGTATTGACCCTCCAGTGGGCTTGAATGTCAAGTTCTGAAGAGGAGAAGCTGCTGCTATGTGGACAGTCATGAGTCTGGAATCCAGAAGGAGAGAGAAAATCAAGATGCTGGAGCCTTTGGGATTACACACTCTCTTTTCCTAAATGTCCTGAGGGAAGAAGAGCTAGCTAGGCTGCAGTCACTGTATTGACCAGGAACTGTACTTGAAATCTCTTCCAACAGAGTTAGTTCATTAATTACATTTGCTTCGTTCTGTGGTTGGCTGTCTTTGGCATCAAGCCTGTTAAGTTTGGGAAAATGAGGCAGCATTACAGCTTAGTGTATAGGCTCTCTCAAAAGAACATCTTTAAAGGAAAACTAAATTTGTGATCAGTTATATTTAGAATGCTGAAAAATGGTAGTATCAGTTCTGTACTCTACTCCATAAGAACTTTGAGAGAAAAATCCACAGTTGATCCACTCTTGTGAAGGTGGCCAGTGTTGCTAGCTTTGTCTGCCCTGAGTCCCCTTACTAGGGAATTCTCCTTCTTTTGGAAACTCTTCTGCCCCCCACCCTTACCCCTACCATTGATTAAAATGATTCCAGGTCTCTTTTACCCCATCCCATTAGTCACTGTAGGAGGGAACCTCACCCTAGGCAGGCCAATAAGGGTCTTTTCCTTATCCTGGGATTTTTTTTGAACTGCATGTGAAAAAGAGAATTAGTCCTCTTGGGAGGGTGACAACCTTCATATATGAAACTTGGGAACCAGGAATCCATGTGGAGGAAACCTGTCTGCGATGAAAGCAAATAAGCTAACATGCAGAATGAGCAGGCAAGAAATGAAGCAATTCCAGCTTCCAAACACACAAGGCCCTGGTTTCCAGTTGTTTCAAAGGGTCAGCTGCACCCCCACTCCCCTGTGGCTGGGAGGTATTGGGCTCTCTAATCCAATATATGTCTATTTCCACCCAGGGTTTTCTCACTTGCAAATTAGAGTCCCAGCTCTAACCGTGACCCCTTCCTACCTAAAGCCTTTTATACAATAAGTTTGCAATAAGTATCTTTGAATAAATTTTAAAAATAAACTAAAATTAATATAGTATAACCACTGGCTGTTGGATCTTCACTCTAACAGAGACTTATATTTTGCCTCCATTGCTGAAAAAATGTTAACAGATTGTTTTCAAATGCCTTACAATATCCAACTTTATATTCTTTTTTTTTTAATTTTTTTATTTTAAAGATTTTATTTATTTGAGAGAGAGAGAGAAACAGCATGAGAGGGGAGAGGGGAGAGGGTCAGAGGGAGAAGCAGGCTCCCCGCTGAGCTGGGAGCCTGATGTGGGACTCGATCCTAGGACTCTGGGATCATGACCTGAGCCGAAGGCAGTCGCTTAACCAACTGAGCCACCCAGGCGCCCTTTATATTCTTTTTTAAAAAAACTTTTATATACAGAACCTGGCATCAGTGGAGTGAAGGGATTTAACTCTTGGGGGCTAATGGCCTCTATCTGTTGATGGAGGAAAAGTTGAAGGCGTAGTAGAGAGATTTTAGAACACAGAGGGGGCGTGTGAAAACATCAGCAAGGATTGGGACAGGGGACTGACCAGGGACACCCAGAAGGATTACCAAGTGGACAAGGGGCCCAGTGAGGTGGGAGCTTATAAATTTATAGCAGCTCCAGACCCATTAACAGCACCATTATTTCCAGTAGCACCAGGATCGGGTCACTGGGGATTTAGGGTGATCAGTAAATAATACTCCTCTCTTCCCCCACCAGCTGAGGTATAAACACAGGAGGCAGATAGAGACCAAAATATCAGCTTTACTTCTCATGAAACAAATAGGAGAGCATGGGTTCAGAGCTGCAGCCAAGAGCATTTGCTGATCCTCACTCATGAATTAAACAGATTTATCCACCCATTCCTGGCACAGCTGGACAACCACAGGCCTCCCCCACAGAGAGAGGCCTCTTACCACATGGCAGAGACAGACAGGAGACATATGTCTTACAGACAGGCTGACTTCCACCGCGGGGAAATCCAAACTGGCAGGCTGAGCATGCCCCATTTCTTCCACCAATGCAACCAGGCGGAGGAGGCGTGAGGGGCTGGAAGTGTTGTCCCTCCATGTAGAAACATGAAGAGTGGGCATACCTGATCCCCAGAGCTGATTGGGTGGCTTGGCCGCCAGGCTCATCTCCAAGGCTAACTGTTCCACCTGCACTATTTCCTTTTCCTAGTCTTTGCTCCCTAACAGAAAGACAGAGAGGTGGGGATGTCGAAGATACAGGAAGGGGAGGGGTGGAATAGTCTCACTCGTCTGGACTGGATCATGAAGGAAACCAGGCAGCGAAGGGAGAGGGAAATGGACTGAGAAAGAAGGGCAGCATCTGGAGATGAAAGAGGGGCCGTTATGAGAGAAGGAGCCAGAAGCCTGGAGGGAGAGGGGCTAAATCCAGAGCAGGATGCTGGAGTTTAAAATTCCACAGGCTAGGTATAGGTGATGATTATGATCCTGAAACAGAGTGTGTAAGGAAAAACTATTGGAATCAAAGAAGTCAGAGAGCTGTAAAGCCAGGTTATCGAACAGGCTGTCCATGAAGAATTTAAAGTCACCTAAAATGTTGACTGTTGAGTGGTGAGCTTGGCATCAGAGTCCCCCATGATTGTGACAGAAATAATGAGTAGAACAGAAGATCATTATGGTGAAGAACTGATGGCTCAAACCTCAAATGAAATGAGGATTGCTCCTGAGGATGATAAGACCAAGATGATGGTCTGGGAGGGGCAAGGAAGAGCTGGGTCAATCAGGGTGCCATGTTTCTCCTGACGTGCAGCTTGCCTAAAAGAAATAATTGGCCAACCATCTTTTGACCCATTATACCTTATCTCATAATCTCTTCTCTGCCAAACTCCCCAAAGGTGTCTCTATGTGTATTCTCCATTGTTTTGGTTCTACACTGATCTCTTAACTTTCTGCAATCTGGTTTTTACCCTATCGTTGCAGTGAAGTTCTCCCAAAAGTCAGTAATGTCCCTTTAATCAGAAAATCCATTCATTGTGCCAAACATTGTTCTCTTCTGGGCACTTTATGTATATTTTCTTACTTAACTCCACACAAGAGCCCTATGATATTATGCGTATCCCCATTTTTATGGTTGTTTGTTCATTTTCTGCATATTTATTGGGGGTGTGCTTACCATATACCAGAGATTGTTTTAGGTAATATCTAGGTAAGAAAAAGAGCAGCGCCGAGGCCCCCGGAAGGGTTGGTTGAAGAACAGTACGGAGTTGTATCTGGTTGCAGGGAGAGGGGGAGTGGTGGAGACAAGTTCCGAGAGGTAGTGGGCAGAAGCTTCTGTAGGGCTTTGGAGACCACTGTGAGGATTTGTGCTTTTAGAAGAGGAAACTGAGGCAGGGACTGGTTAAGCAACTTGCCCATGGCTATGCGGTCAGGAAGTGGCAGCGTGGGGACTCTGGATGTGATGCTGCAGCATTTGGCACTGGACACATAGGCTCTCTGAACAGTGCTCTCATTTGGCTTCCCTGGCCGTCTTGCCTGGTTCTCCTTCTACTCTCATTTGCTTCTCCTCAGTCATAATGGGCTCCTTCTCTTCGAACAGTCCTTTAAATATTGGCATTCTGGATGGTCCTGTTTTAGTCTCTCCTGTTCTGTCTAAACTCCCCTGGGCAGTATCATGCTCTGCCCTCCTTCTGCAATGGGCATGTTCTGGTGATTTCCAAACCTGCATATTCCCCTGGAGCTTCACTTCTGAGCTCCAGACCCAAATATAAGCTCCCAAAGAACTGTGGTTCTTTGAATATATGTTCCAGCCTTTATCATTTCTGATTCTCACAAATCTCCCCCTCCTCTGTTCCTTCAGATGGTCTCAGTGGCTAAAAACCTCAGCCTCAAACCCCCTCCTCCTCCTCATTCTCTACTCTCAAATCCACTCAACTGCCAAGCCAACAGGGCTGCTCACAACCGCCTCCTCTTTTCTGTTCTTACTGCTTCTGGGTGAGTTCAGGCTTTCCACGTCTCTCCCTGAGCTCTTGTAATAATCTCTTAAGTGGACCCTATCCCCTCCACCCAGTGGATCTCTCCCACTGCCACTGGACACAGTCTCTTTAAATAAAGATCGGATCCTCAGACTCCTTCCGTCCTCATCAACTGGCCTTGATTTCCCCCTGCCTACACAATAGTCCAGATCCTTCACAGGGCTCCACATGTCCTCCAGCTCCCCTCTCATGACTTTCTTCCCCTCCCCCAGCTTTTCCTTCTCTCCCTGCCACCCGCCATGCTTCTGCTCATTTTCCATCCATAAATTGTTTTCTGCTCCTTCAAGCAGCCACCCAGCTGCCACCTTCTGGGTCAGGCTTCCCCAGAACCCCTCCCCCCCCGTCCCCCCTCCCCTGCCCCAGGCAGAACAAGCCACCTCCCGATGGAAGGCCTGCTATCCTCATTAAGCACTCCCAGCAAATATAAATGCATTGAAAGTCTGCCTAGTGCTGATTGTTCTGGGCACCTGCCAGTTGCTGGAGCTTGGCTGGAACCCATACAGGCTGGGAGAGCAACTGTGAACACATGGCAGGTATAGGAAATCCCCAAATTCTATTAATTGTGGGGTAAGTTCCCAGAGATCTTTTGGTAATGTATTCCTTAAGTTCTGAATTTTGTTATTGCTTTTCTGCTAAAGGCAGTTTATTTGCTTCAAATGTAGAAAACCTAACAAAAATCATGTTTTCATGTTTTTGTTAAAAAAAAAAAAAAAAAAAGCCTTATAGGTAGAATAGAGAAGTAACATTAGGGTTATTGATTTTCCAAAAGGCTCTGATCTTCTCTGATACACTTGCAGATCTTTTTGAGATATCCTAATCCTTATTAAGATTTTTAAAGCAAATATTTATTATATCTATACATTATAGAAAATGTATTAAAATAAGATCAGCAGATGTAATTCCAGTTTACATTTTGATAGATACTCTTTTCATCTATCGAAACAGAAAATTATAGGGATGCTTTTTATATATGGCATTTTGAATACCTGCAGGATAGGAGTCTCGGTTCATTTGAAACACAAATGAGCATTATCTTCATTTTCTGTGAACTCCAAATCCACCATCATGTTGACCTGTCCCTACTGGCTGTAAAGGAAAGAAAGCCAAGGAGATTGGACAGAGAAGGGAGCTTCCTACCACCTGTCTGGTTTCCCTAGAGAACCATTAAATGCTGGAGCCTTCCCCTGAGCCAGAAAGCTGCATGCTGTCCCACAGTGGATCAAGGAGAGAGAGAAGTCCCTTTCTGGTTGGAAATGACAGCTGGAGAAAGGGAAAGGTCGCAGCAGATCCTTGCCTGCCATCTGAAGACAAGAGGGAGAAAGGATCAGCTGTGGTGTGTCTTGGGGGTTACACTGATATGAATTGCTGACCCACCCTTCTCCCCTCCTCCCTCCTGTCATACTGCCTTGGGCTGAGGAAGCCTTTTCTGTGGCCTCTGGGATCCTTCATCCTACTTTAGCCAAGAGGGATGTTGCTTGGCATTTCTCAATACATGCTCTTTCCCACTGAAATGTTGTTCTGCTTAGCAGATAGGTTCATTCAGGTACATTTTGGATTAAGTAAGCATTCCAGTTCTGGGGGCTACCATGAAAAGATGATTTCCATGAGATAATTACAAATGAGCAGCTATCTTACAAATGGACTTTTGGTACATAGCTTGTGAGTAAATTTGAGGCAGCCTGAAGAAAAGTGCCAAGATGGCAGTTGATAACAGTAACTAAACAACAATAACAGCAATTATGTTTCAAAATTTTCCTTCTTTCTTTTTTAACCATGTCCCATGTCATTGGCAAGAGCTATAAATAGACACTGTGTCTGTTTTTCATGGATGGATCAACTGTTCCTCATTTCACTTTCCACAGGCTTTTCTTGTCCGGAGTTGACAAGAATGTAATAATAACTTTCATATAATGAGTGCCCAGAAGGAGCCAGACATTGGGCTGTGTTTTTAATATGTAGCTTCTGTAATTCTAGTGTCTCTGTAAGGTTGATGGCTCCCCCACCTTTCAGATTCAGAATCTGAGGATCAGAAAGGTTAGGGACGACGCCCATGGCCACAAAGCTAATAAGTGGTTGAGACTGGAATTCTAACTGGAGACCTTCAGATTCCAAAGCTGTTTTGCTGTGTCCCTTGATGTATTTGTTCTTCTCTCACTTCACTGTTCTTTTTTTTTTTTTTTTTTAAGAGAGAGAGAGCACGGGGGTGGAGGGAGGTGCGGGGGGAGGGGCAGGGGCAGAGGCAGAGGGAGAGAGAGAATCTTAAGCAGGCTCCACACCCAGCACGGAGCCTGTTGTGGGGCTTGATCTCATGACCCTGAGATCCTAACCTGAGCCAAAATCAAGACTCAGACACTCAACTGACTGAGCCACCCAGGCACCCCTCATTTCCACCATCTAATTGGAAGGCAGACCTCTGTTTAGGGGTGTCTTGAACAAATCCAGCTATTTAATATATCATGGACATTAATCCAGAAGATAAGACACTTTTGTTGTTAAGTCCTTATTATTTCACCTACTAGAATGTCAGCTCCATGAGGATAAGGAATTTTTTTTTTTCATTCTTGTAAGTCCCTAGAATGCAGTATTTAATTTATTTTAAATATTTAGTGAGTATCTACTATATTCCGGGGAGAGTGCTACACTCTGGAGGTAGAGACCATCCTGGGCTTTCCTTCATCTTGCCTTTGAAGCAAGAAAAGAAGGTGGCAAAGTACAAGGACCTTTTTCAGAGAAGAGGCCCTGGGGCGGGTAGAAAGCTCAGGCCTTAACCCTGGAGCTCTGGGGAGTGTTTTCATGCACAGTGCAGGCCCACAAATTAACGCAATGGGAAGCCACTGAACCAAGAACAAGGAGGAGCTAATACATGGTGGTTACAAAAGCAGCAGTATGAATACATACATTAATATTAGTCTCGCACAAAATGGACTCTAGGAACTTGATGTTAAGCATCTGGGTTGAATTGAGACTCATGTTACAGTATTTTCCAGTCAGCCAGAGATGGTAACTTTCCATTAGTGGTGCTGGAGCATTTACCTTGGTGACTTGCACTAGTTGTCCCTGAGGCAACCATTATTTTCTGCTTGAGTTTTATGACATTGGTCTTGCCAGCCAAGTCTTGTAGTTGAATACACTTCTACGAAAAGATTTTTAAAGATTTTATTTATTTATTTTAGAAAGAGCGAGAAAGAGAGTGCAAGTGGGGTGGGGAGGGGCAGGGGGAGAGAGAGAATCTCAGGCAGACTCCGTGCTGAGCAAGGAGTCAGACGAGGGTCTTGATCTCACGACCCTGAGGTCATGACCTGAGCCGAAACCAAGAGCTGGATGCTTAACCGACTGAGCCACCCAGGCGCCCCATGCTTCTACACATTTAAAAACCTTCTCTTCAAACTTTTTTTGGAAAATGTTCAAAGGTACAGAGAAGTTGGAAGAATGACATAGTGAATCCCTGCATATCATTCACCTGAACTAGGGCCTGTGGGCCAAATCCAGCCCAGGGCCTGTTTTTGTAAATAAAATGTGTCAGAATACACACGCTCTCATTCATTTATGTATTGTTTGGCTATAGTGACAGAATTGAGTCATTTTGACAGAAACCATTATGGGCCTACAAAGCCATAATTACTACCTAGTCTTTTACAGAAGAAGTTTGCCAGTCCCTAATTTAGATTCACCAATTGTTAATATTTTGCTATATTTGCTTTACCTCTTTCTCTATGATGGGTAAACATTCTCTCTCTCTCTCTTATATGCACACACCCTTATTTTTTTTCTGACCATTTGAAATTATGTCGTAGGCATTATGATAAATTGTCCTAAATAATGTATATGTTTGCTTAAAAATAAAGGCATTCTCTCATATAATTACAATATCACCATCATCCTGCCTAAGAAAATTAACATTCATTCAATAACATCATCCAACATACAGTCCATATTTAAATTAGATGTTTATAGCCTTATTTTCCTTTTTTGCATCTAGGATCCAGTCAGAGGTCATCAATTACATTTGGTCCTCATGTCTCTGTAATGTCCAATTTTTGTTTTTTTTTAATGACATTGACTTTTTTGAAGAGTCCCTTAAAAACTCTTTCTGAAGACTTCCTAAGTTTTAATGGGTTTGTAACACTACGATAGTGAGAGCTAACATAATGGTCACTGTCGTAAATCAGTGAGTTTTACTTCTTCTCCTGAGGGATTGAGATGCTGTTGTACTGCTTGGCTTCTGGAGCTAATACACTAAGATGTGAGTTTTGCTTGGAATTGTGAATGTGGAAAAATCTTGGCGTGAAGAGCAAGGCAGATGGGAGTTTGCAGGTTGCATTTTATGTAATTAAAGGCACAGTCCTTTTTACCCACTCTGGTTGTTGCCCCTGTAAACTCTTGGCCATGGAGCTTTTTCTTCTGGTTTTCTCCTGGTCGGGGTCTGGCTCCCCTCTAGCATCATTGGTTGCAGCAAGGAGCTGGAAGGAGACCTGCAGTCCTTTAAATCTCCCAGCCCAAATTGTTCAGTGGGCAACACGATGTTGTTGGGTTTGCAGTCTGTGTAATGAAGATAGTGTGGCACTCCAGGGCACATATGGGAATGCATAAGGGAAGGGCACCTCCTTGCCTTTCTTAAGAAACTGAGATGCCACAGTCATGTTCCTCTTATGGGCCTCGTGCTGGTCACAGGTTGGTCCTTATCTTGTGATCCCAAATGACTCCTAGAGAGTGCCAGGACCCATCCTTTGTTTTCCTCTGGGCAACAAGCCCTCAGACCAACCAGAAAGATAGTTGCATGCCATAGAAGAGACCCACGTGAACATCTAATAAAACTCTGAAGATGGGGGGGGGATAGAAAAACTTCAAGGAGATATTTGATAATTTTAAAACCTGCAAAGTAATTGAAGGAGAGACTGGCAGGGTATGACTAACTTCAGACTATGACCAGCTCATTGTCACTCTACAAGAGGTCTTTTTTTTCTTTTTTAAAGATTTTATTTATTTATTTGACAGAGAGAGACACAGCTAGAGAGGGGACACAAGCAGGGGGAGGGGGAGAGGGAGAAGCAGGCTTCCTGCAGAGCAGGGAGCCCAATGTGGGGCTCGATCCCAGGACTCTGGGATCATGACCGGAGCCGAAGGCAGACGCTTAACGACTGAGCCACCCAGGCACCCCTCTACAAGAGGTCTTGTGAATGACATGGGTCTTGTGCGTGATGGCACATTGTAACTGCTGAAGAAAATCCAGGGACCCAGGAAAAACACGGGAAAGAAGACATTCTGGGAGGGGCCACCCTCCATGACTGCGGGGGGGGAGTGAGATTGTGGTATCTCCTCATCGGTTTCCCTGCCTCCTGTCTTAGTCCTTTGAAGTCCTTCATACCCTCTACTTTCCCCTACGCCTGCCCCCAAAAATCTACTTCTGCTGCAGATCTGAGCATCATTTCTCAGATTACAGCCCCTCTCCGATTTCCACAGCCTACCTTCCTTGGCCATCAAGGCCCTCTGTGATCAGGCCCTAACTTCCTTTGGTGCCAGCCTCAGATTTGATGCCTCAGTTTGTCTTATATGCTGTGTGTTTGCACCTCCATCCTTTGCTGGCTGTGTGACCTTGGGCAAGGTGCTTGATTGCTCTGTGCCTCAGATTGCTCATCCATAAATGAGGATGATAATAGTATCCGCTATCGGTGCCTACTAAGTACCTACTAAGGTCAGATAGTAGTCCCTACTAAGGTCGTACAGGGGTTAAATGAGTTAGCATATACAAAGCTCTTGGGGGAATATTTGGCATATAAAAGTTATATAAAGGTTAGCAATTTATTGCTATTGCTCTTACTGTTTTGCGCCTGGGTATATTAATTTTTCATTGTTGCATAAAAAATTACTATAAACTTAGAGTCTTAAATCAACACCCATTTCTTATCTTAGTTTCTGTAGATCAGAAGTATGGACATGGCATGACCTTTGCTCAGAGTCTCAAGGAGCTGAAATCAAGGTGTTCATGGGGGCTGAGGTTCTACCTGAGCTCCCAAGCCTCATCCAAGCTTATGTGTTTGTTGATAGAATCCATCTCCTTGCAGCCATAGAACTCTTGGCCACCAGGAATTCTATTCACTTTCTTTTAAATCCTCCCCTGATTATGTCAGGCCCAATCAGATAATCTTCCTTTTGATTAACTCAGAGGCTACTGGTTAGTAAGGTAATCACAGAGTGATATCCATCACATTCACAGGTCCCACTTGCTCTTCAGGGGAGGCGATGATGCAGGCTGCGTATGCCAGGGAGCAGCATTCTTGAGGGTCATCTTAGAATGTTGCCTGTAGACTGGGTGATTGGGAAATACTATGCCTCTTGTTTGCTTTGTTGAACTGTGCTTGCGTGAGTATATGATTCAGTAACTACCATCATCATTTCTGACTTCTGTAACAACTTTCTTAGAGTTTTCAGATGGATTCACACTGGTCTGGCCCCGGGAGCCAACCTTTATTATTCCTCTCTTGTAGTTCTAACTGATGGGACCAGTTAGCTTATCAGAAATCTTCTAGAAAGAGGACAGTTAGGAACTTGCAACCGAGGAATCTGCTGCTAATACCCAGGAGTTCCAAAAGGCTGACCCACAGTTGCAATCCCTTCCAGAGTCATCTGCTTATTCTTGACTCTCAACAGATGAAGGGCAGAACCCTTAATTGTCAGTTGTGCCTGATATTCTGCCAGCTCAAAGAAAATATGTACCTGCTAGAGAAAATGTTCACTTTGAAAAGGTCTTTTGCATTGTTTTCAAAAGCTTTCCTTGCTCCTCTTTTTTCCCTTCACTATTAAGTCTAGATTTTCCCATTTTCCCAGTCTAAATTTTTTCCCATTTAATTCAATTCATAGTTCACAAAGAGGTATTATCAGTCAAAACCTGCTGATAAAAAATGTATTTTAGAAGGTCAGTTTAGAAGAAAAACCCATTGATGACATTTGGGTACTAAAACCAACTTTTAAAAAATATATCAATTTTGAACCAAATTCTTGCAATAAGACATGGACAAAACTTGGAAGTTCTAGGGGATACCTGGCTACTATGAGTACTGGTCCCCCAAAAGATGCTATGTTCTGCTTTGCAATGACATTTTACTTGCAGTTTTATGCAAATGGGTTAAGGTAAAGGGGGAAAAATGCATTTGGCATGGCTGTGGGTTTAGAAGATTGAAAGTGTCTGTTTATCTTGGAATATCCTAACAAAGTATGATTCTGTTATCCAACAAGCCAAAATTTAGATCTGATTCTTGCTGTCTTAATGATTGACATCCCTCTGGTAATTTGGACTATTAGAGAGGAGGGACTGGTTCATAAAGATAATATAAAATAATATAGACTTGGATTTCTTTTCTTCCTTTCAGGACAATATCATCTTGTTCTTGAGAGGTTGTAAAGAGCTTGGTCTTAGAGAATCTCAACTTTTTGACCCAAGTGACCTACAGGATACGTCCAACAGAGTAACAGTCAAGTAAGTAACACAAGATTTATGTTTAAGGAAAACCTATTTATGGTTTGATTTGTAGCTTTATGATAATGTTGTAATGTCTAAGAGGCAGAGTATTGGACATGTCTAATAAAATAAAAATGTGAAGGTAAAGAGCAAGCTTTCAAAACAAGACATATTGGCCTTCCCCCTGTGTGTAGCTCTCATTTTGGTCAAACGTAATTTCTTTGAAATGCAAAAATCACACATAGAGTGTTAAAATGTTAAAGAGGAGAAACATGTTCGGTGAGACTTACTGGAGGGAGAGGTAAGGGAGAAATATGCACAGAATCTGTGTGTGTTAGCCAGAAAGAAAACCTTTATTCACTCTAGTTGGGCATTTGAATAGGCTCTTGGAAGACTACAAACTTGGTAAACAGATCCAAACTCTGTTTATTATGCAAAGAGGTCAATAGATTATGGAGAAATGGCTTCCTCATTTACATTTGTAACTGTTTTCTCATATGTCAGTGATCAGGTTCTTTGAAGATGGATTATTGGCCATTTGACTGTTGTTGACTGTGTCTACTCACTGAGCCATGTTTGCAGCCAAAGAATTTTTGGGAAAGAATGGCACAGTAAAAGAAAAGGCAGTGTGTTTCTCTGGAAAGGAATAGCTGGTGACCGGGGTAATGAGAAGAAAGACTCTTACGAGATGCTAGCGACGACTTTTCCTGTAGTTTAGAAGTCCTTCCCAGTCTACACATTTCATACAAAACATTTTCCACTTCAAACAATATTTGACATGAATATGCCTTAATAATAGGCTTAATTACATACAAAGGGTCTGTGGATTGGCTACACTTCTTTTGATCACTTTTGGGTCATTGTATCATGGAAGTACAGAAAAGGGACAGAAGCCAAAATGCAGAGCTGCTAATTTGATACTCTTTGCCAATATTGATTGGGGAAAAAAACGGAAACTACTGAATGAAATCAAGCTAGTTTATATTGGATTTTATGATTCATGACTGGGAATAAGGGAGAATCAGCCATAATTGATTATATAAAAATCACACTTCTCTGTTGTCAATGTGCCTTTCTTTGATATTTCTCATAGAAAAATTTTACTTAAGGGCAAAAATAGAATACAAATTATGGTATTTGAATATGGAAAACCACCATAAACCTCATTTTAAGATGGTTATTTATTTATTTGTTTATTTATTTGAGAAAGCATGAGCAGGGGGAGAGACAGAGGGAGAGGGAGGAGCAGACTCCCCGCTGAGCAGGGATCCTGATGTGGGGCTCGATCCCAGGACCCTGGGATCATGACCTGAGCTGAAGGCAGATGCTTAACCGCTTAACCAACTGAGCCACCCCGGCGCCCCTCCCTCATTTTAGACATCACGTGCTCCGTATATTACTGCACCTAAAACCAGCCTCTATAAATTGTTCATTTTAGGAAATGTCTTCTGACTCATCTGATGTTTGTTCCACCTGAGTGGCACGTGACCAGAAACAATAGTAACTATATGACATCATAACAATTAGTCTCACACACACATTGCTTGTGTGTGACCAGTATAGTGAGCTAAGGTAGTGAAGAAAAGTTTCTTTTGATGGTGTTGTCAGCTGCATTTCCTTTTTTTGGAGCTACTCTAAATCCATATGTCACTAAACCAGGAGAATTCTGAGACAGTTTGGTTTTAGAAATTAAGAATTTTTCTTACCTTTATTGCTTATCTACAAATAACTGGCATCAGGAAGTCAGGGGTCTGGCCCTCGATCTGCTACTCCCTAGGTGTATAATCCTAAGCAAGTTCCTTTCCTTCGGTAGGGCTCTGTGTCTTCAACTATAAGATGGAATTGGACAGAAGGTCCTCACAGGCATGATGCTAGCTAAAACCTGCTCAGTGCTCTGCTTGCTCAGTTCTGGGAAGATGGTTCAGCCAACTTCCAAAGAAAAAGGCACAGAAAACAATGTAAAGAGGAAAAGTCCCTTAGACCAATGGCACACACAGTCACATCTCCATTACACTGTACCGTCTTCCCCTTCTCCTGTTTCTTTTCCCCTCTGTCATTTTTCTTTATCTTTCTAGCTGCTTCTTTCTCCATCTCCTTTTCTTCCCGGTGCTTCCCTTCCCTTCTTTATCCTGTCTTTCCATCTCTCTCCCCTTTTGCATTCCTTCTCCTCATTTTCTTCCCTTTTTAGTTTTTCCTTTACTTGAGCATTATTATTTTCTTTAAGCAATGCTTTTCCATCGCCTTCTCCTATGACTTTATCATTTTTCATTCATTCAATAACTATTTACTGAGCAGCTACTATGTGTCAGATACTTTCCAGTCATTAGACAGCTGGAATGAGCAAGATAGCCAACACTCCCTGTTCACATGTAATTTACACACAGTGTCAGGAAGTAAGAAATAAACAAGTAAATAAATCAAAAAAACTGCAGGGAGTGATAAGTGCTAAGAAGGAAGTAAAAGATGATGTGAAAGATAGTGACCATCACAATATATACATATATCAAATCACCATGTTGTGTTCTTTAAACTTATACAATGTCATATGCCTATTACATCTAAATAAAACTGGGGGAAAAAAAGATAGTGACCAGTCCAGAAGTGGTCAAGCATAGCCTCTCTGAAGAGGTGGCATTTCAGCTGAAGGCTGTGGGCGGAGACATGAGTGGGAGGAAGCAAGAACCCATCAAGCGAAGACCTGTAGAGTGTTCAAGGCAGAGGAAGATCAAGTAGAAAGGCTGGGGAAGAGAAACAAACTCAATGTTTAAAAAGAAAAGTATGTGGTGTGGTAGAAGGGTGATGAGCAAGAATGAGTGTGGTGGGAGGAATGGTCGGTCCATAAGCATTGCAGGATGCTGAACCTGGATTAATTATGGAGAAAAATTTTCATTTCACAGTATGAGTATCTAGAAGAACATAAAGAATTTTACATCCAAGTTATGCCATAAATTCATGTACAGTACTTAGAAAATCATTTCTAGTTTCAGTGAAGGGTGGGGCACGGAATGAGCTCTCTGCTTCACAACTTTTCTGTAAATGATCCTGGTGTCGTTTGGCACTGGACGAGGGACATTTGCAACATATGTAGATTTCATAGCCATGGTAGAGTAAAGTAGAACTGCTACATTCTTCTGCTCTACCCTCTGAGGGTTGAGCAGAGCATTCACAGAGATAGAAAACACCCCACGGACCCCACCAATTAATAATGTAAGCAATAAAGTCTAGGGGTAGATCCCACAGAGCAAATTTTGATGCTTCCCTGAAATTGTTTTTGAAAAAATGCTCTTTAGTTTAGCTTTTATTGTAGGTAATTTTTCTTACTTTATTTTTTTGAGAAGTAACTTGAGTAGACTAAAGGAAAAAAGAAAGAAAGAGAGGGAAAAGCTGCAAATGATTACTGCATGTGTAATTTTGTGAACTCTACCTATAATGGATGCCAGACGACCTTGATGGGAAATGAGAGCATAATCCAGAAGGGCATGCAGCAAGTATTATTCCAGGGAATTGAAACAATTGGATGAAAATGAGGAAAGGCTTTGGATTGCTCCTGAATATGTCTCTTGAAAAATTTGGAAGCATTTTCGCATAATTGGTTGTTAGGTAGAAATCATTCAACAGATATTTTGTGAGCTCCTGCTATGTGCCAAGCATGATTTTTTTTTTTAGAACTGGGTCACAATTTTAGTCAATGAAGTTTTATTGTCAATGCAGAAAACGTTTTATGTTCCCTATTCTTATTTTTCATTAAAATTTCAAAGCTTTCATAGATTTTTTTTCCTTTTCATCTGGAGTTTTTATAAGTTAAAAAAAAATCCTGGAGGGGCGCCTGGGTGGCTCAGTCGTTAAGCGTCTGCCTTCGGCTCGGGTCATGATCCCAGGGTCCTGGGATCGAGCCCCGCATCAGGCACCCTGCTCCGCGGGAAGCCTGCTTCTCCCTCTCCCACTCCCCCTGCTTATGTTCCCTCTCTCGCTGTGTCTCTCTCTGTCAAATAAATAAAATCTTTAAAAAAAAAAAAATCCTGGAAAATATCTAAGCAGATAATGCCATGTTTTTTTCTATTAAAAATGGTAAACTTGAAAACACTCTCTTAATCAAATCCAAATTAGACCAGTGTTTCCTTCAATCCAAGTCCCTGTTGATGGGTTTATCTCCTTAGTATATACTACATTGTATTCTGTTCCCTGAAATCTCAATTGACTTAAGATTGTGCACCTATTCATTAATATGTTCTTTGGGTCAGAATATGCAGCCATATGGGCCCCTGTGGCTCAGTCAGTTAAGCATCCAACTCTTGGTTTCAGCTCAGGTCATGATCTCATGGTCATGAGGTCAAGCCCCATGTCGGGCTCTTTGCTCAGCGTGGTGTCTGCTTCCGATTCTCTCTCCCTCTCCCTCCTGCTCTCTCTCTCTTGAACAAATAAATAAATAAAATCTTAAAAAAAAAAAAAGATTATGCAGCAATGAGGTAACTGGGGTCTAAAAACTTGAAAGAATTCTTGACCAGTTTATACAATAGAATTACATTCTCCCTTCCTCCACTCCCCACCCCAACTGAAGTTGCTAGGGGTAAAGAAATGCTTGTTTCATTTTTCCTAGCATTTATTTGGTGACATGTTAAAGAAGCTTTGGAATAATTTTGTAGAAACTTTTATATTTCACTGTATGAATATTTCAAAAATACCACCAACTAGCTTTTTTTTTTTTTTTAAGATTTTATTTATTTATTTGACAGAGAGAGACAGGGAGAGAAGGAATACAAGCAGGGGGATCGGGAGAGGGAAAAACAGGCTTCCTGCCGAGCAGGGAGCCTGATGTGGATCTCGATCCCAGGACCCTGGGATCATGACCTGAGCTGAAGGCAGACGCTTAACGACTGAGCCACCCAGGTGTCCAAGCACCAACTAGCTTTTTTTTTTGTTTATGGTTTGAGAGTAAACATCTATGTATTTTGAAGAATGCACATGTGTATATTCGAACATAACACACATATTTTCCTGTTTATGGCTAATTCCCAACACTAATTTCTATCTGTAGCAGACCGGAACAAATATTTAGATAGCATTGCCTCTTCCATGTATATTTTCAGGTCTATTTAATGAAGTAAGGTTTTAGACCTCTGTTAAAAGTACTAGTTATATGAAGATTTTGAAAGTGTAGTAAGATTTCAATTTGACAGTGGTCTTTAATCAAGGCACAATTTTGCTTTTAACAATTGAGCTTCAAGAATACAAATACCAAGCGTCCCAGTTTTAGATGGAATCCTTCATTTTCCAGATGTTACGAAGCATTCATCTTTTCATGGTGCACTTTGGAAGTTTAATTCCATCTTGTCCTTCTACATTTGTTTCCCTAAATGATTTTATTCAGTACCTGAAATCGCTAATCATGGACCTTAGAAAAAATACTGTGTTCTGCTGATTCCATTATATTTGTTAGCTTCACATACATCTTAGAGGTGTTTAAGGGATGATCATGAAGCAATTGCCATTTTGACCAGATTTTTTTTTCCTTTTCCTTCATTAGGAGCCTTGATTACAGTAGGAAACTGAAAAATGTAAGTGTTTTGACTTCACTTTGAAAACGTTTTTCCTTCTCACTTTGATGGCTCAAGTGTAAAATGTAGCTCCTAAGTTCAGTGACTCTCGCATGCCTTGCTAGGAAGAGTCCTCAGCAAACGAGTGAGTATAGGTGTCTCTGATGGAACAGTCGATCGATCACTGTGACAGAAACACAAATTGTAGAGGGGGGAGGTCTCTGTAATTAATAAGGGCTCGTTCTAGAAGTAAATAAATGAAAGCTTGCACTCTGTAATTCCATTGCTTAAACACAAGATGATCTGTCTCAGCACTAATATCAGTTGCTTTCTGTCAGTTGGCACGGGTGGGATTATTAAATAAAGTAGTTGGACACAATTTTTTAGGGAAAAGATCAGCATAATATAAATCTTGTTGACTGTCATGGGCCTGCACTTTTTCTATTTTTTTTTTCTTATTGATGTTTTGAGCTTTTATTAGTACTTCCCCAAAATCAACTTTTTGGAATTGGATCTTATTTTCAAAGAGCAAGTATGTTAGTGTCCTTTTATTTTAAGTTTAAATTGAGGAATGTAAAAAAATGACTTCCTGTATATAAAATTTAAAATTAGCTGTGACCGACCCCTCCTTTTTTTAATTTCCAGGGTGCTATTACATTTGATTGACATTTTCATTCTTGTCTTCCTTTTCTTCCTCTATACAACTAGGGATATATGCCATTTTTCATCAGGCAGTCTTAAACAAGTCAGAAAACCCATAATCTAAAACACAACACAGTTCGATGTTTCTCCTACTACACCTTCCAAAATGGCCTCGTACTCTTAGCACACATTAGTTATTTTACGGTCCTAGTTAACGTCCTGACATCTGGAATTGTCTGTTCTCTGGAAATTTATTTGTAAGCAATCAATGTTAAAAAGACTCTCTGGAAGTCTTGAAGGATTCCTGACATGCGCTTTTCCCACAGAGGTAGAAAACCGAATCACGTCATAGCGTTGATACACACAACCATATTTTGGGCATGTTGCCATGTGGAACCATGTACACGTATCTTTCCTGATCTAGCAAGTGGAAGCAGGGTACAACCAGCACTTCCCCGCCTGATTGAAGCAATAAGACCAAATGTGAAAATAAAATAATAGCTTTTCCTAAGCTTCAGATCCAAAGAATTCAGCTTTAAGGAGCTCACCTTCAGCCTTCTGGGCTTTATGGAAAAATCACTGTATAGAGCATTTGCTTTTGTGCACAGTTATTTTGGAAAGACAGAAAAAAATGAACCAAGGACTGTAGCTTCAGACCATTGAACATTCATGGACATTTGTAAGCACCCAAGGTTATTTAGTTGGCAGTAATTTTGTCCAGGCTAAAAATTTCCCATCTCCAAGGAATAGGAATTTAACTCTACGCCAGCGCTAGGTAGCTGAAGATCGTACTCTTCATTACTTTGCTTTCGTCTGATTTCAGTTAGATATATGCTGTTTCTCTTGTGCTGGGAACCACTAATTAACCTGGATCTCTGCCTCTGTGCCCACAAGTAGGAATTGTAAGCCTTTGAAAGCACCTCTTTCAAAAGGATTTGACAACCCATTTCATGCTCATCTGGGTGAAGACGCCAGAGTTTCTGAAAATTTTCACTTTCTACCTTTATTACCGAAAAATGATTTTGGAGGATTTATTTTTCCTTCTTGCTGTCTTAAAGATCATTTTCTTACAACCAAAATTTCCTAAAACTGGAGCTTTATTTTAACTACCGAATCATGTTTGTGTTGACTGATAGAGCATTGGGTTCTTATTAAAATGATTTCACATTTAATGGATACCTCATGGATGGTGGTTTTTGTAAATCAGTGTCACATTCTCTCCTTCCGGCTTTCCTCTTGGTGGGGCACTATTGATTCCTTAGTTTAAAAGTCATTCTTGAGGGAAAATTCTCCTGCTCTTGTGCCCGGTTTTGTTTCACAGGTACTAGTTACCATTTACTGGCTGGGAAAAGCAGCAAATAGCTCGGCGTCCTATAGCGGCACGACACTGAACCTGAAGGAGTTTGAAGGCTTGCTGGCTCAGATGAGAAAGGTAACTTGACTTTCCTTCTTTTTTTTTTTTTTTTTAGATTTTATTTATTTATTTGAAAGAGAGAGACACAGCGAGAGAGGGAACACAAGCAGGGGGAGTGGGAGAGGGAGAAACAGGCCTCCCGCCAAGCAGGGAGCCTGATGCGGGGCTCGATCCCAGGACCCTGGGATCATGACCTGAACTGAAGGCAGATGCTTAACCGACTGAGCCACCCAGGCGCCCCTTGACTTTCCTTCTTTATCCCAAGAGGTTAATATAAGATGGGAAATTAACACATTTACTTCATTTTTTTTTTAGATGTTATTTATTTATTTCAGAGACAGCGCAAGCACGAGTAGGGGGAGGGGCAGAGGGACAAGCAGGCTTCCTGCTGAGCAGAGAGCCCGACATGGGGCTCGATCCCAGGACCCCGGGATCATGACCCGAGCCAAAGGCAGACGCTTAACCGACTGAGCCACCCAGGCGCCCCACATTTGCTTCTTTTTAAGATCCTTAACAGTTCACCGGGGTGAAATTGCACAGACCAGAGATGTCCTGCCCTCCAGGAAAGGACTAGTTGACTTACCAATGCGGTCTTTGCCTTGGGTGCCATGCCTACCTGAACTTTTATAGCTTTCAGAGAATGGAAGGTCTGAGTTCTCTCCAACTTTAATTCCAAAAGAGCAAATGCAATCTGTCAGCATGTGGCTTTGTATGCCAGAGAGCTCTGCACTTGTTTTCTTGAGGGAATAACGCCTGAATTAAACAATACAGTATTATACAAAAATGAAGACTTGCTCTGCATTTGTCCTAAAGGTCATTTTGCTTACCCGTCACGGCCTTGGTATGGGTGAAGTCATGTCTGCCAAGCTCTTGCCTGGCCATCCACCCTGGACGGGCCCTGACAAATTAGAAGCATTCTCTGCGGAGATGTGCATTTTACGGCCATTGTATTTGGGTGACGTGGAAATTCGGAAGACTTTTTTTTTACAGTATTTAAAGCTTTATTTGTTTATTTGGTTATGGGAAAGACTGACTTAAGGTAGGAATTTGTCAAAGAAACAGGGGGATGTATTATGTATGTCTGCCTGTGTGTTCCTTTTTAAGGTTCAGCAATGTACAGGAACTCACCCAAAGTCCTAGGATATAGGACTGCGCTCAGGCAGGCCCACCCAGCCAGCCTAGTGAGTGGATGAGGCTCAGTTGTCACATCCGTGGATTTTGGATAAGATCCCTATCGTAGCACAAATAGTCCAGGCCTTGCCCTTCCTCATTTCTCTAACATGCAAACGAAATGCACTAATGAGACCTTGAGAGACATTCCCCGCTTTACAGACTTTCTTTTCATACTGAAAACAAGAATGTGCTCCACCTTTCTAATAATTTATCCTTCTTTCTTTAAATTAAAGATAATGGTCCTGATAGTTCTTCCCATTTGGCTTGAGCCGATCTGGCTCATGTATTTTGTAAATGGACAAAGCTTTCATACTGGTTGTTATGCATATAAACAAAGTCCTTTAAGCTAAATTCCTTTAAAAATAAACTGAACACACCCACGCAATACACTGTTTCTTACTTTTTACTCTCATGGGTCCTTTAATTTTTCATGTAACTCTATTCTTAGAGCAAGTACAAAGGTAAGGTTTAGTCTGATTTGTGAAATTTGAATGCTTATTTTTTTATATTAAATTTGGATTTGAATAATGATACATGGGTCATCTCTTTTTTTTTAAAGTTATTTATTTATTTATTTATTTATTTGAGAGAGAGAGAGAGAGAGAGAAATCACGAGTTGGGGGAGAAGCAGGGGGAGAAGCAGAGGGAGGACAAGCAGCCTCCACGCTGAGCGGGGAGCCCGATGTGGGGTTTGATCCCATGACCCTGAGATCATGACCTGAGCCCAAATCAAGAGTCGGATGCTCAACCGACTGAGCCACCCATGGGTTATCTTTGTACAACTGTTTAAAAGCCCTGCCTCACAGTTCCTTTCTTTGCTGGATTCCCTTGGAACCTGATTTATTCTTGCTGTGGACATTTCTTACCATCACTAGTCCAGCTCCTCTATACTCTAAGCAGCTATGGTTTCTTCAGCAACCCTTCTACTGAGACCATATTTAGCTGACCCTTGTTACGTCAGCTGCCTTGAAATGACCTGTCGTTGCTAACAGCGGTTCCCTTCTTTTAATGAACATAGTACAATATCACAGGACCCAAGAGAGTACTTGGTATCACTGGACACAGCATGACTTAACTAAATGGCCAACTGTGGTACTCCCATGCCTCTGAATAGAGAGTAATTGATCTGAACGTCACAGATATATCCAATGCCTAGAGATACTAATTTATCTGGAATAGATATTATCTCATTTTATCAATTAAAATTGGGTTTGTCTGATAAGTGCAGAAAACTCTAAATGTGGCTTAAATAAGATGAATTTAATTTCAAACTTACATAAAAGAGGTCTGAACATGAGCAGTGGGCAGGTGATCATCAGGGACCCAGGGTCCTTCTGTCCTTTTACTCCAACATCCTCAATCCTTGGGTTCTCACCTTCTGGTCCATCATGGTTGTGCAAGCTTTAGCCACCATATCCACATCTGAGCCAGGAGAAAGGAGGGATGAGGAGATGAAGGACCTCTGCCCTCCCTTTAAACACACGTCTGCTAAGTCATACACTACTCCTCTGCTCATATCCTATTGACCTAAACTTGGTCACACATCCAAACCTACCTGCAAGGAAAGACTTGGGAAAGGTAGGCTGTATTTCAGCTAAACCCTGTGGGTGTTTTCACTGGAGAAGAAAAGGAGCAGATACTGAGGAGACAACTAGAATTGCTTCGGCATGGAGACAGGCTGAAAGAAATTTGCAATTGAAATGTTTTCTTTCACAAAGGAGACTAACCAGAAATTTTTTATATTCATTTCTCTAGTGAGAGAAATGTTTGTAAAAAATTATCAACTTGTAGGGGCGCCTGGGTGGCTCAGTCAGTTAAGCATTTGCCTTTGGCTCAGGTCATGATCCTGGGATCGAGCCCCGAATTGGGCTCCCTGCTCAGTGGGGAGACTCCTTCTCCCTCTCCTTCTGCCTCCCCCCACTGCTCGTGCCCTTTTGCTCTCTCTTTCTCTCTCAAAAATCAATAAATAAAATCTTTTAAAAATATTTCTAAAAATTACCAACTTGTGCAGTAACATGTGTAGAGCCCTTAGCAGACGCGTCTGGCACATAGTAGTATTCATAGTAGGTGGCTGCTGCTATATGCCAAAAAAAAAGCTCTGAGAGCATAGTGACAATGGCCTTTCAGTGAGCCCAGATATGTCAGAGGAGGTCTCCCAACAGAGGGGACACTGAAGTGGAACAAAGGGGCATTACTGTGAGAATGTTGAGGTTGAAGGAAGAATCATGGGGACTAAGTGGCCTTAGAATCTCAGGGACTAGAGCTGGAAAGTGAGCAGTCTGGGTTCTGCCTTTTTACGTCTCTCTCTCACCTCTTCCTATCTCTCCTTGAGATTTCCTCACATCAGGGAACATGGCCAACAGCATCTCCAGGATTACCTGCTTCTAGCTCCTTGCCCAGAAAACAAGGAAATTCTTCCTTCTAGGCCCAGCTGCAAAATTCCTAGGGGTATACTCTGGCCCAGTCTCTGTGACCAAGGGTAACAGGTACCAGGATTGGCCTAAGCACTACCGTTTCAGGAGGGGAGGGGTGTTAACTAGAACAAGGGGATAAAGACGGGGGAATGAGATGGGCAAGAACAGACCTCTGCCTAAAATAGCAACCAACATCAGCTTCTCTCCCCTTAACCTGCCTTATTTTTTCATGATACTTACCACCCAACTTTGTATTCATTTATCGGTTTTTCCATTTCCCTTTTGTCTTCCCTACTAGAACATAAGGCCCGTGAGGACAGGGTATTTATTGACTTTGCCGAATGTTGTGTGCCCAGCATTAGGACCATGTCTGACACATAGAAGATGCTCGGTAAATATCCGAGGAGTGAATAGCTTCCCCAGCCAGAGTGTGGTAGGTGCAGATGGGTCATCAAGCTGGAAAAGCAGAACCCTAAAACACTCCAGAATAGGATTTAGCCGCTTTATAAATCACAAAGGAAGCAGAAAATGTTGAGTGGTAACACAGAAGCATCTGGAGTTTCTCAGATACTGTAAGTCACCCACAACCTTAGCTGGTTCTCATTATCTCTGACAAAGAGGGATAAGAAAAGGACAGATGAGTGAAACGATCCAAAAATACCATAGATGTTGATAGTTCTCACCGCATTCATTAACGTACGTTTATTAGAACAACTAGCAGTTAGTACAATGGATAGATTTGGGTCTTGTCTCCTATCCCTAAAGTGCTTTCTGTAGATGTCGAAAATTTCCTGGGTTCCTGGATGAAAAGCATCGATGACATAACTAGACCCCGCAAAAGGAGAATTTGGACCATGCTAGCCTTTGTGCTGGTTTATAGCTTTTGTTCTCCCCCAAAAGCTTAACTTTGGTTGACTTGACGGAATCCAATAAAATTGCTTATCCAGCTGATGTCCACATCCTTATTTTTGGCTGAAGAACCAACTTCTTGCCTCACCCTGAGGTTCCAAGGGACCAGGTTGGCCAAGGGTGACCACGGGTGGCCTGTTTTTCACTTTTCAAACTGGCCATGCCTTTCGGCTTCCTGCTCTCTTGCTGGATCCGCGGTTTCATTCTTGGCTTTCTACGCAGTCATGAACAGAATGGCTTTTCTGTTTTTCTTTCCCATAACAAGCTGTGAGAAAGCAGCCGAAGCTCCAAGAGACATGTTGACTTTTTCTTTCTTTCTTTCTGTTCTCTTGTGGTTTGTAGTAGGGGTGGGGAAGATATTTGGGCCTTTGGAAGAGCTTTTCTGATTATTATTATTTTCTTGAAAATCCAGTTTGTAATGCTGCACCAAGCAGCTCATAAAATTGTGTCATTTCTAGACATGACGAGTGACCTGGTTCCGAGGGTCTGCCCTCTCTGATGGGAACCTCGGTCCAAGGCAACTAGTTATGGGATATAAATGGAGAAGGAGATAGGAGAGGATCAGTGCACATACAGGTTGTGTCCTTCCCTACATTCACAAAGTCTGTATGATTTACATATTGACATTTACATACCCAAATGAATACACGGAAGTAATTATAACCATAGCTAACACTTTTTGAGCACTTATGCATCAGGCATTCTTCTGAATGCTCTCTGTATGTTAACATGTTTAACCCTCCCAGCAATCCTGCGAGATAGATGGTATTATCAGCTCCATTGAACAGATGAGAAAACTGAAATCAGACTAGAAAACTAATAACTTGCCTGAGGTCATATAGATGACGAGAGGCGGAGGCAGGATTTAAACCCAGTCAGTCGAGCTTCCAAGACCTACCCTAAGCTCCTAACCTACCCTAAGCTGCCTCTCTTTTGCAGTATTTATAGTTTGGTGATGTAGGCATAAACAGCAGTTAGGAAAGGGGCATCCCCCAGATTAGCATCATTCACAGAGTAAGGAGGCCGTGAGTGTCCCGTAGTTGGAGAGGTGATGATGGTAATGGCAACTATAACCACCTCAAATTTGATCAGACGTTGGCAGGTTTTACCCTTTGGGATTTGGAGATGGAATCGTGTGTTGGAATCACAGTTTTGCTGCTTACTCTGTAACCTCAGCCAAGTTACTTAACCTCTCTGATTCTTATTGTCCTCTTCTGTAAAATGAGGACAATGCTAACGACATCATTGTAGGGTTGTGAGGATTAAATACATGTGCAAAAAGCAACAAGTGTAGCCCTAGACCCATAGTAAGTATTCAATAGGAGTGACCTTCATTTTTTTAGCCATTTGGCCTATTCTCGGTGAATCAATAACCCACGATTATTATTTGCATTTCCAAAGAAATTAAATACAGAACCATATCCAATTTAAATCTATACTTCTCAGTTAGTTGATGAGTTCTTCCTTTTGCAGCTAGTCAGGCCTGGCTTTTGTTCAAGTCTCGGTGAACTTCTGACCTACAAGTAAACTACCTTAATTTCCATAACTGGAATTTCTGCCTTCCTCTGGAGGGTCAAGTGGGCTGCACTCACCCGGGCCATGTGACAACCTCTTCTTCCGGGGCCCTAATCAGGGCCTCTGTGTGGAGGCTGCAGGGTGTTTCTCTCTGTTCTGCCCTCCTGTCTCCCACTCCCTTCTCTCCAGGCCAAACCCGTGTGTGCCTTGCAAATTACAGCCGCGCCGGCCCTTCGGAATGCCTCCCGCTGCGGAGTGTGTTGGGGGTGCTGGAGAGAACGGATAAGCACCTGGCAAAGCCATGTGCTACAAAGGCACGGGCTCCAGTGGGCATATCAGTCGGTTCAGGCAGTTTCCAAAATTGCTACCATGCAGAGAATATCTGTTTATTTTTCCTCTCTATCGGGAATGTGGAGGGGACCTTCCCGAGCATCCCAGGACATCCACAGGGTGACATTCCAGTCTTTACCGAGGAGCGCGGGCCCCTCCGACAGCATCCTCTGCAGCCCAGATTTTAAGTGACAGTCTGGAGGAGATTAAATTGAGGTTTATCTTTGAGTGACCGGCGTTATTTTTGTTTTCGTCAGCCTGGCCGATTGTAATGAATGCAACGACACTGGCGGGAACAAGGCTTTTATTCTAATGCAAGGGTGAGGATGGCTTTGACTGACCTTTCCGCTGCTGGGGTTTCAGTGTTTTAGTATGTGCTGCTTGCGCTGGAAAGAATTTATAATCACAGGCTGTCAAAGACAGCCATTGTTCTCCCTGCTCCGAACATGTGGGTCAGCCGCAAGCGCTTCAGCTCCCCCAGCGCCAGGGGCTGGCCGAGAGCGAGAGCATGCCTGGATTCTTCTGAGGCATCGGGAAAAGCAGTTTGCATATTTTTCATTGCTTTTTTTTTTTTTTTTTTAAACTTTCTGCCTCCGAAAGACAGCTCCCTTTCAGAGCAGGAATTTCCCTTCAAGGTAGCAGGAGATGGACGCGTGCTGCTTGCTCCAGACTTTACAGACCTGATTCTGCGGCAAAAACAAACGCTGTGTGCCTTGGCCAGCTAGCGTAACCAGGAGCCATCGCGCTGCCAACCCGGGGGCTCGGTCCCAGAACAGGCATGCGCCTATGGATTCCGAGAGACGGGTCAAGGTTAAGGCTTTTGGTGTTTAGTTTTGTTTTGGTCGGTCTCTGTACTCTTGTGAATCCAAACTTAATGAGGCTTTTATTCTTCGTTCCTTCCATTTTTTTTTTTTTTAAACGTGGTAGGATGTGAGTTACTTGGATTTTTATTTATTTATTTATTTATTTATTTATTTATTTATTTATTTGAAATGTGCACGCTTTTCTCATGGGGAAAGTTGAGGCAGGGAGGGTGGAAGGATGCAACGTTGGCTTGTGGATGATAATCCGGGCCATAATTTTTTCCATCCTGACACCACACGCAGGATCTTTTGAAGACCATCCGGAGCTAGATTTTCCTGGTATCAGAGGCTCTCCATCTGTTGCTCAAGTGTCTGTAATATCCTTTTCGTTTTATTTTTGGACAGGAGACTGATGACATTGAGAGTCCCAAACGTAGTATCCGAGACAGTGGCTACATAGACTGCTGGGATTCCGAGCGCAGCGACTCCCTGTCTCCCCCTCGCCACGGCAGAGATGATTCCTTCGACAGCCTGGATTCCTTTGGCTCCCGTTCCCGGCAGACCCCTTCACCAGATGTAGTCCTCAGGGGAAGCAGTGATGGTAGGTTGCAACCTTCGTACACTGCACGTCTTAGAGTTGAGCATTCACAAGAGCTGCCTTGTCACCCGTGGATGGAAGGCGGGCTCCAGATCCACCGTGCTGGGACCCGGTAACTCTAAACTGGGAGAAGAAAAGCATTTTTAATGTTGTTTTTCGTGGCCCTTAGAATTTGGCTTGGCTTTGCCAGCAGTTTGAACATTGCCGCAGTGAGCCTCTCTTCTCTTGGAAAATATGTTACATCATTCCTCCCTTGGTCTCAGTGAATCAAGACGCTGTGCAGGCCGTTAGCTCATAAAGTGTGCCGAAGGTTTATATGCTCTGGGTATGAGGAAGGGAAATGTGTGAGTACCACAGTGCAGAAGTGAAAATGAATCAACTTCCAGCTAGCTGGAAATGCACTACACGCACTTGGGAAGGTGCTGAAGCCCGGGACACTTTAATTGGCAGGGTTTTGGCAATCTGTTCGATGCTTACGATACCTGACCGTTGCCTGGAGCCGTGCGGGTGGCCCCCAATGTACACAGCCCAGACTGCCTGTTTGTTCTGAGTCTGGGTTTGATTTAAATCCCCTGGATTTTCTACCACCTGTAAGGAATGATCATTTTTCTTTAAAAATGTGTGGTCGTGCGACCTGATGTAAATTTAAGGCATATTTTCCAGAAGCTGTTTACATCACTTATCTTGTAGCTTTGTACTTTTAGGAAGGGAAAATGGCTTGGTTCGGCATATATAAACTTAAACTTGCAGGAACGCACTGAGGTTAGTGGGGCATTTTTTATTTGTTTCTGTTTTTTTAATGCATTGCTCGATTGATGCTAATATTCCTAGAGACTTAAGGCTTCTCTCTAAGATGAAAATTCCCTTTTATGGCTGAAAGATCCCTTTCAGCTATAAAACTCTGTCTAAAATCCTTGAGTATTTAATGTGCCTAGGTCCTGACTTAATTACTTGACACCTAGCATCTCATTTAGCCCTTAGCACCAGAGTACGAGATACATAGTTTCTGACTTAGTCCCCCCACCCCACCCCGGGCTGTGAGACATTCCTTGTCTGTATTTTACAGATGAACCTTATAGAGGTTAAGTAATTGTCCTCAAGTTGTTAAGTGACAAATATCAACTGTCATTAAGTAGTGTAACAATGTTAGCCTCAAGAAGTGTGAGTCCAAAACTTAAACTCTTAAACCTAATTTGCCCACAACTTCTGTTTACCTAATAAATTTTTTAAATTCTAGAATGACTGAACTAATGCCTTTGTTTAGTGCTTAAGCTTTCCAACAAATAGATTAGCCTCAGGGCAACATAGTATGTGACTCCAAAAGAATTCCATGGTGCATTGTGAACTGCTTGAAAAACATTTCTAAAATTTTATATGACATCTTAAGTACCACCCACAGCATTAGAAGTTACAATGCCAAGTACGTGACCTAACTGAAGTTTAACATAACCAAAAGGTAGATTTACTTGCACAAAACATATCTGAACCAGACTATTTCATTTTATTTTGATTGTTTTTTAAAAAAATTATTACTTTGTTCATCTTGGTTTTATAAGTGGTTTTATATTCTGTCACAGCTTTGAGGGGCTCAGAGTTTGTAATGAGTGACATCTTGAAGGGATTTGAGATGGTAATTACTAATATTGCACTAGTATGTGCTGAGGCACAATTTAATTTGCAGCAATTAAGATTGATAAGCTAGAGTCTTTTTATAAATATTTTTCCATGTAAAGAATAATATGAAATTGAGCCTCACAGAACACCATCCATGAAAGAGAGCACCTTAAACATAGATTTCACCAAGCAGCCTGATACCTTCAGGCTTATGTTCTTATAAACGAATCAAGACCTAATGAGGTTTAAAACACACACACACACACACACACACACACACACACTTTTTTAAATCTGCCTTTAAAAATAGTGTAATTTTATTCAAATAGGTGTTGTGTTTTATTAGAATTTATGGTCTATTTTTAACGATGCTAATCAATAAGATTGCTAGTCCTAATAAACACTTTCAAATTTAGAAGAACATTTTTTTTTTAAGTCTTGAAAATTTATTTCCTAAGGACTCACAATCAATTAGGGAAAATCTTAGCATAAAATTCTCCAGTTCCACATTGGGTCAATATTTTAATATCCTCAAGGCCCACTGACGCATTCCGTGGGGACAATCAAGAGCCACGCTCATAAGAGGTGCCACGATTCTATGGGTTGCACCCGAGAGCTACCCGGTCGGGATGCTGTGGGTCCCCAGGGTTAGTTCCGCCAATCTGTCTTGCTACACAGGTCCCGGTTCCTCCCCTCACCTCTGCTAGCATCCTCCTGAGGCCACTTAATGGACCTCACTGAAGAGGAAACATAAACCTTTCTACTCAGATGCATTTAAAATTAAGAACATAGTTTAGAAATATGATGTATTTTGTTAAATGAGTGTTCTTTTATAGAAAAGAGGAGTTGAGGGAGAGAAATAAGGAATGAAAGAAATTAAGGTGGTAGAGGGAGATGAGAAAGCCAAGGGCTAGGGGTGTATATGGCCAAGATACGGGGAAAAAAGAACGTTCCCCCTGCCCCCCCCCCCCCCCCCGCTCCAGTTACTGGAAAAGGGAGAAATGTAGCCCTCTGGGAAGGAAAACTCAGACTTTGATAAAGTAATATCATCATCATGTGCTGCATTGTCATTTCCTAACTTTGGGTATAAATAGCGAAGCCACCCTGGTATATATATCTGTGTTTTCGGGGTGAAGTCAAACTCTTTGGAAGTCCTGGCCTTTGATAAGGATTCTAGCATTTACTGAGGGTGTGCTGTACCAGCCACTTCCTAGGTGCTTTGCACCATCTTCTTGAATCCTCACAATACCTGTCAGAGCTGCCTTAACATCTCCATGTGTCCGATGAGGACCCTGAGGAACAGAGGGTTTAAATTTCGCAGAGCTACACAGCTAGTAGGATGGAGCCGAAATTAGACCCTGGCCTCTAAGTCCAGAAAACTGCACTTCTTTCAACTGAGTCACTCTGCCTCAGGGCATCTGCAAATTAACTTTTCTTGCACTGTCTGTTGAAGACATTTATCAAAGAGTAATTGTGGGAAGGAAAAGGGTGATCTGTGTATTTGTTAAACAACCTATTTTGAGACTTTCACTGAGATTATTACAGATAATATGTTTTTAGATACTGTACACAAAGAAGGTTCATAGATGATAGGATTTTAGACATTAGAAAATGGAGACAACTCTTAATTCATTACTAAGCCTTCATAGATGATTGAAGAATCATTTTCTTTCATTCGTTTATTCGAGAAAGTGTAGTGCTTCCCCCAGTCAGGATGCTTTAAGCAGAGGACATTTCTCCAAGAGAAGTTCGTCACAGAGGAAGGAACTTTGGATTGGAGTCTGGAGAACAGAAATTGGGAGTCCTGAGCCATTACGTTCCAGCCATGTGGAAGGGGCTCTTTCTGCGTCTCTGAGCCTCTGTTTCCACCTCTGTAAAATGGGGATAATATTAAATCAGAAAACAAATCTAAGAGTTTGGCAAGGGAAGGCAGTGTTAGCGTTTGTTTATAAAGATTTCACGGGGCCTCTAAACGTTCCACTGGGACACTGAGACAGGCGGATACCATTGATGAAAGACTTGGGGTGGAAAGGTGCTAAGTTATGAATCAAAAACCAGCAAGTACTGAAACGGTCAAAACTTCGGAAGGGAGGCTGAAAGCAAGTGCGATGAATAATTCATAAACTGCCTATTTCATCCTGCAACAATGAACGACTTGTTTATGGTCAATGCTTTTAACTTGTAAAGTCTTTTAAAAGCCATTAAATCATTTAATCTCCAGGGCAAATCATTTCATTCTAATTTTTACAGAAGAGGACAGGCAAGTGTGATAGAGCCAGCCTAGGAGCCCACAGCTCACTAGCGACAGGTCGAGAACTATGATGACATCGAGAGTAGTCAGCATTTATCAAGCACTTCCCCTGTACCAAGTACTATACCAACAGTTTACATGTATGCGATCCTCGCAAAAGCCCTACAAAGTAGGTGGCGTTATTATCCTCACTTTGCAGATTGGGGAAACTGAGGCTTCGAGAGGTGAGTTAACAACTGCAGAGTCTCACAGCTAGTGAGTGGCAGAGCTCAAAACAAAGTAGGTCTGGCTTAGGACCCTGTGCACTGCCCACTTGGTTAGGCTGCCCCATCTCTTGACTCAGTTGAAGGCTCTTTTCACAAATGTAAAGAAGTAAATTTTAGTTGCTGTCAACAAAGTTGAATAACCTATTCCTGATCCTCTCGTTGATGAAGAGTTTCCAACCAACTCTCACATGGCGGCTTCTGTAATAGTAGTGTTTGTTTTAATGACAGCTTTGCTCTCATAGATCTTACCAATTGAGTGAGATGAGACTCAGGAAACAGGGATACAAGATAATTATGGGGGCTCTTGCCCCCCCAAAACTGATTTGGCAACATTGAATTCTCTTGCATTGCCTAAAACACTCTTTAAGCCAAACCAATTCATTTATTCCTCAGATAATTTGAGGATGCCCACTGGGTGCAAAGACACTGTGATCAGTGCTGTAAATGATGTAAAGCCCTTGTTCTCAGAATACAAGGTCGAAAGGGTAATGTGCCCGAAGAAAAGACTAGATTGGGCCATGGGGCTCACAGGAAGAAAAGATGGCCTTCAGCGATGGGTACCAGGAAGGGCTCTGATATAAAGGAATATGCTTTTATTATAACTCAAACCACTTCCTGGAAGGCAAACCCTTGGTCTAATCTAAATCTGCCATTTTCCGAATTCCTATTCTTCTTATCCGTCTTTGCCCCTTGATGATAACTAATATTCTCCAGGTGTTTCATGGATTGGTTAAAGGTACCTCCAAGACAAAAATGTCATTTTTTGACATCTCCTCTATAAAACAGAATCCTTTATAATTTTTATTTGTGTGAGTATCTAGCACAGTGTAAGACACGCAATAGCAGGTGTTCAGTAGAAACTCCATCGGTTGATTTATGTCTTTTCTTCGCAGAGTCGCAGAATCTGAGCAGCCTCTAGTTCTGCTGGAACTGTGTTGCGAATCGTAATTCTCAGATACAATTAGGCTTACCTCTATTTTTTCAATTGAATTTTTTTCCCCCTGATTTGAGTTCGGAGCTTTTCCCAGAACAGACTAATTTAGACGGGTACTTCAGATTCGTTAAGTGAATAATTTAAGGAAGGAATCCCCAGCACCCACAGATCTAACCACATCCCTAATATGGCACACTTGCCATCGGGAACTGTTCGGCTAACCCCGCGCACGTTTTCAGCACCCATCCTCTCTTCCCCAGGGAGAGGAAGTGACTCTGAATCCGACTTGCCACATCGGAAGCTGCCAGATGTGAAGAAGGATGACATGTCTGCGAGGCGGACTTCCCATGGTGAGCCGAAATCAGCAGTGCCTTTTAACCAGTACCTCCCGAACAAAAGCAATCAGACGGCCTACGTCCCCGCTCCTCTGAGGAAGAAGAAAGCAGAGCGAGAGGAATACCGCAAGAGCTGGAGTACTGCCACCTCCCCCCTGGGTGGGGAGAGGCCCTTCAGGTAAGCCCTGAGCTGTGCTGCCCCCATCCTGGCTTGCGCACTAGCGGTGAAGGGACCACACAGCTCCGGCACACGATCGAGCTCAGATAACCATTCCAGAACCTTGACGTCAGATTACAAAAGGCAGGGGCGCCTGGGTGGCTCAGTCGTTGAGCGTCTGCCTTCGGCTCGGGTCATGATCCCAGGGTCCTGGGATCGAGCCCCGCATCGGGCTCCCTGCTCAGCGGGAAGCCTGCTTCTCCCTCTCCCACTCCCCCTGCTTGTGTTCCCTCTCTTGCTGTGTCTCTCTCTGTCAAATAAATAAATAAATAAAATCTTATAAAAAAAAAAAGATTACAAATGGCAGTGGGCAAGACAGCTCTTTGGAGAGAGATTGTAATGACAGAATCTAAGCTTCATGAAGGCGCCGAGAACAGTGCCTGCCGCACAGTGGTACTCAACAGATCCCTTGTCTAATGAGCAGATTTTTGAAACCAGTTCTAGTGAGGGGACATGGAGAGCAGATCTGTCACCCATGTCTTTCTGAGGAGACTGCCTGACTCCCACTCCTGTTAAATTAGGTGCAGAAAGCCACATCTTTATGCAAGAAGTCTTTTTCTTAAATCTAGATACATGATTATCTAGATACAAGCTCAAGTATGTAAGGGATGCATGAAACAGGCTTCAGAATCGCATGGAGAAACTCCTAGTAAATGGACGATACATTGAACCTCTCATCTCTTTAGAGAAGCAAGCAGGGATTTCCCCTAAACTCTGATTATGTCTTTATATTTATGCATTCATTTAGTCTGCAGGTATTTATTCAGCACCTACTACATGCTAGGCGCTGTCTTTTAGGCACCGGGGACCCAGTAGTAAATAAGGTAGAGTCCCTGCCTTCAAGAACCTTCTAGTCCAATAAAAGAAACTTATGGTCTAGTCTAATCCTTTGAGCAAAACCACCCTGATCACTGCATGCTTATTTCTAATAATCCACCTTTATTATCTATGAATTTCATCGAATAAACATTTTATTGAAAGTTTTGATGATTGAATCAAACATGACTTTTACCTTTCCAGCAGAAAAGGCTTTTTGCCTTTCAATATCAATTTTTAAGTAGCTCTTACTGTTAAGATTATGATGCATCATATTTATTAACAAATTAATGGCTGCATTTAACTTTCTTCGCGTTACCAGGATCATATTGCATGCTATGACATTTTTTTTTAAGTGAAAAATAATATCAGAATGACCAGGAAATGACATATGGCTTGCTCCCCAGCCCAGACTGTTAGTTTGGTAAACCGTGTTGTCCAACTCACTAGCTATCCTGAAACAATAGAGGAAGAGGGAAGTGAAGTGGGGTCTCCTTGTGAAGAGGACCCAGTCGGCCCCGTGGATCCTGGTGGGAAGCCTTCTGATGGTGGGTTAAAATCACCCACTGGCAGTGGCCAGGAGCAGCCTCCTCCAGAGGGGGCTGTGGTGGCACCAGCTCCCAAGTCTGAAGAAAAAGATGCTGTTGAAATCCAAAAGCGCCGAAGGCTAGAACAAGCTGGAATCAAGGTCATGCCTGCAGCACAGCGCTTTGCCAGGTTAGCTCTGCAGGCCGAAGGCTGGCCTGGCTGCCTATGTTCATGCCTGGGGTTTGGAATCTGCCTGGCTTGCTGGAGTCTCCATCCTGTTTCCCCTTTGCAGCTCTATTCCCCCCTTCTCCTCCTCGAGCAAGTAGACAGCTGCGAGTCTTTGCAGGGGCATGTCTCCACCAAGCACTTGGTTGTTCTAAATGGAGGTGAAGAGTGAGCTTCTTGCTGCTTGATTAGACCTTGTCCTAGTCAAGGATTAGTGGTCAGTCATTTGTGGGCTGCGGGATTTACCTAGCAATAACATTTTATTTTTCAATTGTTTGCGGCTTGTTAATTTTCACGCTACTCCTAAATGGCTCTTACCTTACTTGACACATCACTGGAAAATAGTTCCTTTGAAATGGGGAGCACTCTCTTTAGAAAGAGTGGTTGGCTTGCAAAAACCCACTTACTTTCTTTGTCCCAAGGGAGTGGTAAGATCGCACTTACTTGACTCGTTTCCTAAGGCACTGTGATTCAAAAACAAAGAATGGAGTAATTTCTTCTCTTAAGTGTAACAAGGGCACCAGCATCCAGCACGGATGACTTCATATTACATGTGTGATGGAAACCTTCAGCAGTCCAAGCCACAGAAAACTATAGTTCTACAGTTTTAGGTAGTGTTTTGAGAAGCTGGTTAAATTTTCTCATATAATAACCACAAAGTTCCTAACAAATCATAATGAGACCAAAATTTGACAATTTAAAATTCATAACAGTTTGATAATTGAAATACCTTTGCCATCTGCTGTTCCACTTAATTGGGAGAAGTAGGTGATGTACCCATTTTCAAGAAGGGTAAACTGAGGATCAGTGGTAGTAAGTGACTTGCTGGTCTGAGAGCTAGTTACCGCTGACCTGGTGGCCAGATCCAAATGTTCAGACTACAGTACCACATCTGCCTCCTACACATTTAACAGAACATTTTCCATTTCTCTGTACAATTCCAAATGTGGTTAGAGCTATATGGTCTAGTTCTTAAACTGAAAGTTCCAGCATTGACTTATATGTATTTAATTCTAGAGTAGCCTTGTATTGATTAAAAAACAAAAACAAAAACCCCAAGGGTATACTTCTTCCCTGTCTGTGGTATCTCACAGATAAGTATATCTATCCTAAAATATGTGCTTCTAGAAAACTCTACCATAAAATTGTGCTTGTGTTCCAAGCAGCTCTCTGTTTTTCTGAGATAATAGAGTAATATAGAATCATAAAAAACAAAATCAAATCCAGATATTCTATAAATTTTGGTACAGAGACCTTATCAGACACATATTTTTTCAACATCATTTTAGCATTACTTGTATCAGAGAACAAGCTCAATGCTGAGAACACAAAAATGAATAGTATCCCCTTACCATGTTTCATTTTTCAGACTTTTCCTTCTGTTTTCAAATTTAGGGCCCAGTGGGAGTAGGTATTATAGGTAAGAGTATGAATTTACAAAAAAATTTTAATCTTAATATCCTTGACACACATAATAACTTCGTTTTTATCACATCTGAGAAGTCTTTAAGCTAAAATTTACTGAAGACACCATGGTATTTTTTTTCTGTTTTATTATCATTTTCAAAAGTTACAACTCCGCTTGGTTAAAATGAATCTCATTTTTAAAGATTGATTTTTCTATAATTACCAATCTGGTTGAATATTATAATGTGTGTATTGGCTATTCGGGTTTCTTCTTCCATATCCTGTGCCACCTTTTCCCATTTAAAAAAAATCCATTTTATTGTGGTAAGAACACTTAACATGAGATCTCCCCTCTGAACAAATCTTGAATTGTTCAAAAGAGTTTTGTTAACTATAGGTATGATGTTGTACACTAGATCTCTAGAATTTGTTCATCCAGCCTAACTGAAACTTTATGCCCATTGATTAGCAACTCCCCATTTCCCCCTTCCTCAACCCCTGGCAACCACCATTCTATTCTTTGATACTATGTATTTGACTCTTAGATATGGCATATAAGAGGAATCATGCAGTATTTTTCCTTCTGTGACTAGCTTATTTCACGTAACATAATGTCCTCAAGGTTCATCTGTATTATCACATAGTGCAGAATTTTCTTCTTTTTAAAGACTGAGTGATATTCCATTATATATAAATGTCACATTTTCTTGCATTCGTCCATCAGTGGACATTTAGGTTGTCTCCACATCTTGGCTATTGTGAATAGTATAGCAGTGAACATGGGAGTGCTACTATCTTTTAGGGATCTTGACTTCAATTGCTTTGGATAAATAGCCAGAAGTGAGATTGCCAGGTCATATAGCAGATGTATTTTTAATTTTTCAAGGAATCTCTATATCATCTTCAGAGTATCCAAAAGAGCAACAAGATATGAGTGGGGAGCCTCATTAAGTTAACTCAGCACACCCAGGAATCATGGTGATGGAGAGAAGAGATTGGACAAGTCTGGGAATTCCATGGGTGTCCTGTGTCAGTGACTGTGAGGTTTATTTTGTAATGAAATATTGAAATCTTTTATCATAGTTCCCATTCTGTGCACAAACCTAGAATCATGGTTAGTTTACAAATGTAATTCTGATGGATGAATATTACATTTATATGGAAAACTTTGCTCCCGTCCACATTTCCTGTCATCTGGCTCAGTTGTTTACATATTTCATCCAAGTTAGCTCTATTAAGCAGAAATTCCCAGGTCTGTTAAGATCATCACACCTGAGATCTTCTGGCTTAACATTTAAAATTGGGTTCAGGAAAATTTTGCATATTCCCAGAGAATGTCCCCAACAGCAATGTGACACAGTGTCTCCGAACACCCAGAATTCATTTGTTGGCAGATTGTTCAGCTGCTAGCTCTCTCTAAAGGGTTTATACATCCCGTGTCACTAGCCTGGCCTATCTGTGTCCCTGTCATTTACTTTCTGTAGCCTTCATCAGAGTTGAAAGTCATGCTAAGTTTATCCTGGTTTTCATGTGGCAGAAAGTAGCTTAACTGGAATGAAACACATAAAGATGAAAAGGCTTCTTGGTATCTGAAAAATAAGAATATAAAATATGTAAATATGCTGATGTCTCTTAAAACATTTAACCTCCATCTCCTGTCTTTGCCATCCAGATGAATTTTGGCTTCCACATCTTTGAACCCAGCAAGAGGCCCAACATATGTTCTGTGGTCCATTTCTTAGCTGGGAAATTCTGAGTCTGTAGAGATGGGTAATCATATAAAGTCACGGGCAAGGGATGGAGGTACACAGACAGAGGACAAGGCTTTATTTCTATAGGCTGTTTTATTGTTGTTTTTTCCCCAAGTATTCTCAAACACCTCCTTGTGTTATTTCTAATTCAGTATATAAAAAGGAGTAAGAGCGCATGGTACTCCATTTTCACATGAGTTTAGAAGCGCAGAAGTCCCAAGCTTCCTGTCAAACCATATATTAGGAGGTATCTTAGCATCAGGGGACAGAAAGTAGGGCTTCTTAATAAATAGGTGGAGTTTAGTATTTATTAGAGTCACCACTGAAGTAAGAAGTATATAAACTACTTTTTCTTCTATTTTAGTTTATGATTAAGTTAGCTTAATTACCCCCAAAATATGAGACTCTGCCAAAAAAGCCAAGATTTCTGTTTTTAAGAGGATAAAATGGGAACCAAGATTCACTTCCCCTGAATTAAAATGCCATGGAGATTTGAGTTCTCTTACTCGGTGTTTCCCATTGGAGAAGTAAACTTTTTTTTTTGAACTGAATTATAGGTTTCACGTGATTGTACTTCTTTTCTAATTGTTTTCATATGTTTCAGCACTCAGTCTTTTCCTCTGGTCTGTGGATCTTCTCAACCACATAGTAATTAATTACAGAGGGCAAAAAAACCCTCCAAGGAACAATAGACATTTTTGAAATCTTTAGAGGAAAGAGTGGATGCAGCTAAGTGCCAGACACGTATTCCTCTACACCCCTGCTCAGCAGACTCCTGTGTCCCTGGTTGTTGCTGAACAGACCCTTGGGGATCGGGGGCAGACAGACACATAGCTTCCAGGAGCCTCTGTGACTCTGGTTGTGGTCGCACTGTGTGGGCAGTGGGTGAGCCGGGAGGTTTCTGGTGTTGCCCCTGACATTCCCAGGAGAGCCCAGTTTCTTTCAATAGAACAGACTGGCTGCCAGTCTGAGCTGGTTGCTTGTGTGTTACCAAGGGAAAAGGGGTGAAAGAAAATGCCAGTTCTTCCTTCGTTTCAATCATTATCTCATTCACTTTGAAACCTATAACTTTGAGCCAAGAGCTTTTTCTTCCCCCTCACCTGCTTCGAGCCCATAACCTCTCCTACCAAGATAGCTTTGCCTGTTTTAGATGAGGTTGGACGCAGTTGCAAGGCTGGAAGCCATGCTGGGCATGTCTCGTTTCACGTTGAACCGTATTGCTTCTGAGCGAAGCAGCGAGCTGCGCCCAAAGAGCAGCCCCTTCTTCCCAAAGTGACTCATCTATGAATGGCTCGAAAAAATCAAAGCCTCAAACCTCCCCCCATGAATATCAAGCCAGATAACCTGAGTCTGCCCCTGAAATTCACTTTATTTACCTAAATTCAGATGACTGGAACTAGAAGCCTCAGTATTCTCCTCTACAAAGTAGACATGAGAATTCCTAGCTCACAGGGTTGTCAGGAAGGTTAGCGTATCTGAAATACACTAGCTGCTCAGAGAGTTGTAATTGTTGAAAACTGAAGTAGAACATACTGAAGCTTGACAACAGACTGCCCTCAAGGTCCTTCAAGGGAAAAAGAAAAGCACATTTATAACAGGTTACTTAAAAATTTCAGTAACTAGATACCTGTGAACACAATCTTTTATATCTACCTTGTACACCGTATGTATTACTGCATGGCCAAAAGTACCAGTTCAGACTTTGTGTTATTATCTTTTTTCCCCTCTTTTTCTGAGTCTGCCTTGAAACTCTGAATTTACAGGATTCAAGCAAGTAGCGGAAAATCAGGCATTATGACCGTTTTTTTTTTTTTTTCTTTTTTTCCAAGTGGGTAGGGAGTGGCTTTCAGTGGCCAGTGATACAGAAAGCTTTCTTCACCGTCTTTTTTTTTTTAAGTCCACACATCTAAATTGAGATCGCTTGAAACAAGTGCTGCCACGCTGGGCATTTAGCCTAAAAAGAAACACCCCGGGGAATCTGTAGCAGGGCTTGGGCTCCTGTGATCCAGAGAACACCAGATTCTCCCTGCTCAAATTGGCATCACAAATTGGCATGGTCATTTGCATAAATGCATATGTTTTATTCTAAAGAATTCTGCCTGAGTTCGGGGGGAGATGGTAACCCAAGACCCCTGGTCAAAAAATGAAAAGAGTGCTGCTTTTGAATGTACGAGGTTCCAGCTAGGGGTCCGCTCCCCGCCTGAACTTGGAGTCGGATCAGCTGAGATGAGATAATGAGTTTGAAAGCGCTTTGTAAACTGTAAAGTGCCATGCAAGCATTGTAAGGTATGATTAGTTAGCATTCTGCTATCATTAATCCTAGCAGAACATTGCTGTCTGTGACCAGCAATGCAAATCACAACTCCGGTCTAAGCACAACCCACAAGGTCCCTTTATTTAGTAACTAAAATACTTTTCTTTCTCCTACTACCATAGTCATGATAATGCCTTATTTTTTATATGATGTTCTGCTTTCAGTACTCTTCCTGGCTGGGTTTTTTGCTTAACGCACAGTATAGTGGTTAAAAGAGAACCCCTGGAGCCAGACAGCCTGGGTGTGAATTTTAACTTAAGCCCTGGCACTTTGACCTTGGGCAAGTTTCTGAACCTAGAACCTAGTTTCTACTCTCTTAAAATGGTGATGCTAATAACACTAACATTGCAGGGTTGGTATTAGGTTTAAATGAACTAACACTTAGAAGGAATTCCAGCCAATAGTGCGTGCTCAATAATTGTTAGCCACTTTCTTTGTCATCAACATTGTGCTTTTTAAATAATGCTTTTTTGAAGACACGAGTTCAATGGCCTGTGATTTCCATTGGCCTTTCTTATGGCTATAGTCAACCAACACCAGTTGGTACTTGCCAGATGGCGTTGGCGAAGGAGGTAGGGAGGAGCATGAGCACCATCCAGGAGGGGCCAGGCAGGACCCTGGGAGTCAGGTGTGCAACTCAAAGGGCAGGATTTCATATTTTAAGAAATAAATTTATTCGGGGAGCAAAGCACTGCCAACCACTTCCAAATTCTGTATTTTAAATTTTTATTGAGGACAATGGCAGCAGTGAGAAGAAGGAATTTTCTGGGCGTGATTAGTGATGATTTGATTTTCCAAAAAGTCAGATGGAGTGAGGGCCTGCTATAGTCTTAAGATGTAGCCCCCTCAGGAGCAGTATGGAGCAGGATAGCAGAAAGCAGGCGGCCTGGTTGATCAGGGTATAGAGTCTCATTGTTCATTTTACTCCTAGCTAGGCTAATTCCTCCTTCTTCATTTCTGAGATGAGTTGTCCTTTGAGGATGAAGAATTTACTCTTAATTTTCTCTTAGAAATTGGATACAAAGTAGGTGAGCAATAGGAGTCAAGATATTTTATTTACTTATCTTTATGAAACGAGAAGATAATGATTTTTAAAAGTTTTAACATTTTATTATTACTTAGAATAATAATTACTTAGAAGCAAGGCTGAGCCTATGAGCAGGGGGAGAGGAGTTTGTATGAATCCCAGACGGACACATTCGACCCTATTCCTATCCCACATGCCTCCAACAAAAACAAAAAACAAAACTAAGTGAAAAGTCCTGATATTCCACCATTAAACTGCATTCAGGAATTTGAAAGTTTGAAAAGTCTTTAATATCTCTTTGAAAATGGAAATAGCACAAAGTATTGATTTTTTTTTAGCTATTTTGGCAAAATGTTTGGTCACAATTTACTTGACATCCAGCATATGATGAAGAAGAGCTAAGAGGTGGACAGTCGTTGGGGTAGAAGATCGAATACAGAGCTGCTCGTGGGGAGGTGCAGGGCAAAAGAAGCATTTATGCCCCAGGTCCATCCTGTGAATAGTCATAAAATCTTCCAGATGCTTCAGGTTAGCTCAGTTCTGCAGAAAGACCTTCCTCACACTTTGTGATTGGGTACGTAGTCTAGGTTTGCTGTCACACACAGCTGCCTGCATTAGCTTTCCCCCAGATCAGTTTCTTGGTGGCTCAGATTGTTGCCCTGTCACTCAAAAACAAATTGTGTACCTGTTGGGTGCACTGCTAATGTTCGAAAGAAAAAAGAACAACCAAAAACTTTCTACTCTTTCCAATTTCATGACAAGAGTTTGGATTGTCCTTCTCAGAGCCATTTAGGATCCTGCATTGCTGATGCTAATGGGGCCCTGTCAATTAAATGACTTTTTAGCATTGCTAGTAGCTGGTTAAATTCAAGGTTTTAAAACCCACTCTAACTATGCTACAACCCTGGACTAAAATAGCAAACAGATGTCATCTAAACTAATGATACCGAGAAGACCTTTCACTAACAACACAATGTGTGTGTCTGGAGATGGGAATTTAAAAGAATATTTGGTCTGATCACATGGAGGGTTCTCTTTAATTTTGCTCCATCAGTCACAAGCAATTAAGTAATGAGAAAGAAGCTGTTCATGACATTAACCTTCGCAAAGAAAACCCTTTCCCGACCCACCAACGGGGCAAAGATTCAGAGTCAGAAGAGGAAGTTGCATGTCGGCGGCCTGATCTTGAGAAAGATGACTTTGCTGCAAGGAGAGCGAGGATGAACCAGACCAAGCCAGCAGTGCCATTGAATCAACTCCTCTATGGGCCTTACCGAAAAAAGGAGGCAGAGAAATCAGAGAGCAGCAAACCGCTCTCAAAGGGAATTTCAGAAAAGAAAAGTCTAGAATATAAAAGGTGTGCGCTGTGTGTGTGTTTGTGTGAGTGAGAGAGGGGGCATAATTAAGTGAAGGTGACTTGTGTCATAGGCCCCCATTCCTTTCTTTCCTTTCCCAGTTACAAATAATCGGTAATGGTGGTTTGTTTTGAAGCAGAACTCCAGATATCCAGTCTCCCTAAATGCAGTGGCAGAGACTAGAATGGCCATGTCCAAAATAGGGCTGAATTCACCAAATAAACTTTGAGTTCCAGTGGACACATCACCACAAATGATTGGCGTTATTGGCACAAGCAGACATGTACTATTGCCAATCAGGGGCGGCCACCATCCAAAGCTGCTCCAGTCCATTCGCAGGAAGCAGAAAACACAGTCATTCCTTAGCTGTAGGCTCTTCTCCCTTATTGGCTCCTTTTAGATATTGGGAGGGGAAGAAAATGAGGCTTGCTCTTTCTTTCCACATACCAGCAAAATCACTTAGACATTTAATGATGGATATTTCTCATTAAAAACACACACACAAAACCGGGGTGCCTGGGTGGCTCAGTCGGTTGAGCATCTGACTCTTGATCTCAGGGTCATGATTTCAAGCCCCGCATTGGGCTCCACACTGGGTGTGGAACCAAAAAAAAAAAAAAAACCTTCTCAAAAATATAATACGTTTCTGTTTGTTCTTTTATAGAAATTGTTTTTGAATGAGTTTCCCTTTTGCAACCTTTTCCCCATCCTCTTCATTTGGGAAAGGAAAACTGTAGCAAAATGGGTTTTGGCCAGTGATTTTTATCCTAGGAGGGATATGAATTTATTAAAGGTGTCAGCTTGCTAAATTTCATCACACAGAGTTGATCATTCTTGCATTTTTTCCTTATACCAGAATCAGAGATTTGCATCGTCAAATTGCCATCTCTTTGCCCCTCATTTAAGGGGGTTTGTAAATTCTGTTGAACAAAGAATATAAACATCTTAACTGTGTTTTACACAATTCAAATGGTTCTTTGGGCAGAGTCACTGAGCTCAGTGGAGTAGTCAGTGGTGCTTGTTGCTGTTGTTCTGGAAAGTACCAGGTACAAAATGTGTGGACGATCCTGGGATATAGAACAGGGGTTAGAGCACAGAAGCCTGGCGTGATTTTTTTACAGGACACACTCTAGCTTCGGGAGTCTCTCGCTCTGTGCTGCTCTTGTTGGCGTGCCTTGTAACAAACCATTCTAGGAGGGCCTTGTGGGAGGGATCCGTTGTTGCACGTGAAACAAAGACTTCTGGACAACTGACTAGCACCAACACACATTGATGGGGATCAGCAACTTGGGTTAGGAAAAGGAGTTGCTTTTGTATCTCCCTTTTTTCCTTTCTCCTGCATGCAATTTTAATTCCCGGTATTTCCAGCCTCATTTGTCACCTGACTCTGTGTTTGGGGACATGGCTCTGAGTCTGGGATGGCCCATGACCTCTCTAGAGAGCATCAAAGAACTGATGAAAGAAGAGAAGGCCCCTCGTGGCTCTTGCCTCTGCCCTTCCTTCATCCCCTTTCCCAAACTAAAATTAAACAGAAAATTCTGTAGCCTTCCCAACCTGTAGAGGCTCTGCAAAGACACCACATCATCCAGGTAACAGAAGAATACCTCTTGGTTTTCTGGCTTGGATGATATCTTTTTTTAAAAAACAAATAACCTTCTTTATGTAGGTTTTTGAGATTTTCTATCTCAGGAAGCATGTTTAGTTAGAAATTGACTTTTAATGCAATTGAATGTTTTATGCATATAGATGCCACAGCTTTGATTTAAATGACAGCATTGTCAGCATGAAGCCACCCAACATCCACTTCTTGGGAGAACAGTTGAAAATATCAGTTTTAACATCAATAAAGATGACCAGTTATTAACACAAGAAACAAGTGGGTATTGACTCTGTAGATCCAGGTGAAGAGGATACAGTCTGTTTAATCTTCAAGTTTATATTACCCAAACCTAACCAATGCTATTGGGAAGCAGAGACTGATTTTGAAGGACGAAACTTTCTGTTTGGAATCGACTTAAATGTACTTTCTGGCAGTTGTGAGTTTATGGTTGAGATATTTAATATGTGAACAACGTTCCAGCTATCTCCAAACTAATCCTAGAATTTGGATCATGCAGAGCTCATTACTAACCTTTTACTGGTGCAGTAAAAGACATTCCAAGACAGCTCAGGGATTCAATCAGAAAACTTGAATTCATTACAGTAATTTGAATAGTGTGGGAATTGGGCATCATTACTGTCAAACCGAAATCTCATTACCATTCTTAATAGTCTTTCAGCAAGCCCTGGCTTCTCTTCCTAAACTAAACTAGAGACTGTCATGTGGTGGAGAAAACTCCATCTCATTACAGTATCAAAAGGGTAACATAGGCGAAAGGAATCAAGGCTCCAATTGATTCCATATTTTTTGAGAAAGGGAAAGGTGCCTCCTTCATTTCCTTGTGTCCTTAGCCTCTGAAATTCCTTCCTTGACATTCTGTTTGTCTGCTCCCCTTCCTTGAACCTGATTTTTCCAATGATGTGGGGGCCTGGATAAAATTGACAGAAACCAGGGCCAAACAGAAGAGGTGAAGTCAATGGTGACCTGTATCACTCGGGCTCAGGAGAGCGAACCGGCAGAATTGGGAGTGAGGAAGGTGCCAGATCTTTACAGGGATGACCTGGCTCAGCGGAGAATTCAGGGCCACCTCGCCCCTCACCGAGAGGCTCCGAGATTTGTCACAGTCTCCAATATCACCGAAGCTGACTTGGAGACGTGGGAGAGACTGAAAGTGTCAGAAAAGACGAGGTGTGTCATGTTTTTCCCGAGTTTTCCCCTGGCGGTGGTTTCATTAAGCTTTGAAGGAATTAAATGCTTATCCTTCTATCATTTTTTATTCTCGTGGCTGGAGAAAAAATACCTCTCAAAACAGTATATTCTGCATGAGTTTAAAGTTATTAATACCAAAAGTTACGAGCCACTGGATGGAAAAGATCTTCTTTAATTAAACCAACTACTGTGGATGATAATTTTGACTGGCTTGTTTATACTTGATTTTTAACAAATTTTCATTATTTCACTGTACCTAAGATTTTCTTATGCCATCATTTATGATGTTGGAAGGGATATTTTGAAAACTATAGAAGCTTAAAGCCCTAGGCAAGACAATGATCATTCCTTCGTTTGTTTGATGAATGGAAAAGCAATTCTTCTCTAGCCATAGAAGTATTTTTCATAAATCTAGTATTCAAAAAAAAAAAAGCTCTTATTAATTTACACTTGTCTTAGAAGTGTTTGGAACTCATTTCTGGTTCTGACTAGGGATGGAGATGTTGAGCACATCTGTGCCCCTGAGCCTTCACCAGAAATTAAAGCAGAAACTGCCATTCGTGATGATTTTGCCAGCCGCAAAGCGAGGGCCTATAAGAAAGCTTCCAGCCCCCGGCAGAAGTTTGTGCACTTTGGACCCGTGACAGAGATAGATCAGCAGAAATGGAAGCAGCTCAGCATCGGCCAGGCTGGGCCTAGGGAGGAGGTAGAAGAAGTCCTCAGTCGTGGCAGCAAGACTGAAACCTACTCTGTCCCCCCTTCCTCCGCGGCCACGTCCAGTTTAGAAAAAGACCAAACGCTTACTCCACAAAATGACCCCAGGTATTTTCCTCCATCCGTGTGCAAGACCTGCATGGGAGCCATTGCTGCTTTGAAAGGGTCTGCTGAAGCACCTGTCAGAAACCTCTGGCCATCCCATAGTTTTAACAGACTCTTTGGCTGGTTGGCAGAGAAGTAACGTTAGCAGGTCACCCTGGGGAGGAGCACGTGTGTGAATGTTAATGGCAGGTGTCCATTTTGATTCTGTTGTCCCCAGAATCCCTGCCTGGGAATGCCAGTAATCTTGGCGAAGGACCCTTTTTCCCTCGGCTGCATTAGCACTACTTTATTAGTTGGAAATACTGAAATGAACTCGATGGAATGTTTTAATGATACCCTATTGTTTCTTCTAAAGATACATTGATAAAAATCAGGTTTATCCTTAACCTCCCTCTTTTCCTATCCCAGGAAGGGAAGAAAAAAATAGTTATTAATATCATTTGTTCAAATTTGGACACTGAAGCAGTTGAAAAGAAAGTAAAGGTCTCTTTCCTCCCCTACTTAAAAAAAATAATTGTATAATAAATGGTGAATGGAAAAAGACTCCTCTCTTGGGGTTCCTATGAGTCAAGAGTTTCCTTGGCCGAATCTCCATCCAAATGTGTGAGGGATCACCTGGGAAAAGCCCGTGTCGGCCTGTCACGGGTTCTCATCCTTGCTGGAGGCCTTCCAGCTTTGAATTTCCAAGTTCTCTTTTGGGCGTTCAGTTCTGTGGGCTGGTCTCTCTTCCAGGAAGCAGGTATTAGGAGGTTTATAAGCCCCTAGACTCTCCCGGGAGCCTCCATTCCACCTGCATGTTGGGAGCAAAGTAATGCTCTCCATGGCAAGAGGAAATGCTTAAGACGTCCTCCTCTGTGCTTTGTCCTTGAAATCCAAAGGAAACAGTGAATGGTCTATGACATACAGAGGGGTGTCTTTCATCCAATACTGTGGCCGACAGCATAGAGATAGCAGATTGTAGATATAAGTAATCCTAGTACACCAGAAATACAGTTGGTGTTTCAGAGGCTGACGGGACCTGGGGTGGAGGAGGTGGGGGTAAGAAATTAGTAAGAAATGCATCATTGAGTCCTTGACTAGGGAGGGGGCCGTCACTTAGCCCCATGGTGACAGGGTCTCGCCAGCCTTCTTTGACTTTCCTCAGGCCCTCTCTGGGGCTCGCCTTCCATGATCTCCATCTGAGTGTGTCATCCTTACTAACCAGCTTCCGGAATGAGAGCAGCCGAACTCTTCTTAATCTCTCAGTCCCAACCACGTTCCTTGTGTCCTTTCATAATTCTTTTTCCTCTTCTCTCTTGCCACCAATGCTACTTGATTATCCCCAGAATAGTGAATTCTGGCGTCGCTGACTATTGCAAAAGGGTCTCGCGGCTGGCTTCTGTGCTGGAGACCCAGGAGGAGCATGTGTGCGGTTTGAGCGAGCGCCCGGGGACAGAGGAAGGTGAGGAGCAACGTTCCCTCCCTTCCCAGGAGGTGACGGATGACAGGTGGGGTCAAGGCCTCGGGTGTGAAGTCTTCCCTAGCAGTAAAGCTGTCCTCTCTGGCTTCAGCGACAAGCAAACAGCTGCCACAGGTTGGCAAAGAAGAGAAGGAAGGAGCTGCTCAAAGAGATTCTGCGAGGCCGCCAAAGGCTGAAAGATCAGAGGAGAGCAGCCAGCCACCGTGAGCACTTGTCTGCCTTCCAGGGTGTGCTACTTCTGCTGTGTGTGGCTGTTGTGTTCCCAGAAAACAGCTTCGAACCACAGTATGCCCTTGATGACTGATGTGGCATGGAGTTCAGTCACTTAAAAGAATGCACCCATCCCAGGGTCAGAGTTCTGCTCTCAGCGCCCTCCCTGAGTAGAGATTTGAGCCTTTGCATGTGGTTGGGTGCTGGCCGGATTTCATCCTCAGGAATCCTGACAACCCGAAAGGGAAACCCGTTCCGGTGTAAGTACCCATTGCATGATGGAGGCCCACGGTATTAGTACTCAGTTGCTATGTGTGTTGCTGCCTCCGTGGACGTTGGCTTCTTCTGTCTTGGGTTGATGCCCGTGGGTGATGCTACTGAAAATATCTTTAGCAGTAAGTGGCCTTTGACTGGCTGGACTGAATGTTGCCCTAGTTTGTGTCCCCCGGCCTCTGAATGCAAGACTTCGGGGACGGAAGAGAGCTCAGAGAAGATGACAGCTCCCGCCAGGAGTGGCAGCGGACTGAAAGGCCAAGGAAGGTTGTATGATTCACAAAAAGATGACATGATGGTCAGGAGAACCGGGATGTCTCTTAGACGCGTTGGATCCAATGTAAACCAGTTCCTTCCAGTTCCATTTGCAAAGCGACAGGATGTGGCGGCATCTGCCAAGGGTCCACCATTGAAGGATAAGAGGTCAGAAGATTTTCCTGAGCCTTTGTGATTTTGTTTCTCTGCTCTGAGCCTCCATAATGCTTTGAGTATGTTATTAACGCCTTATGGTACCTCAGTGCCACTTATCTGTGATTGCTTGCGGAAATGGAATGATAAAAATTGGCCCAGTCTGCCAGGAATTTTTTTTCCCTTTTTTGCATATAAGCAGGTGTGGAAAGAAGATGCAGTTGTGAGTTTTCCTGTTGAACTTTTTTTTTTTTCTGACTCACCTTGTGGGCCACCTAAATGGGTAACTCTTTTATTTCTTCCTAGCTTGTATAGGAGCCCTCAGGTAAAGGAACTGAACTTCTTTCTGACCTACTTGATTTCAGTTTGGTGCCAGGAGGGTCTTCAGGTCCAAAGAAGATGTATACCACTTACCAATTTGTAATTTCATTTCATTTCAACATTAGCAAACACTCAGGGCTTTCTAGAGGTAAGATTTCTATTCCATGCTGTGACTTGATTTAAAAGAACGAGTAAGGAGGGGCATCCGGGTGACTCAGTCAGTGAAGCGTCTGCCTTCAGCTCAGGTCATGATCCCAGGGTCCTGGGATCAAGCCCCACGTTGGGCTCCCTGCTCACTGGGGAGCCCGCTTCTCCCTCTCCTCCTTGCTCGTGTGCTCTCTCTCTCACTATCTCTGTCTCTCTCTCAAATAAATAAATAAAAATCTTAAAAAAAAAAAAACGAGTAAGGAAATAATCTGAAGTTTGTAGTTAAAAGTACTATATGTTGAAGCTTCTATTGCTATTTAATAAGAGTGATACATTTTTGTTAAAAGTGTGGTCTGCCAGATCTAAGTAGAATAAAAGAGTGAGAGGTGTTTTGCATAATTACAGGATCCATAGAAAGCAGGAAGTGATGAGGTTCCACTTCACGAAGGACCTTGAAAGTAGCGGGTCAGAGGGTAGGATAGGGAGCAGGGAAAACCTTAAGTAACACCCAAATTTTAAAACTAAGATCCTAGCTATCTTTATGACCTGAATTTAATCTATGCTTTATATTTCTCTGAATCATCATACTACTACTCTCGCAGAGCCTCTTTGTAACGTTGGTTTCAGGACGCTATTCATGCTCTGCTTCATAGTGCAGAGTGCTTTGTAGCCCTTTCAAAGGGTGGCTTCTCCCTGTAGCTCTCCTTCTGGCAATTCACAGGTAGGGCGATGGAGAGAGAAGAGGGTGAGTGGATCCCACGTGGGTCCCGGCCGGTCACACTGGTCAGGGCTGGTTCGTGGCAGAGGGACTGACTGATCTGCCCAGTCCACCATCCTCACTCACTTTCCAGATGCCCTGACACAGCGTGGCCTTGGGGTCATGGGCTTAAAGCAACTTAGCGTGAAAGGGAAGAAGGAAGAGGGGCCCATGGCTGCCTACCCATTCTAGGTGCTTTCCCATTGACTTACTCCTCACATGACCTTTGAAAGGAAGAAGTCTCAGCTGCATTTTGCAGTTAGGAAACGGAGGCCCATGTCCACACAGCTGATAATTACAGGTCCAACATTCAGATCCAGCTCTGCCTGAGCAGAAAGCCATGGTCCCCTTCCCACACGTTGCCTGCACAGGTTACTAGAGGGAACGGTGGCGGTCTGATGAATTTCCTGTCACTTGTATCTGTCCCTCTATTAGTGATTCAGAGAAAAGCCTCTTTAGATCCAAATGAGAATGAATGGCTAGTTTGAGCAGAAGGAGATGTGGTCACATGAACTGCATGTCAGTTGTGCGACTGAATGAGCATACACCTTGGGAATTCATGTTCCTTTTCCACAACTGTTTATTGAGTAATTACTATGGGTAATTACTGGGAGCTAGGGGATAATTTTAAATGAGCAGGAAACCCATTTTTTCCCCTCCCACTTCAAATGAAACTATGCCAGTTCACAATATGGAAGTATAGAACCAGCTAATTATTGATCCTAAAATGCTTTATTAGTGCTGAAAGTTACATACATGAAATAGATGCATAGAATATTCTCTTTATCTTTCTAAATATCCCTACCCTCACAATTAAACTTTATTCATTGCTTTTTCATTTCTTTTTTTTTTTCTTTCTGGTGGGATGCTTATACCAACTGTGATTTGTCTGGCCAATTTTGTACCTATTGACTCACCTGCTTCGCATTTTTAAAAAAATCTCTTTATTAGTGATTTTTTAACTTACCTTTACTTTTTAGTTTCCATAGGACAACAGAGAAAGTCATTTGAAGCCCAAGCTCTAATTATCTTCTCCCTAACTGCAAAGGCAGGTCTGCTTAAATTGATGCCCTCTTAAATCTAATGAATTAGAAGGAAATTCCTTAAGTCCATAAGTGTATATATAGTAGAAGGGTAAATGAAGGTTATCTCCAGAGACTAAGCTATTCTTTTCTCTTCAATTTCCAGAGCATCCAGTAAGTACTCAATAAATACTTATTGAGGGCCTTATCTGGTCACTATTCAGGGAACCCAAAAAGAAAAATCCCTGCCCTCATGGAGCTTACACTTTAGTGTAAATCTACATTTGTTGGCAGAGATTTCCATGAAATGATGTTAAGTATTTTGTGTAGAAGCAATCTAAATTCAAATATATCTTACATGCGACAACACGTAGCTGAATCTCATCAACAAAATGGGCTAAAGGAGCCAAACTCGGAAGAATACATACTATATGGATCCATTTATATAGTACGAAACACTCGACACTAAGCTCTGGGTATGTCTGGGTTGTGCAGATTCATTGAGGGATATGTGTGTGGCAGGTGCCCCTATTCTACTTCAATAAAACATTAACAAAAATATTCGGATAGAGACACAAAACACGTACTAACTATGAGTTGATTATTTCTAGGTTAACTAGGCATAACTTCTCTGCTCTCTTCCATAGATAATTTAGAAAACACTGGATTTGAATAAGCCTATTCCAATAGGCCTATTAACTGGCAAACATTGATCCTGTCTTCAGAACTAACTGCTCATGCACTCTCCCTTGACCATTGGTCATTGATTCCAAATGTAGTCGTGTTTTTTAGAAAATTGAGTGTATTAGGTTAAACTTTATCCCCTTCTGAAACTATCCCCTGGAGAAACAGAAAATGAGTCTTACTGCCAGAAGAGAAATATCCACAAACCTTTGGGCCATTTCAACAGAGACTTTGGGTCTTGCACTGGTTTGGTTGTCTTCACTGTGAACGAAAACAATTATTAGTGAATGCATGAATGCAGACTGTTCTAGAATGATAAGAGCAGGTAAGAGAGAAGGGTGGGTATGTGTGCACCCATGCATTCCAGGGTGTTTTCCCTAAGATTACAGGAAGACATCTCTAGAGATGACTCTTCTCCCCATAAACTGTTATGAAACTGAACACGAGACTAGGTAATTTTTGCTGAAAACCACAAAATTTAATTTGCTGGAAACTGAAAGCAGGACCTTTTTTCTTTACTCAAATAATTCTTTGTCCACCATCAGAGTGCAGAAATGAACAGCGTTTGAGGGCATAGGTAAGAACCTTCTCTTAACATTTCCCTTTGCTGAAGAGATAGTCATTTGTGGAAGCTGCTTTTTTAAACTGTGCTTTAAAATATGCCCTTGTAATGTCCTAATTTCTTTTTTCTAATTTAACCTTTTTCTTTGCTTTATCAGATGCATTAAAATTTACAGTGTCTTTACTGCAGAAGGTACAACTTTGTAGATCTGAATAATCAGGAGAATATAAAAGACTGTAAAAAGGAAAACTTTGGTTTTTCAAAGTTATGGAATATTATTCAAGTCTGGCTTTGATTAAGGCTGCCAGTTTTCTAGGAATTGTGGTTTTTGTCAAATGCATGCGGAAGGCACTGATTGGGGTTCTGGTTGGAGCTCTGGTTTGCTTTCAGAAAACTGCAGAAACGCTCTTTGATGTCATTTGTGCAAAAGCATTAACACATCAGGGAAAGGGTCAGTAAGCGTGTGCTTCTATGTTGGGTGTCCATTACAGCCCATTACTGCCAAACATAAAGGCAAGAACGGTTTAACTGTTTGTGAACGACCATAATACAGGTTTGGCTTTTTTTTTTTTTTTTCCTTCTTAAACTGCCTTCTCTAAACATTGTGGGTTGCACCTAAGCCTTCTTGTGTTTATATTGAACAGACTCTTTTTTTGTGGGTAGCATGGGGATTATTTTCATCTCTCCTCTGGGTTTTAATACATGTTTTGCGTTCTTTAGCAACGTCAAGACTGTTCCTTCATTTCCAGCAGTTAATAAATATTGCTAATTGTGTAACAACACTTCTCTTCCAGTGTGATCGGCAAAAAAGGTTTGGCACACAAATATGTCACCGGTTATGTTTATTGCCAGCTTGGTTACAGAGCTAACCTTCTGTCTTGCCCATCCTCTAATTTTGTATTTGGTCTTATAGATACGGTCCGAGAACTCCTGTGTCTGATGACGCAGAGTAAGTTGTCTTGTGTTTGTAGGAATCCATTAATGACTAGCTTGAACTGCATGCTTCCCATACTTACCACTAATTGAAATGCAATTGATGCAACAGTGAACTGAGCAGCTCACTGACTCAGCCTCAGAAAAGCGCTTGAAGTTGGAATGCAGAACATATGTTCTGTGCAGGAGAGATGAATGAAAGAGTAACTCGAGCATGATTCTAATACACAGCTGCTGCTTAAACTTAACATTTGCTTTTCATAGATGTGGCATGGGGAGGCTGGTGTGACTGTCTGGATGTTGGTACCCCTTCTGAACCACAGAATTATTCTGTGTTTTGCATTTAATTCTTGATATGTTAGGGCTTGGAGTTAACAATGAAGCAAGCCATTCTCATGGCCCTATTTTTTTTTGAGCTAAGAAAACAAATCCTGAACCACTAATTATAGATTCAGAAGCCCAAGTTCCTCCCAGGTTGGAGTAATGTAAACTGTGGGATGCTCACGACCAGAACATTGGGGTTGCGTTCAAGTTCTGTAGCATAGCAAGGGCTCAAGATGTCAAACGTGACTTGGGCTTCCTCTTCCGGCTCCTTACTTTCCACTCCTCTCAGAGATTCATTCCCTACCTCCGCCTCACATCCACATTTGAGAAGAAGCCACCACTCTCCCATTTATGACCACATTAACTCTGTTTCAGAAATGGATTTCCCATCTGCAGAGCATTCTGAAGCAGATATCCAAGGCAAACATTTTCTATGCACAATACTAGCTTTCTCAGAGTTGAGTAAAATCTGTGTTTTGAGAAACATAATTAATATCTAATTCCAGCGTCAGTCTGTGCGCTGGTGGGAGTCTGGGCCATCAGAAGAGCACACACTGGCCTAAGACATTTAAGTCATCCAGTGAGGCATCTAAATAAGGGTGCAAAACACAAAACTCATTGCCCCCAATGACAAGGAGATTGGGCCCCCAAATTACTGTTTCCAGTACCTTTTCCACGCCTGTGTTCAAGATGTCAGCTTGGTTTGTCCTAGCACTAAGCGGGCTGCCTCGGGTGCCAGGATCCGTTCCCATTGTGCGATCTGTGATTGCTTCATGGCCTGACGTGCAGAACAGTCATGTCTCAAAACCAAGATCCCCCTGAGCTTGACTGACTGCATGGAGTTGTCTATAAAATTGAGCCCTGGTTATTACACTGAAAATCTGCAGTGGCAATATTTAACATGCATTGAAAGGAAGATGATCAAAGATGAATAGGCAAAACTTTGATTTGGTTAGCAAAAACATTTTGATGGGATGGATTTATTCTTCCTCAATGCAAGGCCGCTGTGCAGTTTGCCTAAGACGGATCTCTGGGAAATCCCAAAAGGTGGAAGAAAGGAAGCTACGGTAAAGAGCGTTTGAATCTTGCTTGTTCCTGAATATGAAACCTCACCTACGGGAAAAGTGAATGATTTTTTTCAAGGCAGCGGAGGTGGGGGCTCCCTTCTCTGCCCTAAATTTACAAAAAGCAGCCTCATGGACTAAGAAGAATGAAAGGAGCTTCTTTTCCAGAGATCTTCTCTAGGAGTATCCAAAGTGCCGAATCTCTTCCTTGGGAGTAGACACAACTTGCATGAAGCCGTGTGGGGAGCAAAATGCAAAGTTTATATGGGGAGTTTCATTTTTAAATAGATATTTATTATATGTTTAGTTTCTTCCCCCACTCTCTCCCTTTTTCAAAATCGTTAAAGGTAATTATTGGCACAGGCTCTATTTACTCAGAACTGGCACATTCTTAAAATACAGCCCAATCAAAAAAAGATGTGCCCTTTAAGGAAAATACAGGTCGGGGCAGACCTACCACACAGGCAAACAGAGATTTCCGCCTCCCAGCTAGCCAAATGTTTCCGTAGATATAGTTTCACCTTCTTGCCCTTTTCTTCATGTGCACGCTCCTCCTGTCCCAAGGCTCTCCCCACCAACAGAGCCTGGGCACGGTGAGAGTTGGAGGCTGTTTTATTCCTAATTCCCTCACCTTTGACCTGGCCCCGAAACAATTTCCAGGCTCCCCTGGAGGTGATTTCATCCTGGCCCTCCAAGATGCCAACCCACCGCCATGAGAGACTCTGGGGCTCGGCAGCCGGGGACCCTTGTCCCAACAGCACAAGGCGTGGGCTGAGAGCAGATGTTTAGTGCGAGTCACCTTAATATTCTGGAGCCTGGGCTCCTCCAGGATCCCCCACCCTGCCCCTAAACACACACTTCTTCATTTTGGAGGCTGAGTCCAACCTCTGAAGTAAGGGACATTTTCTGAATGGTGACTCAGCCCATTTTCTGTCTAGTATTATCATTTTTCAACTTGCCTAGTTCCTTTTTTTTGAAGTGGCATAAAGATATGGCTCATAGTTCAGTTATTTCTTTTTTGGCCAGTTGGCTGGAATTTCTTTAAAACAAAACAAAACAACTCTGGGGAAAAATAGTACTTCCTGGTATATGGGAGGGCAAACCAGAGTTTCTCTTTTTATTTCACTAACCAGCTTTTGGCCACATTTGGGCTGGGGTCATTAGAACTTCATGGTGGGAACAGAGATAGGACCTCAGGACAGAAGAAGGCAGTTCTCAAGGCCTTGCTCCCATTCTTTTCTGAGTGATGTAACCAAATCCCAAATCTTGGAGAAGAATGCCATTTTTCCTGGGGTTCCAGAAGAATAGAATGAACTTCAGTCTCTTTCTGGAAAGCCTACTTAAGTGATTTTTCATCCATGATGCTTAAAAAAACAAAAAACATGAGGTTAGGCTTTTCTACCTACCTCTGCAAATTCCCAGATCTTTCTTAAACAACCTTAATAAATAGTCTAAAATAAATGAAAAACTGCAGCCCCTCCCCCCTTGGAGGACTGCAGTTTATCTTTCTAGAAGACGTAGCTGCACGATCCACTGAGTACACAGAGGCAGCTCCCCATGGTGGTTTGCCATTTTTGTGCCAATAGAAGCCTCAGGTAAAAGTCCTGTGTAGTCAGAGTATTTGAATACTCTTGGGGAAGACAGATTGCAAGTACAGTCTTCAGTTTCAGCTCTCTTAGGTCAGACTTAAATAGTCCAACACCTAGAGAGAAGGAAGAGGCACCCAACAGATCCATGCAGCTTCATTTTGAATGCATCGGAATGAAAGTGGGCAGCCATTGCATTGAGGATCTGGCTTCCCCTTCCAGAGCACTGTCTGCTCAGGACCCGACTGGCATCCAGGAACACTGTTGCTGTTGATTGGCTGGCCGTGGGGAGAACTATTTTGGACATCACCGATGATGTCTAGAATTAAGTGGAGTCTAAATGCATGGCTTTTCTTTTTCTTTGTGTTAAGCTGGCTTCAAAAATGGACTGTCATAGTCTTCTGAGAGTTTAACAGTGAACCTCCATTTCTTGATTTTGGACTATGTAACCCACTTGGTCCCAGAGCTCATTTCTTTGAGAGGAGAAAAAAAGGGAGGATTTTGCTTTGGTTTTTATTTCTGTTTTCATCTTGCTGCTTCAGCTTTTGCTGTAACAAAGGTCTATGTAAGCACCATAAGAAGAGGCCCTATGGTCTTGCCCAACATTTAATAAGCTCCTATAGAATATCAATAATATGTATAGCCTAAGGCCTTAAAAAATTGCTTTCCCTATCCTTTGTCTTGTAAAAGAGTAAATTCAGAAGTATCCTGACAAAAATAAGGTAAAATGCTTGTGAGAATATTAAGATACAAAGTATATACTGATTTATATGTTTTATTCCTTAATCTTATGATAAAATACCTTATTTTCTTGATTCCTGGATGCTATCAACTGCACTACCAATTTATAGACATTTTTACAGGAAATAGAAATAACCACATCAAATATATGAATCAGTAATGCATAGCTCTTAGATGCATCCATAATTCAGAAACTTCAATATGAAAAGTTGGGTGTCTTAGACTTGAGGCTAGATGATTTTTTTGAAAGTGGAGAAATTGCCTTAATGTAGAAAGCACGTAAGACAGCTCTTTACGCAAGCATTTACTGTAAGAACGTTTTGCTTCATGGAATGCCACCCTCCTTGCCCATACATTCTTCCCACATCATTTAATTCTCTTCATTTTGTTTCCTAATACATTTCCAATCAAGAAGAGCCCAGAGCTCCAAATACCTTTTTCTAGCTCTTCCATAATATTTTGGCACCTACGTATAAAATTATATTGACTTGCTGCAGCCACCCCTGAAGGCAAAGATGGTCACATTTCGGCTTTGGGGGTTAAAAGGAGAAGAGGTGGGGGCGCTAGCATGCCCGCTGCGGGCTGGGGGATCGCAACACGCCGCGTCGCGCTGCTGTCTTGAGCTGCGGAGGGAAAAGGGGCACTTTTGCCAGCGCGGTAGCGCCCCCACGCGGCAGAACGCGCAGACACATCCCGGGCACCGGTCCATTTTTGTCTGTTCTCTCTCCCCACTCAGGAGCACGAGTATGTTTGACATGCGGTGTGAGGAGGAGGCCACGGTGCAGCCACACAGCAGGGCCCGCCAGGAGCAGCTGCAGCTGATAAATAACCAGCTGCGGGAAGAGGACGACAAATGGCAAGATGTGAGTGTCGGCCAAGGCCAGGGGCAGCGGGGAGGCTGCCCTGCACCATGGGTTAGAGCCCCCTTGGAGCAGGAAGTCAGGTGGGGCGGGTAGACTTGGACTTGAAAGCTAGGCAGGGGAAGGGAGCCCTTCGGGGATTTCAAACAGGGACACAGGAAGTGTGGGAATTAAAGGAAGGTTAATGACAACATGAAAGGTGAAGAGTGAAGGACACAGACATGTATTGGGCAAGCCCCCCCCCCCCCCCCCCCCCCCCCCCGCTAGAAGGTTGGCCACAGAGGGAGGGGGTGGTGCAGGAGGGAGGCACCTGGCACGGGATGTAGACTAGAAGATGCACTGTCTTTCGAGATGATCTATTGAAATGGGTAATCATGCTGCTGATGGCAACAGTAATCGCCAACATCGAAAGCGTACCGGTCACAGACACTGTTCTAACTGCCTTGCGTGTAGGATTTCTTCCGTTTCCTTAGTAACTCAGTGAGCTAGCAACTAGTATCATCCTCCGCTCCACAGATGAGTCCCAGAACAGCTAAGTAACTCGCCCAAAGTCTCACAGCTAGTGGAGTAAGGGAGCCAGGATGAGAACCAGGGAAGGAGGTCTCTGTGGCCTGAGGAGGGCCATGTGATTGTGTGTGTGCTGAGAGCGAAGAGCCAGGGCAGGGAAGAGCTTGAAGATGGGGATGACGGGAGGGAGCATGGATTCTTTGCTGTGGTCCTCACAGAGCTCTCTGAGGTAGCCGTTGCGGCCTTGACTGTACCATCAGCCAAAAAAATTAACGGCTATGAAATGTAGTAATAATCGGGTCTGCCATTTATCGAGCACTTACAATATGGCTGGCACTTCATATGCACTATGTCATTTAACCCTCACGGTAGGCTGGGAAGAGTACATGTCATTGTCATCCTTATTTTAGGGATCAGCAAACTGAGGTGTAGAGAGGCTGACAAACATGCCTGAGATTCCAAAGCACGGAAAAGGTAGCGCTGAGATCCTTTCCCACAGCTGCAATCCCACCCACCTGACTCCAGCGTCCTAGACATCCTTATTTCTGCCTTTTGTTCCTTCCCTGAGGAAACTGTGTCTGTCTGTGGTTGATTCCTACCATTCTGTTGTCAGCAAGTCCATTCACAGTGTGCAGGTCATAAATTGGAAAAAATGAAGTTTCTTACAGTACCCTGTGAAGCAATACTTTAAAATTTAGCAGCTGACATGAGATATGCTTGCATAGTTCATATTACCGTGTTTAAATGAATGTGCTGGCCTGCTATGGAGAATGTGGCCATATCTGAATGTTTCCTGCCTTTGAGGCATTCCTGTTCCCACCAGACTTTACACGGGATTGAGTGGGAATGGCCTCGCATCGTGCTGGGCCCACAGTCAGTGCTCACTCAACTCTGAAGAGTAGAAACGGAATTGTATGTTCTGTCGGCCCCTTGTCCCCCACCCCCCTAGGACCTGGCTCGTTGGAAGAGCCGTAGAAGAAGTGCTTCTCAGGACTTAATCAAGAAAGAGGAAGAAAGGAAGAAAATGGAGAAGTTACTGGCTGGAGAGGACAGAACAAGTGAACGAAGGAAAAGCATCAAAACCTACAGAGAAATTGTTCAAGAAAAGTGAGTCCTTTCTGTTGTTGTCTTTTACATGTACAATGGTGTCCAGATGTGCTTTTTCTAAAAATGATTGGTTATCACAAAGGCTCTGACGCCCATATTACACACTCCCCGGGCTCCCCCCTTCAGCTCAGCCTTGGCTTCTACCGAGGTCTTCTTTGCGATTTCTGTGACTGTTGACTCTGTGATTGCTTCCCCTCCCATGCCCATCCTTTAGAGAGCGGAGAGAGAGGGAGTTGCATGAGGCCTATAAGAACGCACGGTCCCAGGAGGAGGCGGAGGGGATCCTTCAACAGTACATCGAGAGGTTCACCATCAGCGAGGCTGTTCTCGAACGCTTGGAGATGCCAAAAATTCTGGAAAGAAGCCATTCCACAGAGCCAAACTTAACCCCCTTCCTGAATGACCCTAGCCCCATGAAGTACCTGCGGCGACAATCACTGCCCCCACCCAAATTCACTGCCACCGTGGAGACCACCATCGCTCGGACCAGCGTTCTGGATACCAGCATGTCAGCAGGCAGCGGGTCTCCCAGCAAAACCGTCACCCCCAAAGCAGTGCCTATGCTGACACCCAAGCCTTACTCCCAGCCCAAGACCTCTCAAGAGGTTCTGAAGACCTTTAAGGTAGGACGCATTCCTTAAGAGGAGAACCAAAACTGAACCCCAGGTAATCAGTGGAAAGAAGCATCTTGCCCTGAGAAGATGCAATTATGTTTACCAAACAAAAGTGAAATGTATAACCATTTATGACTGTGAAGTTTATGTCTCAGGGGATTTGGTTTGCAAATAGTTAAAGGAGCAAGGTTTATTTCCCAGTTTGATAGAATGGCGTGGTCTCTCTGCAGTAGTGCTAACCAACCCTTAGTTTAGTAAAACCCGGGGGATCTGCGGCTCTGTGGGGGTACAGCAAACTCCTCAAAATGAAATCGTAATTGCCTTGGGTTTAGGGAGAAGGATATGCAGCCACCTCTTCTTTTTAAAGAGTTTGACATCATATCCAAAAAGATGCTACAATTGCAAAAATGGAATAATACAAGAAACACACAGGAACATGGGATGTACTTGATTCTCAGAGGAGAGGGAGTTTTAAAAATATTTTTAAAAGGGAAAGAAACTAGATTGTTTCCTGCCAATGAATATGTAAAGTAATGTTCCAGAACCAAAGAACCTATGACAACCAAACATCTTTTTGCTTGCTCACATTCCAGTGTTTTCCCTCACACCACGAGGCAGCACTCGTTCTTTGGCTTAAGCTCTTTTGACTACAAAGAAAACTCAGTTCTCGTTGTCCCTGCACACCACATGGGTTCTTAATAGAAGACAGAGGTGGAATTCATCAGCAGGAGACATGGGCACATGACTATAAAAAAGTTTGCTTGGCTAAACTAATTGAGCAATGTGATGTCATGTATCTTCCTATTGAATTTCAGAGGGAACCAAACTGTATATATACTTTCTGACTGTTGCTTAAATAACTCGGAATGGATCTTAAAAGTCTGTGCCTTAAGCTTCGATAGAACAAAAGAAGAGTGTCCTGGACATCTCATCTGGGTTGAGTTGAGATGTATGTCCCTCGAAGGGCTGGGGCTGTGTCTTTGTTGTTCACAGCTTTGTCCTGGGAGCCTGGCATAGGTGCCCAGCACATAGTAGGCACTCAGTAAGTTCTTATCGAATAAATACATGAATTTTTCCTGAGAAAATGAGCTACGCATCATGCAGGCTCACACGTAGATAAGCATGTGCCCAGACATGCCCAGTATCCCACCTAGTACGCCACCAGCTCTCCTTCACCTAGGGCCCATGACCGAGAACCGTCTGTAATGTTTCATGAAGGAAGGTTTGATGTTGAGGTGGCCCACAATGGGGGTAGGGAATACAGTTTACTTAACTTGGCATCTGAGGCATCTGATCAGATAATCCAGATGTCCACTTCCCCTCCTTTATATAAATAGTGCAAGGTGATCACTTAAACAGAAGAATTATGACAGATGACTTGATGGCAAGACTTTGGCCCTGAGGAAACCCTGTGTCTCACCGCTGTGGCAAAACAGTGTAACAGGCGTCACCAAGAGCATTCATGGACGGGTGCGGAGAAGAACCTGAGTAGAGATCTTTTTAGAGCTGGGGTTCACTCTGGACCACTAATGAGCCCTTGACTCATCACAGGCGTTGATGGTTATCAGCTTCATTCACAGACCCATCACTGAGTGGGTGGACCCCATTATGGTCAAAGGTAGTATGTGGAAAAGTTGTTACCAGATAATGCCAAAACAGAAACTATGAGGGGTGTGTGTGTGTGTGTGTGTGTGTGTGTGTGTGTGTGTGTGTTTTCTCATGGGGAGGACAGTGGAGTGAGGGAGACAGAGAATATAGACTTAGTTTCCCAGGACAACAGAATTAAGAGTAAAGGAAAATCAAATGAAATGGTTTAAGGCAGTGTTTTTCTCTCTCTTTTTTTAAGATTTTATTTATTTGAGAGAGAGGTAGTGAGAGAGAGCACAAGCAGTGGGGAGAGGGAGAAGTAGGCTCCCCGCTGAGCAGGAAGCCTGATGCGGGGCTCAATTCCAGGACCCTGGGATCATGACCTGAACTGAAGGCAGACACTTAACTGACTGAGTCACCCAGGCGCCCCTAAGGCAGTGTTTTTCAAAGTGAGAATTGCTACCTGTTGCCGGGTTATGAAATCAGTTTAGCAGCTTGGTATCAGCATTTTGTAAAATACAAGGGAAAAGAAAGTCTGGTACATCACACATAATAAAGTAAATATTGTTTTGCAAAACTCCTATTTCAGCTATATTTACGTGGGTGTGCTCAGTTGTGATTTAAGTTTCTTTCCTATGGATCACAGACAATAAATTCTGTAAGCCACTGGCTTAAGGTAGATATAACTGATATCTGGCCTTCCATGATTCCTTTTGAAGGATTTTAGAAAGTCTCATAATAATAATAGCTAATATTTACATACATAAAATGTGCCAGATACTGTTCTAAGCTCTGTACATATGTTAATCCATAAAATCCCCTCCACAGCACTATCAGGGAGATGCAGTGATTATAAACTTGGTAGATGGGGAACCTGAGCCCAGAGGATAAGACACTTGTTGAAGATTATGTGGTTTTTAAATGGTAGAGCCAGGATTGAATCTGAGGCTCTCTGAGCTTCCTCCTATAACCACTGTATACATTGCCTCAGACTTCAAGACAGAGAGTTCTAGATGCCGTTCAATAAGCCAGACTAACTAACCACCATTTCTACTCCTCCTTTCTTTCTTTTACCACCTTCCCTAGACATGGGTACAAAACAAAAATATTTTAATGTGTCTGACCTTTTTTCTTGAAAAAATTGGGATTGTAAAATTAACTGGAAATAAGAATTTATTGTGATATAGCATAACATCAGGCCAGAGGCCCTCCATGTTAGCTTGCAAAAATGTACGCATTGCCCCTTACCACAGGATAAGCTGCAAAAGATTCCTGATCTGAGATATGTTCCACCTAATTTACAGGCTAGCCAGAAAAGAAAAATCTCAAAATTGTGGAATAGCATTCAGAATTTAAATGAAGAAGTACTACAACCCAAGTATGTGGTTATACTTAAAATTCCTTGATTTTCTACACTTTATTTTTTTAATTTTATTTAAAATAAATTAACATATAGTGTATTATTAGTTTCTGAGTCTACACTTTAAAATAAGAGCACATGCCAAGTAAGGTGAACATGAAATTTAATCCAAAGTGAAGGGGCCTGAGAAGATTGATGACCTTTTAAAGAGGCCCTCTGAGAGGTCATTTATAGGAGCCCTAATTTCTAGAACCGATGGAAGCATACAAGAGCCCTTATTTTTTGCTGGACTGTGATTAATAAATGATAATGTTTAACTGTGACTCTAAATGTGTTATTTTGTTACAGTCTTCCTTTGGGAAATAGCATGTGATTTTTGTTCCTTGTGTTTCTTATAGGTAGATGGGAAGGTCAGCATGAATGGAGAAACGGTTCATGGTGACAAGAAGGAGAAGGAGAAAGAATGTCCCATGGTGGCACCTGCCTCCTCATTAACAAAATCCCAGATGTTTGAAGGTGTGGCCAGAGTGCATGGGTCCCCAGTGGAGCTCAAACAGGGCAACAGTAGCATTGAGATCAACATAAAGAAGCCAAATTCTGTTCCCCAAGAACTGAGAGTAAGAACACACTTTTCTTTTCCTTTTGGGGATAATTCCACTGTGAAAGAATCTGTTTTTAAAAAGAAGTAGGTCTTGATAACTGTCATTTCTCTCCCTGTGGGTATATTATTTTGCTAAGGCTGCCGTGACAAAGTACCACCAACGGAGTGGCTTAACCATCAGAAATTAATTGTCTCATTGTCGTGCTGGCCAGAAGTCCAAAATCAAGGTATTGACAGGGGTTCCTTCTATTGGCTGCGGGGGAGACTCTTTTCCACGCCTCTCCACTGGTGTCTGGCGGTTTGCGAGCAGTCTCTGGCATTCCTTGGCTTGTGGAAGCATCCGCCTGATCTCTGCCTTCTTTTTCCCATGGTCTTCATCTGTGTACTTGTCTGTGTCCAAGTCTCCCCTTCCTATAAGGACACAGTCATCCTGGATTAGGGGCCCACTCCACTCCAGGATGACTGCACCTAACGTAACCATTATATCTGCAATGATACGCTTTCCAAGGAAGGTCCCATTCTGAGGTACTAGGAGTTAGGACTTCAACATATGAATTTGGAGTGCTGTGGGGAGACACAATTCAACCCTAACAGTGGGGTATGATAGAAGTTGTATTATCACTTATGAATAAGAGAAACTTTTTTTGTCTTCACATTCTTGGTATCTAGTGTTATAGAAAAATAAATACATCTCTAAAATACTGTCCCCCCCCCCACCATTTGTTCCCCATCAGACTTGTTAATACAGTGTGAAAATGACTCGTGCCCTAAGAACCTGGCTTTCCATCCTTGACAATATGTATAAAAGGGTATCTATCTTATTAGCTTAAAAACAAACAAAAAAACCCAAAAACATTAAAAGCAATAAAATGTTTTCTTAGCTTAGCCCCTTAAATTCAGAGCAATTGGAAGCAACTATTGAATAGCCAAGCTGAAAAATGTAGGGTGATTCAACAACAGCAGAAGAGAAAACTCAATATTCTATTCTGTTTGCTGGTTTGGGATGTAAAATGGAGTCAGGAAGATTCCACTTTCTTAGATCTCTCACCAGAAGGGCTCATGCTGGTTTTGTGGCTCAGACCCAAACTTCCATGGCCACAGACACAGCCCACGTTTTAGGGTGCAAGCTGGACTCTGCACAGCCTCGTTCGTCTTCACCAGACGCTGATTTCTCCAGTTTTCATTGATAGCGTTTGGGTTGGAATTACAAAGGATGGGGGAAACTGTCATGATTCTACCCCCAGAGCCTAGGAAGTTTTGACCCAGAAGGGAACTTGTCTCCTAGCTCCAAGGCTGAGTTAGAAGACCCAGCTAGCCAAACTCACCAGTGGACTGGATCTTATTTTTCTTATCTCTGGAGATACCTTATCTCTTATCTTTTTTCTAATTGTAGTATACTTGACATATCATATCCTATTAATTTCTGGTGTACATCATAGTGATTCGATATTTTTACACATTACGAATGATCCCCACAATAAGTCTAGTTACCATCCACCACCATACAAAGTTATTATAATATCATTAACTATATTCCATATCTGTACATTATATCCCCATGACTTATTTATTTTATAACTGGGAGCTTGTATCTCTTTATCCCCTTTAATTATTTTTGCCTGTCTGCAAACCCCACGCCCCTCTGGTAACAAAGAGTTTGTTTCCATTGTCTATGAGTCTGTTTTGTTTTTCGCTTGTTTTGTTTTTTCGATTCACATATAGTATTCGTCTTTCTCTGTCTGACCTACTTCACTTAGCATATTACCCTCTAGGTCCATCTATGTTGTCACAAATGGCAAGATCTCCTTGTTCATGGCTAAGTGATACTCTGTTGTGTGTGTGTGTATATATATATATATATATACATACATACCACATCGTATTTATCCATTCATCTATCAGTGAACATGTAGCTGTCCATTGTCACATATCTTGGCTATTGTAAATCATGCTGCAATGAACATAGGGATGCATATATCTCTTTGAATTGGTGTTTTCATTTTCTTTGGATACATATCCAGAAGTGGAATTGTTAGATCATGAGATAGTTCTATTTTTAATTTTCTATCCTGTTTTCCACAGTGGCTGTACCATTTGCATTCCCATCAACAGTGCACAAGGTTTCCCTTTTCTCTACATCCTTGCCAACTCTTATTTTTTGTCTTTTTGAAAGTAGCCAATCTGACAGGAGTCCGTCACAGTCTCATTGTGATTTGATTTGCATTTCCATGATGATGAGTGATGTTGAGCATCTTTTCATGTGCCTGTTGGCCATCTGTAGGTCTTCTTTGGGAAAGTATCTATCAAGTCCTCTGCCCATCTTTAATGGTTTTTTTTATATTAAGTCATGTAAGTTCTTTATATATTTCAGATAATAACCCCGTATCAGATGTATGACTTACAAATATCTTCTCCCATTCAGTAGGTTGCCTTTTCATTTGTTGATGGTTTCCTTTGCTGTACAAAAGCTTTTCCCTTTGATGTAATCCCCCTTTTTTCAGTTTTAGCTTTTGTTACCTTAGCCTGAGGAGACTGGTCCAAGCAAATACTAAGACAAATGTCAAAGAACTTACTGCCTGTAATTTCTTCTAAGTATTTTATGGTTTTCAGTATTACATTTAAGCCCCTAATCCATTTTGAATTTATTTTTGTATATGGTGTAAGATAATGGTCCAGTTTCATTCTGGGATTTGTCTTTTGAAGAATAAAATGTGTTTTCTCAGAGGAGTTGAGAGGAGGTAATTATTCCCCGTGATGCTCAAGTCCTATGAAGGAGTTTCAAAGTGGAATAAACCAAAATAATTTCCTCACCATGGTAACATATTTACTGGTCTCCAGGAGCAAAGTTTTGTGATCCAGGCAAATGCCGAGTCTCTCAACGTGGAATTTAATTTCACTTTTCATTTACATAAATGTTATCATCTCTAGAAGAGTTTTTACTAATTATCATAAGATGAAATATTGAGTTTTGCTACTAGCATGAGAACTTTATTGGTAGAGTCAACATATGCTCTTAATTTTAAATTAGAAGTTTCTATAATTAGACCTTACAGTGCTAGAATTGCTTTTCTGGAACAGTTAGTAATTATGTTCTTGTCTTTTGCCAGACTTCATAATAAGCATTTCTTAAGTTCCCTTATCAATACGTTTCCATGACTCAGTGTGACTACTAGGGTCACAGGCCCTTTGCACGTACTGTTGAGCACAGCTCTTTCTCATTATACTTTGGAAAAGCAACAGTGTTGGTGCCATGCTTATCCCACGACACTTGCCACATAATAGAGGTGCACAGGGCTTCCTTAGGCCCAGCAGATTAATTATAAGAACAAATCCTGAGGGCTGTGCTATCAGGCATGTGTCTACTTTCTATCTCTCACCAGTTCTGCCCTCTGACCATTTTGTTGTTTGAGTTTGGGGGAAACCCTACCCTTGGATGAATAGATTTTATTCCTGATAGAAGTCCCAGTTAGTATAATGCCTAAACTTCCTAAACCAACTATTTAATCTCTCTTGTTCTACGTTTTTAACCCTTTTGGGAAAAAAAGCTGGTTACCTGTGGCATTAAGCAGAAGACTCCTAAAACAGAAGAAAAGGGGGTTGGTTTGGTTTTAGAGCAGTATAGCCTCCCTTTAAAAATATACTCATTCTTGATAATGAGTCATATTCTTATTTTTACAATGAGCAATTTTTTTACAAGAATAGCTTGTTCTCTTTTTAATGACAGGTATTTTCCACTTTAATAGTAGTTAAGCTACCTAAAGGCTAAGAGAAAATGGATTGAAATATTTCACATTGATTGCATATCCCCAAAAGTATCTTGTTTTAAGAGAAGCAAAATTGGATGATCTGAAAGAAATCATGTTACCTCAGAAATGTATAGAGTGTAACAAGAAAAACTCCAAACAAAAGGTGGCCTGGCACTTCCCCTGAACCCGCCTGATCCTGGGCAGTCTCAAGATGCAGGTCCAAACTCTTGGAAAAGCCTGGAAGTCTCTTCCTTTATATATCTCTTATTTGAAAAACTGCCTAGTTTGGGGGCGCCTGGGTGGCATAGTCGGTTAAGTGTCCGACTCTTGGTTTCAGCTCAGGTCGTGATCTCAGGGTCATGAGATCGAGCCCTGCATCGGGCTCCGTGCTCAGCGTGGAGTCTGCTTGAGATTCTTTCTCCTTCTTCCTCTGCCCCGCCCATACGTGCTCTCTCTCTCTCAAATAAATAAATCTTTAAAAAAAGAGAAGGAAAAAAAAGAAAAGAAAGAAAGAAACACTGCCTAGTTTGGAGCAATTTCTAGTTCAGAAGCCCTAGTGGTTCTGAATAGGAAGTAGCCTTTATTTACCCTGGCTCAGTACTTCAGGCTCTTGACTCAACTATGGCAGGGACTATGACAGTATTTTCTGAGTAGGTAACTGCCTGTATGTATCTGTTAGACTCTAAGCCAAGGTGGTTAGCTATACTACACAAAATGTTGGCTCATTATTAAAACAGCCTTCATACTCACTTACAACTGAGGACACCAAACGTTTTCCATTCCGAATCTGTTATCCCAAGAGTCCTTCGAAAAGAATCTCTTCTCCCAATAAACCTACTCCTCATTTTACTTCCTTCCCCATATTCCAAGAAAAGCATTTCTTGACTGTGTTACAGCCGGTGTCCTCCCGTTGAAGGGGTGGAATGAATTGGTCGTGGCAAAATAGGGGGACCAGCCTAAAACAGGGGGTCTGCACCTCAGCGCCTCCCAGGGCCCGAGACCAGCTTGGACTCAATGTGCCGTTTTCTCACTCATTTGCCCCGTTCTGTGGGGCTGTCAAAGGAATAGTGTTCTTTTTAAATGGTGTCTTTCTTCCAAAAATTGCATTCCCAACAGATACACTCTTCACAGAGGAGTAGCCTCCCCCACCACCGAAATGTCACCGTTGTCCTGGGCGATGGCGGCCGTAGGCAGGAGTGTTCATTCAGACCGTGAGGCAGAGCGGCAGAGGAGGGTGACGGCAAGACTCCAGGCATGGGGGACAGGCTGAGGTTGGGGCGTCAGCCTCTGGGGCCAGCACGACCACTTTTGTGCGATATTATGTCCTCTCTTTGGTTTCTTTCTACCTCACCTTTCTCGTTGAAAACTCTTGGGACCATTGCTCTCTCACTTTAGAAATGGATCCTCAATTAAGGTAGGCTTGTTATTTTTTTTTTTTAATACTTTGGCTGTATCTGTTGCTACCAGCAAACTCCAGATCGTCCTCAGCAGAATCATCTTTAAGGTAAATGACACTCTGACAGCAGTTGTCTTGCCGACAGCTGCCTGTTAACCAGTAAGCATGAGTTAAGGACTACTCTCTGCCCCATTTTTGAAATCGAAAACAGAACAAAACAAAACAAAAAAACCTCATAAACTTGCCAGGAGGGCAGTTTTCATAAAGCAACCAGAAAAGTGTATAAAATAAAATTTAATTAAGTGCTAGATAATAGGGTCAGAAGACTAGCGGGATATAGGATTGCAGAGAACAGGTAAGATCATTATAGGTTGGGGTTAGTGGGAAAGGTTTTGTGTGGGATGTGGTTTTGAAACTTGACCTTAAGTGTGGGATTTGCGTTGGAATGGAGCAGGCTATTCCGTATGTTGGGAATAGCAGAAGCAAAGGCTTAGACGGTGGTGAGGAAGCCACAAGGAGATTCCAAGAGGGGGTCCCAGGGCTAAGAGGGGATGAGGGCGACTAGGATGCTACATTACTCCAAGCAGAGGGATCCTGTCTCCTGAGGCCTGACCTGGTTATCCCTGAGATAGTTCCCAGCAGAAACCTAACACCTTTTGGTTTACTTTGCATTTTTAAAATATTGGCTTCTGTAAGAAAATCCTGTCATAGCACAAATCCAGGAATCCAGGATTAGAAAATAAGTTGGAAATTCTTCTTAGCTGATGATGAATGTATCCTGCTCAGTAACCTACAGAGAGATATTTATGTCTCCCTCAAAACTAGTCCAAGTGTTTTCTTGATCCGCTGTGAGTTGTATTTGTATTTGAATCTCTTTTTTCCTCTGTGGTACCAAAAATGAGCCTTTCCTAAAGTACCTAGAGTACTCCATGCAGTAGGTCAAAGATCTAACCCCACCCGAGCCTCAGTTTATATTAAAGACAAAGATAATAATAGTATATGCATCTGATGGTTAGTGTGAGAATTCCTGTCTAGAGAGCACTTGTCAGACTCACAGGCAGAGGTGCCCTTAAGTTATTTTTAATATGGTCATACAGCAAATGGGAGAAAGTTACGATATATTGTTCAGAAGCCCCGAAAAGTGGTAGGTATAAAGTTTCTCAGGTTAAAGCAAGATCATCAAAATCGCCGTCTTGCACAGGTGTGGATTTCAAACAAATGGGATGAATTTCTTGTCATCCTCCAGCTCAGCTTGTCAGTCGTCCCAGCTGTAATTCACTAAGAAACATGCAGATGTGAACAGCTTTTTCCAGAAGATGATTGCCCTGCAGATGTTCCTGTGGTGCTTCCTCAGCTCTTTCTGCTCCTCCTGTTATTCCCTCTTTCCCAATTCTGGCTTCCCTCTGCCACCTAGACCCTGCTGACCAGCTCCCACTCACCAGCTCGTCCCAGGTGATGTCATGCAGGGCCCCATGCTGGCCGGCCCCTTCCTACCAGATCTGTGACAATTCTCCCCCCTTGACCAAGGGCCAGACTTCGCTAGTAGGTTTCTAAACTATTTCATCTGCTTTTCTCAAGCTAAGTGACAAGGTAGGTCTGGTTTTTCAACCTTGATAATATTAGCTCTAGGCCTTCCTCTTGAAAATTCAGTACTTTACGAATGTTGTCTGATCCAGGAAAACAGACAATCAGATCTTTCTTGAAACATTTCATTTTGCAGTGAGAGCCGGGGGAAGGCATTTGAGTAGGTGCTATTTTCCTTACAACTGAGACCAACTGCAAATTCCTTTCAGATGTCAAATGTCAACAGGCATTTCTTGAGAAACTGTTTTTCTCCGTCTAGAAGTAATTGTAAGAGTGTTAAATTATAAGTCATTAAAGATATTTAGGTGAAGAAGCATTTACAGATGATACATCAGAGACAATAAAAAAAAATCCAGTCTAGCCCATCTTACCTGGACCAGAGCCTCACATTGTGGCTTCGAGAAGTTTAGGCAAAAAGAAAAAGTCTACGGAATAGAGAGTCTGATTCTCCATGTAGATCCTCTTTCACCCAGTGAAAATAGATACTCCGAGGTATAAAAGTGAAAGGAGAAACACATGCATGGCATGTGTGACACCTGAGTCATGGTGCCAAGACATAAATAGACCGATTTTCCAGGCTTCTGTCCAGAGAAGTTACTCGAGACCGAAGCCAGGAAATCACTCAGTCACAGAATAGAAGCTCAGGAAAGGATGTTGGGTATCCCATCTTCCAACCCAGGGAAGTTAAATGATCAGCCCAACTTCTCATCATTCTTCCGTCCTGGAAACCGGACCACCCAAGCTCTGGGTCTCAGGACGGTTCCCGCTCTCCTGCGTTGTATTTCCAATTGCTTTTCCAGTGTCGCTCTTGGGCAAGCCCACCAGTGAGATCCTCGTTAGAATGAGCAGCCAGATGCTAGGTAGATTTTGTGGCTAGACCAGGTTTCTCTCAGGCCAGGAACCTGCCACCTCCCCTCTGTGGCCTCACGGCTAAGTCTGGTACCTGAGCCAGTTTGGATCGTGTTCTCAGTCAAGGAGAAGCCAACTCCTGGCTTGGGCCCCTGTAACCTGTCTGTGCTCTCATTTACTCAGGCCCAGGGATCTGTGCTTATTTACTTGTTGTCATTCTTGAGACAGTGTTACCCATCGGAGAAGGGAAGGCATCTCCCTGTTTAGCTGAAACCAAAGGAAAGTATGGGTCAGAAAGTGCATTTTCCGGCAAGGCGGGTTTGTTTTAGGCAAATTTCTGAGTCCATCAGGTTAAAACTGCCAATTTTGAACTCATTTCCTTTGAAGTCGTGATGTGAGTACAAAAATAACAAACCTTCAAATGCAAGTGCCAGACACAAGTTAATTAAACTGTCCTTGGGGATTTCCCTTGATTACATACACAGTTGACTCTTACGGTTTGAACCGCATGGGTCCACTTACACGTGGACTTTTTTCAATATATACAGTACTGTATGTATTTTCCTTATGATTTTCTTAGTAACATTTTCTTTTCTCTAGTTCTCTTACTTTATTTTAAGAATATATATAGAATACATATAACACACAAGATATCTGTTAATCGACTGATCATGTTATCGGTGAGGTTTCTGGTCATCAATAGACTATTAGTAGTTAAGTTTTGAGGAGTCAAAAGTTACACTTGAATTTTTGACTGTGCAGAGGGGTTAGTGCCCCTAACCCCACCTTTGCTCAAGAGTCAGCTGTACTCTATACACATTGCAGAACACAGAAAAGTACAAAGAAAATATAAAGTACATACTGCTTCCAGCCACTCAGAAACTGATACTAAGATTTTTTTTTTTTTAAATGTGTATCCTTCTCTTTTTTCTCAGTGCATATAAAATATTTTTTAAATGGGCTCATGTTATTCAGATTGGGTCATAGCTTGCTTTTTCTCTTAATTTACCCTGAATATTTTGCTAGCTAATAGCCTGATTTGGGTGACTAGTATGTATTTAAAGTAAGCTTGAGAGTATAAATTCCATAAACAATGCATAGAATCTTTGCTTACTAACATCGATTACATATCTGCTCTATGCCAGCTACTGTGCTGCATGCACCCCGGGCCCCTCAGAACCTGGGCTGGGTGGAAAGCCCCAAGAGGGGGGTGGTGAATGGGGGTAGTCTGGTCTCAAGCTGCCCTCAGAAGTGGAGACTTCGCTAGATTGCCTCCTGTTCTGAGAGACTCCAGAGAGTTCTCATCTTTTGTAGAACAAATGGATGAGAAGTAGAATGGATAACAAAGAAAGGGAATGGAAAAGGCAGGGGCACCTGGGTGGCTCAGTTGTTAAGCGTCTGCCTTCAGCTCAGGTCGTGATCCCAGGGTCCTGGGATCGAGCCCCGCATCGGGCTCCCTGCTCAGCGGGAAGCCTGCTTCTCCCCCTCCCACTCTCCCTGCTTGTGTTCCCTCTCTCGCTGTGTCTCTCTCTGTCAAATAAATAAAATCTTTAAAAAATAAATAAATAAAAATAAACTTGGGGACTCTCAGGTTCTTATATTGCGTCTTAACAATCAAAACCTTTAAATACCTGGAGACGATGTAGAGGTGGGTGGGAGTCCAAACCCAGATAACAGGAGTGCTGAGGTTACCAGCACTGGGTACGGTTCCCACCTTCCCTGCCTACTAGCAGTGACCCTGCATAAGCCACGTAGCCTCCTGGGCCTCAGTTTCCTCACCTGTATAAAGAGAATCATCTTGATACATACCTTATAAGCTTGATACATACCTTATAAGTGAGATAATCCATGTCAGGTGCCCCAACAGCGCTGAGTCATGGTAAATGCAGGAAGTATCGAAGGTGGCTCGTCACTACCTTTTAAAGCATCATTTTAAGGGAAAATAAATAGGGTCATCGGGTAGCTCAGTGTTTGAGTGGTAAGCCATATAGAAAAGCACTCAGAAATCTGTGAATTCTTGGAAATGGAAACACTCCATTAGTCATGCATAAGTAAAATCTTACTGGAATGTGATGTGTTTGTAAAATAATCCTTAGTGAGTAGTGCTTGAGGATTTTGTCTCCTTTGCATTATAAATTATGTCTAAAGGACTTCATGAATTATTCCCTTCATTCCAAGTGGCACACTTTCCACATTTGAATGTACCTAAACCAGTATGTATCTTACAGTCAACAGTGTATCATATTTAACAGTGTGTTTTCTTTCTTAGTAATACCTAAAATAATACAACTTAGAATTGATGGCATCCAAGATTTAAGAAATTATGCCCATTTCTTTGTTCATTTTTGAAGTGGGGAGGCTTTCGCCCAGTTTCTATAGTTATTTATTTTGTTTCTAGTAATTGGAAACCTAGTGTTCTCAAAAGCATTATTCATCAATATTTAAATCTGCAAATTTGTTTTCCAACCTCAGATAGTTTTCTATAATCTAATCAGTTGGGGGAACAACCTAAAAAATCAGTATTTCTGATAGTATTTTATATATGGACATCATAAAACAAAAATACTATCACATATTAATATTTCTATGTGTGTGGTGGGGGAGTATGTTGAATTATAAAATCTAAATTATTCTTTTGTAATGCTAGGCTGATTGATCTTCAAATGCTGCTATTATGTCAGTCATTCATATAACAATGTAAACACACACACACAACATGTACATATAACATATATAATAAAAAAGACTTTGGTTTATTTAACTATTTCCACTCATTAAAGTCTCTTTAAAGGGATTCAACTCAGGCTTGTTAATATATTTAAAGTTAATTACATAAAGTTAATATATTTAAAGTTAAAAATATATTTAAAGTTATATTATTTGATGAAATCAAATAATATAAATATGATGCTTGTTTCCAGCCTAGGGTTTTAAAAGTATATTTTAATTTAATATTATGTTCTTCCAGAGTTGATACATGGTAATCTATCACTAGAAAATGCCCATCTAATTATGAGGAGTTCAAAATCACCCCATCCTCCGAAAGAAAAAACACATTTTTGCTACTAGATGCTATTGTAAAATCTCTTAGAAGCTTGGAAGCCTTGTTACCTGAAGTTTCTTTGTGCTTTTTTTAATCTTAGATAATTTGCAAGCAATTTTTATTTATTTTTTACAGTGGTTTTTTTTTTTCCAATTTTGTTATTGTGGTAAAATACATGTAACATAAAATTTACTATCTTAAGCATTTTTATGTGTACACTTGAGTGGTATAAAGCACATTCATAACTGCAACCATCACCACCATCCATCTCCAGAACTCTTTTCATCTTGCAAAACCAAAACTACCCATTAAACAATAATTCCCCACGATCCCCTCCCCACCAGACCCTAGCAACAACCACTCTCCTTTTTTTTCCTTCCCCTTTCCCCCCCATACCCCAGCCTGTGGTAACTGCCATTCTACTCTCTGTTACTACAAGTTCAGCTTTTTAAATTTTATTTTTTTAGATTCCACATATAACTGAGATCATGCAATATTTGTCTTTCTATGTCCGGCTTATTTCACTTAGCATGATGTTCTCCAGGTTCATCCATGTTGCAAATGGCAGGATTTCCTTCTTTCTTATGGCTCAGTAATATTCCATTGTGTCTGTGTCTTTGTGTGTTCATATGTTTAGATAGATAAGAGATAGATATTTATTTGTATACAGATACACATTATACATACACCAATGATATATTTGTATATAATATTAATATTTATATATCATCACATTTTTTATGTATTTCATTATACATATAATGTAATATTTAAATATCACATTTTCTTTATCCATTCATCCATCAACCTTTATTTAAGTTGTTTCCGTATCTTGGCTGTTGTGAATAATGCTGCAATGAACATGGGAGTGCAGGTAGCTCTTTACGATACTGATTTCGTTTTCTTTAGATATATACCTAGAAGTGAAATTGCTAGATCATATGATAGTTCTATTTTAAAGTTTTTTTTATTTTTAATTTTTTTGAGGATCCTCCACACCATTTTCCACAATGGCTGTACCAACTTACATTCCCACCATCAGTATACAAGAATTCACTTTTCTCCACATCCTTGACAACACTTGTTACCTTTGACTTTTTAGTAATAGCCATCCCTAACAGATGTGAGGTGATATCTCATTGTGGTTTTGATTTCCCTGATAATTAGTGATGTTGAGCATATTTTCAAATACCTGTTTAACTATTTTTAATTGGTTTATTTGCTTTTTTTTTTTTTTTTTTTTTTTTTTTGCTGTAGGGTTGTAAGTGTGTAAGAGTGCCTTATGTATTTTGGAGTTAATTCCTTATTGGATATATGATTGGTAAATATTTTTCCCACTCTATAGATTACCCTTTCATTCTGTTAACTGTTTCCTCTGCTGTGAAGAAACTTTTTAGTCTGTTGTTTATTTTTGCTTTTGTTGCCTGTGCTTTTGGTGTCAAATCCAAAAAATCATTGCCGAGACCAATGCCAAGGAGCTTTTCTGCTGCTTTCTTCTAGGAGTTTTGCAGTTCTAAGTCTTCATCCCATTTAGACATTGATTTTTGTGTATGGTGTAAGATAAATATCAAATTTCATTCTTTCATATGTAGAGATCCAGTTTTCCCAACATCATTTACTGAAGAAATCCTTTACCCATTTTATGTGTTCTTGGTGCCCTTGTCAAAAATTAGTTGACTATAAAAGTGTGGGTTGATTTCTGGGCTCTCTATTCTATTCCATTGATCTATGTGCCTGTTTTTATGACAGTACCATACTGTTTTGATTACTGTAGCTTCCTAATATAATTTGAAATCAAGAAGTATGGTGCCTCCAGCTTTGCTCTTCTTGCTCAAGATTGCTTTAGCTATTTGGGGTCTTCTGTAGTTCCGTGTGAATTTTAGGGGTTTTTTAAAATATCTGTGAATAATGCCATTGGAATTTTGATAGGGATTACATTGAATCTGTAAATTGCTTTGGGTACTATGGACATTTTAACAATATTAATTCTTCCAATCCATGAACACAAGCTATCTTTCTACTTACTTGTATCTTCTTCGATTCCTTCATCAATGTTATAGTTTTTAGTGTACAGCTATCTCACCTTGGTTAAATTTATTTCTACAATGTTATTGTGAATGGGATGGTTTTCTTCTTTTTTGGATAGTTGTATATTGATTTTGTAACCTGCAGCTTTACTGAATTCATTTATTAGTTTTAACAGTTTTTTGGTGGAACCTTTAGCATTTTCTGTATATAAGAGCATGTCCTCTGCAAACAAATAATTTTTCTCTGTCCTTTCCTATTTGGATGCCTTTTATTTCTTTTTCTTGCCTAATTGCTCTGGCTAGGACTTCCAATACTATGCTGAATATAAGTGGAGACAATGGGCACCCTGTCTTGTTCCTGATCCTGGAGGAAAGGCTTTGAGCTTTTCACCAGTAAATACAATGTTAGTTATGAGCATGTCAAATATGACCTTTATTATGTTTAGTTACATTCTTCTATACCTAATTTGTTGAGAGCTTTTATCATGAAAAGAGGTTAAATTTTGTCAAATGCTTTTTCTGCATCTGTTGAGATGAGCATATGATTTTTATCCTTCATTTTATTAATATGGTGTATCACATTTTTTGACTTGCATATGTTGAACAATTCTTACATTTTCTCATAAAGTTTCTTTGTTTTTATAGAATTCAATAACAATTTCCACCAATACATTAACTATAAAGGGCTTTTGGGTTAGTTGAAAGACAAATTTTGATTTATGAGTAAAATATATATACTTATAAGACACCAATAAATTCATAGCTTTTTGAGAACCCATGGGGATATTTTATAAAGTATTTAATTATGCCTTTACTGAAACCAATTTTAATATTTATCTTAAAACCTTTTAAGATGTATTAAGTGTTTCATACATATTTTAAAAATTCAACTTTAGCTCTTTATAATAAGACACTATTACTAAAAAACATAATAGTCATTAATTTGTAATCTTTGGTTGTTGAGGTATATTCTAGCCAGTATTTAATCATCCTTCCCATTACTTTTATCAAGCTACTACTATAATATTAGTGGAAGAATTTTGGAATTATTCTGGAATCAGTTGGCTCCCATCTAAAAGATAATGTAAAATTAGATTGATTTTGTTTTCTGAATCAGAAGCAGTAGTCATCGGGGAACATTTTGGAATACAGAAAATATATTTATAAAGAAGAAAAAGTCATCCAAAATTTAAGCACATTAAGAATAATCACTTAATATTTTAGCATATTTCCTTTATTTTATAGACATTTTTATATATGTATTATCAGGTGTATTTGTGTATAAATATAGCATATTCAAAGTTTAACATGTGTAGGCATCATCCTGGATATACAGTTCACATTTTCTGACTTAACATTAAATAATAAGTATTTTCACATATCATTTATTGTTTAATACCATTTTTTATGACTGCATAACATTTCCTTCTATGGACATACCAAAATTCATTCAACTATTCTCCAATTGTTGGACATTTAGGTTGCTCCAAATTTTTTTAATGTTATAAATTTTAGGAAGTATAAAACAGATAAGTTGAAGTACTTCTGAAAGAGAGGAACACAGGCATAAAAGTGATTAACTGAGGTACTATTGAAAGAGATGAATATCATGGTAATGTGCCAAGTGGATTAAACAGCAAGATCCAAATCAGAGAGACCCCTTAGTGGAAGAACGTGGATCATCTCAGGCCCTAGCTTATAGAAACAGAAAGGAAGAGATGGATATGAAAACTATTATGTTAGAACCTTGGCAGGACTTGGCAAATGATGGGCAATCATGAGATATGAGTCAGGAAACACTTCAGAGTTTAATTTGTGTACTGGGGAGAACTAATGTCATAAACAGAAATTGTGAGATTTGGAGAAGGGGCTTATTTGAAGGTAACTTTTAGCATGTTGAGTGTGAGTCATTTACCATGACACCAATGTGTCAGACTGAAGCTCTGATGGACACTCGGGCTAGAGATGAAAGTACAATTCATAAATGGGTAGAGAGCATAATGGTGAATGCATGAGAATAACTGATACATTTGTGGGTGATTCAGGACAGGTGATGGAAAATGGTTGGAGAGAGAGAATGAGAAATCAGGTAAGAGAGAGTTCTTGAGAGCCCAGAGAGAAAGCGAACATCAAGAATGAAATCCATAGTGCTAGGAGTCCGAGGCATCTGTGCTGAAGACAAGCTACTGAAAGGTTAATTATAACCTTAAAAAAAGCTTTTTTCACTGGTGATATGACTCTAAGCCAACTTTAAAGGCATTTGGGAGCAAGTAGGTAGTGACTATGATTTTGAAAATTCAGTGGTGATGGTAAGGGAAAAGTGGAGTGTGCGTCTGAGGCGGTCAGAGGAGGTTGGGAGGTGGTGGGTGCATGTGACCTCATATCGCCCCTCTTCTCCTTCATGGACTGTCTCCTTCCAACCAATCCAGCTTTTCACCCTAAGGCTACTTAGGAAATGGAAAAAGTATGAATTCATATAGGCACCTTACCTCATTGGCCTAAAAATAACTATTCAGGAAGAAAGAAAAAAAAAAAGGAAAGGAAAGCGAGGAAGGAAGAAAGGAAAAGAAAGAAAAAGAAAGGGAAAGGAAGGAAGGAAGGAAGGAAGGAAAAGGAAGGAAGGAGGGAAGGAAGGAAAAAGAAAGGAAGAGGAAAGACAGGAAGGAAGGAAGGAAGGAAATAAAGAAAGAAACCTTTTACCTTTTAGAACTTTCAAAGAGGTAATTTATTCAAAGGGAAAAAAAATCTTTTTCTTTTCAGGCAACCACTGAGGAAACCGAACTGAACAGTCAAGAGGATGAGAATGATGGCGAAAAAACACAGAAAGGGAATACGGAAGTTGCTTCATCAGGTTTGTTCCCTGACAAACTAGTTTTAAGGTAGATCATGATAACTGTTAAGCTACAATGAAAACAGTCAAGAATTTCTCCCACTGAGCCATAAAAAAGTAGCTAAGCAAGGCTCTGTAACTGGTGTGATTGTGCTGCCACCTAGAGGCTTCCTGGGGAAATCCTGACCGTACGATTTATCTTGCTGTAGAAACAGGAGCCCATTCTTTTTTGCTACTGTGGTATTTTTTTTTTTTTTTTGAAAGTATATCTCAATCATCATAAAAGTTATATTTCCCCAAATAAATGATGCTAAAAACTGAGGGTCCTATTTTAACACACAGAACATCATCAGATAAGATATAAATCAAAATATATAACATAGACACTGAAATGAAAAAGCTGGTGAATAGTTTTAAAATAATAAAGTAATGCCAGCAATATGGACAGTGAGTATGAATAGAGACCCACTGTTCCCTAAAGTAATGTTTCTCAATACTTTTAACACATTTCTTCTTTTGGCAAACCTCCTACCCTCTTCTAAATGGCAAATTATTTTAAAATAAATGGCATTACTAAAACTTTTAGCATGTGCTTTTTCAAACTAGTTTGCACCTCCACATCTTGATATGCCCCCTCACTCCAGACTATACCTAATTCTTCCTTATATATCAGAGAACACTTTATTTTCACTGTCTTATGTGTACTACACAATCCTTAACACATTCTAATTATGAAAATGTACTGTTTCAAAGGAGCATTGAAATATGAAAGACAGACTCAGGCTGCCACTCAGTCATTTGGATAGAAACTATCTTTAAATGTTCTCCCACCCAACCCACCTACCATTATATTTTGTGTCAACATTTTGTCTCATGTAGTGTTATTCATGGGGAAACAGTGACTCTTTCTAAGAACTTAAATTCTCCATAGTGGGGTCCTTTGATGTGTTTTGCGTTGTGTGATTTTTTTTTCTTTTTTATGTCTTGAAAGAGCCTAGACAATTCTAGCATCTTAGGCTCTTTAATACCTCTCATCACCCTGCAATCCAACTCCTTATGGCCCTGGGCAGGATATGTACTCAATAGACTTCGTGGCATCGCAGGATAAATGGTCCTTTATATGGTTCTCTTCTTCTTTTTTATGTTTCTGAACGTAACTCCATTTTCAGAACCACAGCATTTTACAACAACTGTGACTCGATCCAGCCCGACTGTGCCCTTTGTGGAGTTTTCCTCCAGCCCCCAACTGAAGAACAATATGCCAGAAGAAAAAGACCAGAAGAAACTGGAAAATGAGATGAGTGGAAAGGTGGAGTTGGTGCTGTCACAAAAGGTAATGTACATGGTGGACTAAAGCAGTTCAATCCAAAATCAGTGCGGCTTCATATTGCAGCTCACTTATAACGTGAATGGAGATAAGTGGCGCTTGTTCATAATGAAGATTTATTTTTTTCTCCGAATCGATTCCTATCTTCAATCTGTATTTTTTTTTTCTAAATACAAATATACTACATGTCCATTGTAAAACAATGTAAATGCATATAGAAAGATGTATGCACTAGGTAGGTCATGTGGGGTGCTCGGGCAGACCACCATAGACTGGGTGGCTTGTAAACACCAGAAATTTATTTCTCACAGCTCTGGAGGCTGAAAGTCCAAGACCAAGGTGTCTGGTGAGAATCCACTTCCTGGCTCATGGATCACTCTCTTGCAGTGTCCTCACTTGGTGGGTGGGGTGAGGGAGGTCTCTTGAGTCCCTTTTATAAGGGCACAAATCACCGGTATACCAAAGGCACCACTTCCTAATACCACCACCTTGAGGGTTAGGATTTCAACATGAATTTTGGGAGGCCACAAACATTCAGTCTGGAGCTATACCTTTTTTTTTAACTTGTATTTATGGTAACGTGCATACAAATGTAACAAATCTATCAAGTACTATATGTAAACGTGTAAAAAATAATATATAAATTTAAAAGAATAGAAATAGAGCAATAGAGAGAAAAAGTCACTGAAACTTACCTCTATTAGTAACCACTGATATATATCTTTTAAATTTTTATTTTAAATAACTTTGAATTATGAAGAATTACATACATTTGAAAGAAAAATGGAATATAAGTTCTAAAGCTTTGCAGTTAGGTGTTAGTTTCCTGTGCGTGAGGTTGCTTATTTGCAGCTTACAAAATATTCTCTTTCCAATATTTACCTGTTTTATAACAGTGGTACTTCTGATGCCTCTGGACTTGCATAACAAGGAAACTAGAAAATTATTATTCTGATATAATGAGTTTTAATGTCTTGTTTTTATTAAATTTCTTCCTTGCTTGGAGTCTCATCTCATTCATATTAATTTGGTTTGTTTTCAGGCCCAGTCTCAAAGTCTTCATCATTTATGCCACTTCCTCTCAGCCTTGGCTACCCTTTAGAGTTTAAAAATACCAAGCATGTTCCATAGAAAATAAATCAGAATCGCTGGGGGCAGCGCATCTGTATTTCTCAATGCTGCCCAGGTGATTCCAGTAGGCCACCAAGATAGAGAACCATGGACTTGCACACGGCATACTATATGTGGTGATATCCCAAATTTAAAAATTAACCCTAGATTGGGATATCACTTTAGAGTGAAAAATTGGCCAAGTCTCGTTCCAGTTCCTCCGCCATTTACTCAGCGTGTATTGACTGTGCGCCTACTAGAAGCCAGGCCCTGTAGCAGACGTTGGATGTTCAACAGTGAATACCCAGCCCCTGACCTTAAGGAGCTGACAGTGCTATGTCCTTGGTAGAGCCTCAAAAATGCCTTTGGGGGATTTCAGTCTCCAGTTATGCCCCATTTTTATACATAAAGGATTAAAGAACGGTCTAGACGTCTAAAAGGAGGAACTGAAATGTCGGAAGACATTGGGGGCAGGCAAGATTTCCCACCTTTGCAGAATTTTGCCTTATCCCCATTACACTCATAGCCATTGTTTATTTATTATTCTTCCAAATGGACTTGTCCCCCAACTTAGATCTAAACTGAAAGGAAAACTATCATTGCTAGAAAGTATTTTTTTTAAAAAATGAAACAAAGCAAACACAATAACTAAAGAGCATTCATCTGCGTAGCTCATCTGTGTGGTCCATCTTTGGGCCACCAGTGTCATGTCAACCATACTATGGAAAAAATTGTTTTCAGGGGTTCTTTACTTTGTGTGTGTGTGGACCCTTTGGCATCTGGTAAACAGTATGCTCAAGATAATATTTTTAAAGCATAAAATACAGGAGATTACCATGTTTTCCTTGGTATCAAATGATATCAAGTATATACACCCCCTAAATTCTGTTCTGTGGACTCCAGGTTAAGAATCTCTACTAGTTGGTTGGCAAATGGAATAATGGTCTTAGAACCCAATGCTTTTCTTACACCATATGAATCCCTCCCCTCTTTTTTCCCTACTGTGGAGTTAGTTCTTAGAAAAAGAGAGAGGGGTGATCACTATTTTAACAGCTTTTGTTTTCTGACTTCACTTGAGAGTGTTACCTTTATCAAACAAAGTGCCCATGCACACAGGCTGATCTTTTTACATAATGGTGATTTTGAGCATTTCTGCTATTAACATTCACTTACAACTGAGCATTACCGAAACATTTTTGTCAGACTCAACTAAGGAGGAAATGGTATGGGGTTAAAATTTGGGTTAAAATGGTATGGGGTTGTCAACTTTAGTAAATCTAAGCTTTAGTTTTTGCTGCATGTTTAACGTTGAAGGTCATTTGGACATCCGGTTGACCTCTGTAATATGGAAGGAAGTGATTAACTCTATTTTCTTCAGGATTCCATTAGGGTTGAATGTATTATTCATAAATAAAAATAAAATTTTACCAAAAAGAAATTATAGACATTAAATCATCCTGAAAACCAAATCACAGATCAGCTTATGGTAAAACAAGCACTCTAATAGCCTCAATTGCCCTGTTGGCTATCAAATTAATCTGTTGGGAACATAGCCACCAGCCAGAGTGAATCTGAGAAAGCCCTGTAAGCAGCTGAAAGGACATGAACTGATACAACCACACCCCTCTTTCAGATCTCTGCTCAGAATCTACTGACTTATTTTAGACATCAGTTTGGTAATCTGGTCTTTCAGCAGTCATTTGATTGGAAGCAATAAATCAGAAGGAGGGTTGGCCATTCAGATTGGGGGAAAACAAAATAAAACTAAACAGCAATAACAAGAAAAAATCTATTTCTACAAAGCAAACATAAGAATTTTTAATGCCAAAATTTTGGAACTGTTTACCATAAGGACAAGTGGTCTAACATGCCTCAAAAATCTCCTGATGGCATCATTGCTATGACTCTAGTTGATAATAGTTATTTATAATGCTTCTTTGTCAATAGGCAAAATATATTGTCTTTAATGTGCTTCGTGTAAGTTTTTGGGAGGGCTCTGTAGTGTCTCGAGAATAATGTCCATTAGAAAGTGATATTATCTTAATATTCAGCACTTACATAGTAAGATCTTTTTTCTTTATCTTATGTGGAACATCTCACTTCCTAACATTACAAAATCAGTATTATGTCATATCAGGAAGGGAATATGTGATTGATCAATCAGAAAATGTGACAGAGTGATGTCCAATCCCAAAGATGGAATATTATCTTCTGGGTTTGGAGAAGAGTGATCATATATTTTTATGCTCCAGTTTGATTTCTCTGAAAAAGTTGGCCTCTGTATTAATGTAGAAGACACAAAGGGGTTTTGGGGAAAGGGCGAACATTTCCATTTAAAAGTTAAATATCTGGTTTGTTGACTTCTGTAATAGTCATGAGTCCTTTAATTTTTATTTCACCTGTGCATTTTTTAATGGACGATACTTGTAACATTTCTGTCTTTTGCCCATGATCCAGGTGGTAAAGCCCAAATCACCAGAACCAGAAGCAACCCTGACGTATCCATTTCTGGACAAAATGTCTGAAACCAACCAATTACATTTGCCAAACCTCTATTCTCAAGGTAAAAAGAAAGAAGTGTTTTATTTTAGCTCTATATGTTCTACTGGGCTCATCTATAGTAAAATTTTCTTTATTTCATTTTATCTATTTAATTCAAATTCAATTAATTAACATATAGTGTATTATTAGTTTCAGAGGTAGAGTTTAGTGATTCTTTCACTCATATGTGGAATTTAAGAAACAAAAAAGAGGAATCCTAAGGGAAAGGAGGGAAAAATAAGACAAAATCAGAGAGGGAGACAAACCAACTAAAATATTCTTTATTTTAAAGGAAGATTACGTCCTTTATGTTAACATCCCATTAGCCATGATGTTTGCAAGAGTCCATGGTGGCTGAATTAAATTACTTCAGAGTGGAAATCTGGGCTTGCATTCTCTATTTGGCCCAGCCAGGAACCCAGCGGCCAAAACTATTTTGCCAGCCAGGCACTGTATGCCCAATAGGGCCTCCAAAAGTGATACCTTACAATAATTTTATTGGCTCCAAAATGTTTTTTAAAATTACAAACTAAAAAATAGCTTTAATAAAAAGTTTATCATCCTAATATTATGTCAGCTTCATTAATTGTTAATTATCTCATCTTTATAAAATATTCATTTAATCTGACAATTTGACTTTTTAGAAGAAAATTAGATTTTATTACCTCATAATAATTCCAAGGTGTGCATGATTACTGAGAAATAATTTACAATCATAGATTAAACATGTTCTGCAAATTCCCCAGGAACCCCTTAGGCCATGTATAGGTTGTGAATTCACCCCTTTATTCTTTAAAAGTCCTATTTGAATACCTTTATCCTTTTTTTTTTTTTTAAGATTTTATTTATTTATTTGACAGAGAGAGAGAGACACAGCGAGAGGGAACACAAGCAGGGGGGGTGGGAGAGGGAGAAGCAGGCTTCCCACAGAGCAGGGAGCCTAATGCGGGGCTCGATCCCAGGACCCTGGGATCATGACCTGAGCCGAAGGCAGACGCTTAACGACTGAGCCACCCAGGTGCCCCTGAATGCCTTTATCCTTATGAGAAACTCAGGTGCCCACAAACACCAGAAAGAAATGGGGTGGGGAGTGTCCTGAGAATTCCATGATTATTCTTCCAAACAGATAGACCACCGGGCCTCATTGGTGTGAGTTCTCTCTACAGATATGAAAACAGCTAGAGTTTAGGAGGCAAGAACTGTGAGGTTTTTTGGTCTTTTTTTAATGTACTCTTTCCAGTACATTCTACAGATTTATCAGTTCAGGCAAAGAGAAGATGGTACAGACTCATTGTGGCTGGGGATTTATTTTTACTTTCCCGTTTTTTCAAGGATGGGCATCCATTTGGGACCACTATGGGCAGAAACTGGGTTGGCTTCCATTAGCCTTAGTTGATGGCTGAGAGCGAAGGTGGGCTCTATTTGAGTAACAGGAAGTCCTTGGGAAGGAATTAATTAGTACATACACTGATGATCATTAGTTTCTAAATGTGGAAACAAATTCAATACTGTCTTCAAAGCATTTGTTTTAATCTGTCAGCCCTACTGTCCTGTGGGGAATTGACAAAAATGAAGTCTCATAACTGGGTCAGTAATTGACCATATTTAGACAGATTTTAATCCTGCCCCCGTTTCTATCACTTTTTAATTGTGTGGATAAGTAATACAGAGAGGAAATAGATATTTTGAGCCATCTTAATTAGTTTTGTTGTCTCACACGTTTTGACATCCCGTTAACATGTTGCAAGGCATTTTGATTTGATAAAATGTGCTGTTAACAAAGGGACTTCCCATCATGCTTTATCGAAGTTGAGTGATAAAAAAATAAAATTTAGTAGCACTAGAGCATCTCGAAATTTAGTCTCCAAGAGAGAATTATATTTGCTGTACACCTGTTCTATGCTCTTGTCTGGTTCTGGGAAGCCGGGACGACAGCTGCAGGCTCTGGAGACAGAATGCTCAGGTTTGAATTCTTGCTCGTCTGGTTCTTAGCTGTGTGATCCTCCCCACCAAGCTCTCCTAATCTCTGATCATACCCTGTAAACTGTAAAAGGGAGATCATAGAACTACCAACCTCATAGGGGCATTGGAAGAATTAAATGGGATCAACCAAAAAGAGTGCTTAGCTCCACACCTGGCCCAGAATCAGCACTAATAAAATAATCTAGTAGTTTCAGAAGAGTAGCAGTTGGAGCAGAGTTACAGAAGCAAGATGCCAGGCAATACGAAGCTATTCTTAAATGCTTTTCTTAAAATAAGAGTGTATGTTGTAGAGATACAGCTCTAAGCAGTCATTTTCAAACAGGAGTATGGGCCAGGGTTCCCTGCGGGACTGGTTAAAACCCAGGTCTCTGGGCTCCCCTCCTACCTACAGTGTCTGAATAAGTCTGGGCTGGGGCCAGAGGATTTGCATTTCTAACAAGTTCCCAAAGGTGATGCTGATGCTGCAGATCCAGAGACCATACTCTGAAAACCACGGACGTAAATAAAGTAGGTGTTTAAGTTGTGCACCAAAGACACCGTCAGAGAGAGAAAAATAACAGGAAGACTTGTTTGGAGCGAGTAAGTTCCTATCGTCAAGAAGCAAAAGGCCTCTAATAAATGTAAACTTAAAAGACATAATTTGTCTTTAATTGGGAGGGGAGGGGGGAAATATAGGACTTTGCCCAGATATAAAAATTCAGTGGGAGTGGGAGGTCCAGGGTTCCAGGTACGGAATGAATGGGTCACAGGAATGAAGGACACAGCCCAGGGAATAGTCAATGGTATTGTGCTAGCGCTGGGGGTGACAGATGGTGGGCACACGCGTGGCGTGTGTCTGCGCTACAGCGGACCGTGCACAGTTGTCGGGTCACCGTGTTGTGCACCCGAGACTGATGTAACCTTGTACGTCAACTGTACTCCAATTGGAAAAGGTCAGGGGACCTGTAAGTGACTGGTCTGTGGTGACACATCAAGTCCAAAGAAGCTATACGGTTAGGATCAGGAATCTTGGAGACATAGCTACTCTTCCTTCCCCTAGACAATGATATCTCCCCCATGTTTATAAACATATGTTTATAGACTGATTATATAGGCTACCAAAGATCTGGTGGTGAGCCCTAATATTTCACAGATTTCCCTTAAACACACACACACACACACGCATACACACACACACAAGTAGTCTTTAAATACTCTGAAAACATTCATAAAATACATTTGAGGGTGACAGTTTTCCTTTTCTCAACTGTCTCCCAACAGTTCAAAGATATATTGGGGTTTCTGGAAAATATGTGCACATTTTAAAAACCAATGTTTTTATCCACCCCGAGCATGACGTCTGAGTGCACAGGACCCAGTTTAAGGATGCACATGCTTACCCTGAACTTGTGTCTGTTCAATGCCACTGAGCTACAGATCGGCATCGACACGTCCTTTTGTTACCCATATAGATCACTTCTGCCACAGACTTCCATACATAGGCTTTATAAAGAATATAAAATAATCATTGAATTCATCTCTGCTGTCTCTTATACTTTTCTAGTGTTCTCCAAAAGCAATGTAAACTGTGCATTTTGCTCTTGCAGAGCACATTATCCTATCATTTGAGATTTAACATTTTAACAATACCACCATTAAGTATGAGCCTATAAAATTTCACCTAACGCCAAGGAAGACAAGCAACAGCATGAACTGTCCCTTGTCAATTGGCTTTTGCCCACGTCGTCAGTTTTTGCATGTGTTTTATTGAGATATTTTGTACTTTAGATTCACTCCTTCTCAATTCTTATATCGACTACAGCCAAACCTCCTTTAGTGCTTGGGAGCATGGTTCCGCTCGGTTCTCAGCCCTGTTCTCACGGTTTTCTGTTTGTTCTGTTCTGCCATCTGATCTAGAGTCCCCTGGCCCTGCCAGCATCCTGCTGAGAGTTCAGAACTCTTGGCGACGTTCCCAGTTTTTCTCCCAGTCAGGTAAAATGCATCCTGGGTAGTTGTACTTCTTCTGTGCAAAAATCCGTGTTGGGGGCAGCCAATAATGTGTGGTATTTTTCTTCATTTCTGATTTCAGAAAAAAAATTTCTGACACACAGTTAGCAAAGAGCTAGTTCTTTGATAATAGCGCCACTTCTACTAAAATTGGAAGGAAATTCGTAGAAACTTTTGGAAGGAAATTTGTAGAATTTTTCTTTGATTTTAAAAATCTAAGGAAATACTATTCAGCTCTTTCTTTTTAAAAAAAAAAAAACAGACATGCAAAATCATTCTTTGTCCTCTTCTCTTTTTTTTAAACAAGGGTTAGAAGCATTTACCAGGAGTTGGTAATGGTTCTCTTGTTAACTGTGTCCCTCTCTTTACTTCCTGGATGATGTCTGGCCTCTCTCTGTGTGATGATTCTCCATGTCAGGCAGTGAGGGAACCGGGCCAGCAAGCGGCAAGGGAATGCAAGGGGCATTAAACACGAGCACCTACAGTTTTTGCTTCCTATAGTCTAGTCCCTGGTGCTAATTGTTGTGATCAATCCTACTACACTGGTCATAACTCCTTTCGGTGATGGGTACAAATTGCTTCAAGGGTCTGCTTTATTATGATTTCCTAATGCTCTTGGCTTACAAAAAAAAAAAAAAAATTGATCTGAGGCTGACATAGGACCCATGTTCCACTCAGAGGATCAGAGAAAAATACTGTTAGAAGCTGCTCACATTGTGATCTTATTTTTCTTTCTTTCTGTACAGTGGAGTCTCCGGGCAGTGAAAAGTCACCTGTAACTACACCTGTAAGTAGCTCATCTTAAGGAATAAGATCCTGCATTGAGTATGATTTTAATTTGTAAAGTATTTGATTTGCTGAAAGAGGATCCAGTCAAAAATGGGCTCTAAGTGACTGTAGAAGAATAATTAAAAGTCATGTGTAATGCTGTCAGGTGAAATTTGAAGAAAAACATGGATTATCGTTATGCAGAGTTGTGATCATGCCTGGAAACAAAATGGTAAGTGAGTCAGGAGAGTAAATCTAATGAAGGGGACAATAGGAATTAGTATTAAAACATGCAACTTCTCTAGGCATTCAAAATCATTTTTTTAACTGAGAACAGTGCTTCTACATGGTGTAGTGTTGGCGGGCAGGGCCCAGCCAGAACTCTCTGGGAGACCCAAGCTGTTCTTGTTGCACTCCTTCTCACAATCAATATATCCTGAATAACATTAACTGTACATTTAGTTTACAATTTTTAATTTTGATGATATCAAAAAAAGCATTTGCAAAAAGTAAACATCAACGCACATTGATGTTGTAGAAATGGCTTGCTGCTGAATTGTATGTAACACTCGCTGTAGACCTACTCTTCCCTAAACTGAGAGTTCCCAATGCTGGGCCTGTCACCCTTGTTCACCCTCTGAAATTCCCACTGGATTTGGAGCCCTCCTCTGTGGCACAATCAACTGTAGGATTCCCGTGAGCCCCCAAGTGTCGCCGCGTCACGGCCGTCGTACCTTCGATTCCAGATTGACTAACATATGACCCTGCAGATGTTGTATAACTTCTTAGAGCCTTTTCTTCCTTGATTGTGCAATGAGATGATAATCCCACTTGACAGGGGGGTGTGGGCTTTAATTGAAATAATTACATGAAGCGTCTAGTACTGTGGCTGATCCATGAATGAATCCTCCTCAGTGGCTAATCCAAAAGGCCCACCATAGCCAATACCAGTTCTTACCTACAGACAGATTGTGTCACTTTGAGAGTTCCTGAGTGCCTGTGCAGAATGGAGAAAGGGTCCCATAACCCTCAATATTTCCAGCCACTTTCCAGAACTAGCAACCATTTGTGCAGGCTCAGTATCTGGCCAGTACCCTGGGGATCTTGAGTCTCCTGGTAAGCTGAGTATAGCCATGTTGGGTGGGAACCCCCAGAAGGCTCCTGGGGCTGGTATCCATGGCACAGGTTGAAGAGTGTAACCTAACGTGTTGATTTCCATTTGAAGTTATGTGGGAGCAACAATGCCACACTCTTCTTACACCCCCCGGGCAGGGGCGGAGAGGAAGCGTGCCCTGAAGAGATACTTTCTTATCTCTGATTCACAGAAACCAGAACAAGAAAGAAGCAAATTACTGACCTAAGTGAATTCTCTGAGAATACCCACCCAAATTTGACATTCTTTCAATGATAAATAGCTCTTCATAGAATAGAAAAGTAAAAGAAATTTGAACACAAGAGAAGCTTGAAGAGGCAGTAAGCTTTGATTGTGCTGACCTCAGTAGACTCAGACTGTTTTCGGTCAGACTTGGAGTGGCCCAAAGCTAGAGTCAGAGTCTATGAAGGGGAGAGAAGGAGAGGCGTTACCCAGCATGAAGTGGTTCCATCCATTTATTCAACGAACATTTATTGAAGGCCTAAAAGTGCAAGGTTTTGGGATACTTAGGGGGATAAAGGGCCCTCTCTGCCCTTCAGGAAACCCTACGCCAAAGAAAGATACAGATTTGTAAACAGATAAGTTATAGAACAAAGTGGGTTAAATGCTCTCCATTCTTTCTCTAGCACCTTTTGTATTTCTTTTACAATAGCTATCACACTGTCTTCTGGTGTCACTTATATATTGGCCCCTCCCTCACACCCACCCTCTCCCCACACACTCAGTTGTAAGCTGCACAGGGCTGGGACCCTTTGCCGGCTGGTATCCCCATAGTAGTTGCTCAGCAAGTAGTCACCAAAGGAAGGAACGTGATCACTTTTCTTTCTTTTGTGTATCACGAAGTATCTTCCTCTTTATCTTACTCTGAAAATGCTCATTGTTTTTCTGCCTTCCTTTTAAACAAATATTCCCTATTTTCTGCTGTGCTCAGTCTCTCTACCCCACACTCCTCCCTTCTATTTGCTTACTCCTACTTATTCTTGCAGTTACTGCCTAGTGAAATCTGAAAATTAAATAATTCCTAATTGTTGCTCTTTTCTTCCTACTGGACTCCCTCTGGCTTTATTCATAACCACATCCTTTTTCCTAAAAGACAAAGAAGGGCCATGCCCTTGAGAGAGGTTCTGAACATTGTAACTGCTTCCCAGTTTTAGGAAAATGCCAAGTGGAGCCAACCTCTAACACCATTAATTCCAAATTTCTTATCTGGAATCCCATTTGGATGACATTTTATGGCCATCCAAGGGAACTTGGGAAATTTTGAATGATATACAATTAAATAGCTTTTCTCCTACATAACATGCCAGAGCCTTTAGTTTGCTCATGTGCGCTATGAATCCCAAGAGTGGCATACAGGAAATACGTTTCCCTACCCTATTTGCCCACCTTTCCTTGACTTTTTGTGGTCATCATCCTAACCATTTGCAGACACCACAGCAAGAACATCAATGGAGGCTCATATTTCATATGTCTAAATACATTAAAGTTATTAATATTTATATTGTTATAAATCAAGCAACACCCATGGCCTGGCCTGCATTCTTAGCCTGGAGACACTTCCCCGGGCTAGCCCAGCCTTGGTGCACCTAAATGGTAGCATGGATCTGTTGGGCGCAAGGCAGGGCCAAAGGTGAGCTGGCCCAAGTATCTTGGGCAGTAACTAGACCCATCTAAGCTTTGGACAGGACTGACCCTGTCCAGCTTCTCAGGCAGCCCGGGTAAATAGATTCTGCCTCCTCCCCACCCTGCCCCAGACTCTCCCCCTCCTCCCTAATGCCTCCACCCTCGTCTTGTTGCTTCTCTCAAGATTCCCAGGCAGTTCTAAATGCCTCCCCAAACCACCCCCACCGGAACAAAGGGAAGGGAAGAGGCGCCGTTACTGGGGAATGTGGTTTGCCTTGGCACCTACTCTGGGTGTCAGGAGAAGCCAAGTTTAAACACCACAGCCCCACCCCTTTGGGAGGTTTCCCAGAGACCAGCTGTGATTTCTCTTCCCCTGTGGACCTGCCCCATCTCGTATATTCTGTAACCTGGGTGCCCACTTCTCTCATTATTCCTGTTCATTCACTTGGTGCCAAACTCACAAAGACCTTCAAAAAAAAAAAAAAAGCCTTTGGGTTTGAATGTTGGTTACGTGGGCCCCAGGGCAGGGACTTCCTCGTGCCTGGATCACAGGTGATGCTGGTGAGCATTGGCGCGTTAAATAACCCACTTTAGAGACAGCTGATAGGGAAACGCAATAGCGGCATAAAAGCTTAGTTCTGTAGTGTGGCAAACACCACTTCTCACAAAAGGCAGCTCTGTTGAAATAAGCTTCCCCATGTGCTGGGACCAGTATCCATGTGCAGAATGAGTATCTCATGTTCAGAAGCGTGAATACATTGAAGAAATCACTTCTGAAAGAAAGGAAGCCAAAGCCTTCCCATTGCCAGTGGCTGATTACTTCCATGTTTTCATTAGCTCCAAAAAGGGTCACAGCATCATACCAGCGTCTTGGACGTCAACCAAAGAGGGATGAAGATTAAAAAGTGGTTTCCATTGACAAAGAGGGTCTTTCAGTGTGTAGGGGCTTCTGCTTCCGCACGTCAGTCTGAGTGCCGGTTTGTAAGCTGATTGCGTCCCTTGCCCTGGCCTGGCCTTGAGGACGTGGCTTAGCTCTGATCACGGTTTTATTTTCTAAGCAGTTTAAGTTCTGGGCATGGGACCCAGAAGAGGAGCGCCGGCGACAGGAAAAATGGCAACAGGAGCAGGAACGTTTGCTCCAGGTAGGACTGGGGTTACTGCTTTGTTTTTTCTATTAGATGCGGCTCTCTTAATTACTATTGTATTAGATAAATTTTTAGCACAGGAAATGCATGGAATTAGATTCTTCTCAGGAGCTGGTGAATCTAAGTCGGTCCATTTTGTGCCTTTACAACAAAGTGTCCTGTGTCTAATTCCTCTTGCCAGAGGTTACACTGATGAGCACAATGAAAAAGCATAAAGGAGGGCACTGGGCGTTATACACAACTGAGGAATTATTGAACTCTACATCTGAAACTAATGATGTACTATATGTTGGCTAATCGGATTTATATAAAAATAAAAAATAAATTAAAAAAAGAAAAAGTATTTCACTTAAAAAAAAAATATCCAAGTGGTCGCCTGGCTGGCTCAGTTGGTAGAGCATGTGACTCTTAATCTTGGGGTTGTGAGTTTGAGCCCCACGCTGGGTGTAGAGATTACTTAGAAGTAAATTCTTCAGGGGCGCCTGGGTGGCTCAGTTGGTTAAGCAGCTGCCTTCGGCTCAGGTCATGATCCCGGGGTCCTGGAATCGAGCCCCACATTGGGCTCCCTACTCAGTGGGAGTCTGCTTCTTCTTCTCCCTTTCCCCTCCACCCCCCACTCATGCCCTCTCTCTCAAATAAATAAAATCTGAAAAAATTAATAAATAAAATCTTTAAAAAAAACCCAAGTATTAGGGGCCAACCGGTCCATTTGTCACCTCCTTAGTGGCCAATCAAATTCCATTCCAAGTAGCAGTGGGAATGAATTATCAAAAAGGTATTTGATAGCATACATGTGAAATAAATTTGGCCTGGGTCTTGTTCCTTAAGTAGAAATGTTTGCTCCACCCTTGAGTAAAGGCTGCTAATTTTTAATTCTAGAAAAGTTCTGGGAGTAAATGTATCATGCTCCTACTTGTTTCAAGCCAGTTTTGTAGAGTAACAGGGCTTCAAAAAGTAACCTAGTAACCTTAGAAACTAACCTGAGTACTTGGGTGTGCCAAGAACTGGCATATTTTTTGGTACTTGACATATCTAGTCTAATTTAATCCTCATAAAACTCTTCAAAGTATGTCTTATTAGCCCCATCTTGCAACTGAAGAAACTAAGCTTCAAAGGAATTATCTTAACTGCTCAAGGTCACACAGTGAACAGTTGTTGAGCCTGATTTCAAGTCCAAATCTGTATGACATTAAAACTCATGTTCTCTCCACTATATTCCCAATAGTACTGATTTTTACTAAAAGATTATAAAGGAGAAAAATGTTAAGTCTCATTAATTTTGATGACTTTACACTGCTGTATTTTACTTTTTTTTTTTCCTTATCTTTTTGCTCTGACCCTCTTGGCTTAATTCCCAGGGGCTGGGAGCAGGGGGCAGTTCAGGTAACTAATTGTCGTGTGGCTTTAGGCCTGCCAGTTAAGCTTAACACTTTTCACAATTGCACAGGGGTAAATCTTCAACCACAAATTGCACAGGGATAAATACCAACCAGATTCAGCAAAGTCCCACAGCTTTTGGGACTTTTGGGTCCATTGGGAGACCCCAGACCAGCCCTGGCCACCTGCTAGTCCCTTGAAAACCAGATGCCTGTTCCCCAGCTACGTGGTGAACAGCTCAGAGTCAGAGAGTCTGCAGAGTAAGAAGATAAGCAAGTGTGCTTCCCATGGCGGCGCCCTGTCAGTTACACTCTGAAAGGTGACCTCAGTTGCAGATGCAGACAGATGTATTTTTGTCCTACTGAATTGTTACCCGGGGTGGCACGGCAGGGTTGTGGGCTCTGGGGCAAGGCATATGTGCGAGTTTGTTGGTGTGTGCAGGTGTGTGTATTGGGTATGCATGTATGTATGCTGCCCACCAACGTGTGTGTTGGTGTGCACACGTGTACCGAGGTGTGTGTGTGTGTGTGTGTGTGTGTGTGTGTGTGTGGTACAGACGTACAGCGTCTTTCATTCCCTGCATCACCTCCGTTCATCCTCCTGGGGAGGGGAACCCGGGGAGGGGTTTTCCTAGAACCAAGAAACTGAAGCTTTGCTTGTTTTGTTAAGTTTTAGAGTCTGTTTCCTCTATTCTGAAAGGCCCCTGAAGTCCCTCTCAGAAACTTTATAAGATTAGGTTTTGAGAACAAAATTTTTACCTGGAGTTACAAGCCCACCGTGAGTTGACCAATGATGGTTTTTCTAGAGCATTCATGAGAACATCAGGCTCCAGATAATCCCAGTAAAGCCCTTTTGCTCCTCAGATAATGACATAACAGGTAATACCTGGAGGAGACAGTGCCTCCCCCAGGAGGATAAAAGACTTGTTTTAGCCTCAGAGAGAAGATTGACAATAATTAGACGAAAACATTTGACTGTGTGTGGTACACTTCAGTGATGTCTCTGTCCTGTCGGGGACACCATTCCCAAGGCATCCAGGGTGTCCGCTCTCATTTCAAGCATTAATCTTAATCTCTATTTAACCATTTCTTCTAGTCAGCTGTCCAAGGGACTCCAGTCACATTTTTAAAGCCATCCTTATTCAGAGTATTTTTTTTTTCTCCAGAAGTGGTGACTAGCGCTGTACTGTTTCTGAAAATAGGGCTGGCAGTTCTGATATTGAAGCCTTCTAATGGGCTGTTTAAAAGCTACTCTTAATTCAGAAGTTACTGAAACCTGGGAAGATTCCATTTTGGTAGAATGGCTACAAGCAAAGAGTAATTCAGCTACTCAGCTAATTATCATCTTGTCTACTCCGGACCTTTATGCATTGTCTGTCTTGTATACCTACAAGTTTTTGTTTTTTTGTTGTTTTGTCTTTTATCAAACTCTCTCAGTAGCCACATATTTCTATTAGTGAAACGGCAAAACTCATCTCTGAAGGGCCCAGCAGAAACAAACCATTGGTTTAGCCTGCTGTCCCAGGACAAAAGCCAAGTTACGGAAGATCTTAGAATCTTTCAGTCTGTCTTTTGTCTTTCCATAAGCAAATGTCTACTCATATATTTGAGAACAAATCTATAACACACCAACAACAGAAAAGAGTGTTCTCTGGTAAGATTGTTATGTTCCTAATATGTTGGAGTGCCACGAAATACCATTCCCCTTTTGTTGCATGAATAGATCAGACTCAGAATGTTGCAACATGAAGATAGTCTTGCGATATATTGTATATGGTGGTTTAGAGGGCGGAAGTGTCCTAGTGGCGTATGCAATGGTCAGTTCAGGAACTATCTGTGGAAATTCTGTAACAGGAGAGATACCAGAAGGAACAGAACAAGCTGAAAGAAGAGTGGGAAAAGGCCCAGAAGGAGGTGGAAGAGGAGGAACGCAGATACTATGAGGAGGTAGGAAATTCCCAAGAAGGAATTTGACTTGTGGTTTTGATTTCTCAAAGTTTATCGGCGCTTTTTTTTGTCTGTGGTGAATGTATGCACGTGGCTGTGTCTCATTCTCCTTACTCACATCAGAGCCCTGTCAACTTCTTCGAAGAGTCATATCCTATAGGATCTAAAAGACCACAATTCCCCCAAATTTAGTTTGTGGTAAGGGCATGTTGAGTCATGGTCAAGGAAGACAATATAATTTTATCTGTTCTCTAGTCAGAGCGTCAGATTCTTGATTTACCTTAGATGACACGAAAGTATCTATTTGTGTGTTTGCTTGAGGAAAGCATGTTTGGTAGTAGTGAATTAATTTTGTGAGTATAATTTTGATATTGAGGCTAAGTGAATCCTTACTGACTACATTCACTATATGGTACTAAAGAGACTTGGAGGGAGGAGAATTTGGTTTTGTTTGTCTCATTTTTTTAGATGAACAAACTAGACCACATTAGAGAATTGGAAGGGAGCTACATTTAATGTGTATTATCTAAAATTTGTTTATGATGAATTTTGTTGTGAATTTATCTTCAGTAATTTTTGTGCATAATCTGATCCTTAAAAGCATTTCTAATTAGGCTTCTTGAATCAGACTAAGTAATTTGTTTTTCCAAATTAAATGCTAATTTCTAAATCATTGTCCATAGAAAGTGTTATCTGATTTATATGCTTTTAGAAAATAAGACCCCTTTTTTTTAATGCCCTGCTTGTTTGCACATAATCCGATTTTTTTTTTAAGTTCCTTAATGAAATTTTTCTCTTGACAAATGTGATTTTATTTTCTTTTCTTTTTTCCCTTTCATTAATTACTGTCCTTCCCTTTAGGAGCGCAAAATAATTGAAGACACTGTGGTTCCATTTACTCTTTCTTCAAGTTCTGCAGACCAGCTGTCTACATCCTCCTCTGTGACTGAAGGCAGTGGGAAAATGGTGAGACCATAGATTAAAAGCAATTTGTGAAATAAATAAACCTAAATAGAAGTATAAAACAATAAAGCCAAGTTTTCCACCAGTTTAAATGCAGGACTGACTATTTCCCTAGAATCACATCAGCTACCATGTGGCCATTGTACGCCATGGTGCTGTCACTGTCATGGTCAGACTCAGTCATTTCCTGGGAGCGGGGGGCAGTGAAATCATTACTGGGACCAGATCTGCTCCCACAGGCTGGCAACCAAAGTCTCTCTGCACTGGCTGGAGAGATCCTGATTGGTGGAGCCATTTGCTGGAATGTCCCTCTGACTGCTCATCATTCACTCATTCAACAGACATGCATCCCTCTCCTCCACACCATACGTTCCTTTGCACTGGATGGTAGCCAACTGTGTACCCCCCACTGGCCTCCGTGAAAGTTGCTTCTAACCCACTCTTAAAATTCCACATGAAATTTACATGTGTCCTCAAGGGCTGGAGAGAGCACAGAAAGGGTGGTCTACCTCCACATCCCCCAAGTAAGGTTGTGGATCTACCGAACAAAAGACACACCAAGACTTGAATAGTCTGTAATCTTCATTTAAAAAAAAAAAAAAAAAAAAAAAAAGATGGGCCCATGACAGCCATTTCTCCTAACTGAACAGTCCTATGATTTTGTTTTATTTTGAAAGGTGGATTTTCTGACCAATTCTCTTTCATGATAACTTTCAAAAGAGATCCAGATTACACATTTATTTCAAATCATTGGAAACCAGTTACTATTCAGTTAATTTGGACAATTGTTCTTTAAATTGTAGGCAATGGGATTGGAAAAAAATGTTTCAAATATCCCATGGCCAGAGATGAGTGTTGTCCAGTGTGTTTAAAAATTATATTCAGGGGTGCCTAGATGGCTCAGTCAGTTAAGCTTCCGACTCTTGGTTTCTGCTTAGGTCATGATCTCATGGGTCATGGGATCAAGCCCCGAGTTGTGCTCTTTGCTCAGCAGGGAGTCTGCTTGAGATTCTCTCCCTCCCTCTGCCCCACCCCCACATGCACATGTGTGAGCCCATGTGCATTCCCTCTCTCTCAATAAATAAATAATAATAATATTATCCTTGTTTTCTCAATCAGAATAAGATGGACTTGGAAAACTGTCAAGAGGGAGAACAAGAGACAAGACAGAAGAAACCACTCCAAGGGGACAACAATGATTTATTGCTTAAGCCTCGGGAAAATCATCCACCAGAAGAAATGGGCAGGTATGAACTATATCAGGCTATCCTTCTAAATGTGCAAAGCCAGACTCTGCCTGTTCGCTCCGCAGAAAGAGTAACCATTTCTAATGCAAATCATATTCAGCTTTGAAATTATCATTCCAGTAATACATTACGTATTGCTTAAACACACTCCAATAGCTCTGAAGTCAGTCTTTATGCTATTGAATACAAATAGCCTTATTTTTAAATAGGTGAAATCTTTTTTAAGTAAGGGGAGATAGTATATATCATCACAGGAGCACGTTGTCACTTCAAAGCCCCAAATCTAGCTATCATTCACCTGAAATGGTTAATGTGTCTGCAGGGATAGAGGTTGAAATGAGGTCCTAGGATCCTACCCATGGTGGGTTCACTGTGGACCTGGACTTTATCATCAGTATCCTCTGAGCTGTGAGAAGCCACATTTACTCTGGGTGACAATATAAAGGATAACTAACAAATGATTGGTTGTGGATAATTATCCCACCCCATGGGTTCCACTATATTCCATGGGAGATCCAAACGGGGTACCCAGAAACCCCTGGATCATTCAGAGCTAGCTCAAACTGGAGTAGAGTCTGGTTGTAGCTATGGGGAGTAGTGGGTTTATTGATGCCACCCTGAGCCTAACCTAGGAAGAACCCCCAGAATCCCAGGAGGCTGGCAGTACCCTGCCACCAGCAAGTTCTTTATGAGATAGATGTTTGCTCCTGGGGCTCTGAGTTACCACAGAGATATTGGCAAGTGTGCAAGCATGTGCACACATGCACATACACAAGTGTGCAGAGATACACACGTGTATGTGCACACACTGCATCCTCAGAGAGACCCAAAGACATGAGAGGTTAAGTGTCATTTTCAAAGACTGTCCAATTTGAAAGTTTGGCTGGGGGGCGCCTGGGTGGCTCAGTCGGTTAAGCATCTGCCTTCGGCTCAGGTCATGATCCTGGGGTCCTGGGATCGAGCCCCGTATCAGGCTCCCTGCTCAGCAAGGAGCCTGCTTCTCCTTCTCCCTCTGTCTGCAGCTCCCCCTGCTTGTGTTCTCTCTCTCTCTCTCTCAAATAAATAAATAAAATATTTTTAAAAAAAAAGAAAGAAAAGAAAGTTTGGCTGGGAGCTGAGCCCTTCTGGTAGGATCTGCTCTGAGAATTCTCCCATTTCCATCAACCAGAAGACTGGGTGAATTGGAGACACAGGAGCTTCGGGCCCGTGTCCAGAGTCTGCAGAGCCTTAGGAATAGCACATCTGTTTTCAGTTTCATGAAACAAAAGCCACTAGTCAGGAATATTTGAATGATGCTGCTCAGCATTACACATGAATTTTCTCTGCTTCTCCAGACAGTCCCTGTTATCTCCAGAATCTTTGTTTCCCCAAAAACATTTTTAAACTTCCTCCATCTCCTTCCTTTGCACACAGAAGCTACTGTGAGGCCGGTGAATTCTCATGGGCTGCCCAAATCCTGTGTGGCCCAAGTGATTTCTACAATAAGTCCTCTCTTATAAAAATCTGGGAGATTCCAGTTAGCTCTGGCATGCCTTGAAATGGTTAGAATGAAGAGCTTTATGGCCAGGGAGGTGGTGAAGATGTCAGAAATGATGGTTTCTCAAACTTATTAAATTGATGGATAATGAAAATGTGTAGGATTTTCCAGCACTTTAAATCTGGTTTAAAATGAAAACAATAAACATTTAGTTAGTCCCATTTCTTTTTTCATATTGTAACTGGGTATTTCTATGCCCTAAGGGATAGGATAAGTTCAGTTGCTTTCATCTCTGTTCTGAAATATACTTGTTTATCTCAACAGCCTAACTCAAGGGGCCTTGGCTCATTCTAAGAATCCCGTATCAAAAGGAGTCCATCAGGACCATCAGCTGGATACAGAAATTGGGGCCCTACACCGTGGGATGAACTCACAGCTAGCTCAGGGTAAGAATGGCTGTTTAAACCCAATAATTAAATTATTATAAGAGCCCCCCCCCCAACACACATGGTTCAGACAGGTGTGAGTTCTACTGGCTGCAAGCTTCTCTTGTAGCTTATGCTAAGCAGCACAGCGAAGAGATTCCCACCACTGTGGGCCCACAGTCTGTATGAACTCACGGTGGACCCCAGTGGGCTTTAGGGCTTTCAAGAAAGATGACCTACAAAGCACTAGGGTGAATGCTTAGCTACTGAACGCTAAGTTTATGTTCTTTATGCTTTCCTTTGCCTCAGATCCATCCCAGAATCAGCAGGTATCGAACCCATTGATGCACATTTTAGAAGATGTGAAGCCAAAAACCCTCCCTTTGGATAAAAGCATTAACCATCAGATCGAGTCTCCGAGTGAAAGACGGAAGTGAGTAGCCAGATAAGATGCATGTGGAATTCCTTTGTTTTTTAAAATTTATTGACTAAGAATGGGGGAAAAAGACTGTGAGATGGCAAGATGTCAGCAGTCTTTTTGTGCTTCTCTCCACTGACTCTGAGTGATTAGATAATAAGTATTTATGGATGTTTGAGACAGTCTTCCTGGCAAATAAATATGCACTCTGATTTTTACCAATTTGTAAGAGCAAAGTAATGTTTTTAACCTACAAATCTAAACATTTGGGAAGAATTTGCAGGCCTGTTGTATAAGTGATTTATTTAAGTGAATTAAATTGTCTCAGAGCCTGTTGACAAATTTTCTTTCAAGGAAAAAAATGTTTTTTCTCTCATTTACATGCTCTCCCATGAAGTAACTACCCCAGGCTGTATTCTCGTTTTATAAAAACCGTATTATTTTACAGTTAGAATAGTTCCTATCATTTTTGAAGTCTTTCAATATATAATAGGCACTGTGTTGAAGGGTTTACATATCTCTCCCCTTTTTATATACATTAATTCACTGAACTCTTCCAGTAACTTTACTGGGTCTTTTTTCCATTTTAGAGCTGAGGACATTGAGGATCAGGGAAATTAAATAACTTATCCAAAGTACTTGACTGGATAAGTGGTGGAGGAAGTCAAAATGAACCCTAGTTCCACAATAAGATCATATTTGGGCCAGAGGTTCCTTGTAATCAGTTTTAAAATATGTAACATTCATGATGCATTAACCAATCATTCTACCTAGAGCCAGACGACCTGGATTTAAACTTTGACTCTGCCACTTGCCTGCATAGGACTTTGAGCAAGTTACTTAATCTTTCTCTGCCTCAGTTTCCTCATGTGTAATATTAGTACCTACCTCATAGGGTTTTGTGCCTGGCAAATGATAGGTGCTATATATGTTGGTGGTGGTGCTGATAATGCCAAATGATGGTGATGATAATGATGGTGATGATGATGATGGTGATGATGGTGGTGGTGGTGATGATGATGGTGGTGGTGGTGATGATGGTGATGGTGGTGATGGTGGTGGTGATGGTGGTGGTGATGATGATGGTGATGGTGGTGGTGATGGTGGTGGTGATGATGGGGTGATGGTGGTGGTGATGGTGATGGTGGTGATGATGGTTATGATGGTGATGGTGATGGTGGTGATGATGGTTATGGTGGTGGTGACGGTGGTGGTGATGGTGGTGATGGTGATGGTGGTGGTGATGGTGGTGGTGATGGTGGTGGTGGTGACATCTTTTTACCTTATTTATTATGTTACACTTTTTTTCTCAATATAGTGTTTGAACCATTTCCCCTTTTCTCTTATGTGTATCCTATTTTATTACTATCTGTCCGGATGACACTCAAAATCAATAGAAGATAAAATCACCTAGAAGTAATCATTGTTGTTGATTACTGCTCTGATTTTCAACCTTTTTTAAGGCAATGTACTTATACTTTAGGGTATTACATGAAAAGCTGATACTCCGGAGGAGACAAGCTCTGCCTGAGGAGGGAAGTTGGAGTGGGCAGGGGCTCAGGGAGTTTTTCTGAAAGCAGTTCCAAGACAGATGGACTGGTGCTCTGTTCACTTCTGTGTTGGCATTTCTCTTTTCCTCCGTCTTTTCTGTGTTCTGTCCCTTTCTTCACAAAGGAAATGAACTCTTAAAAGCAAGAGCCCAGACAAGGCTCATGTGCCACCACAGAGCAAGGCTTAATTGTAGGCAAAGCTCATGTGGACACGAAGAGCACCTGTCAAACCATTGCGGTAGCTTCTAGCTGGGGACCATTCTGCTGTGTGGATGTTCATGACCTAGCAGTTATTACATGTTTTGAACATTACCCCTAATCACATGTACCCATGATGAACTTATTGGTAGGGGAGAAGCCACCTCGCTAAAAAAATACCTCCAGTAAAGCTCTGCCCTTTAGCTCCTTTAAGAGCTTTTGCCTATATCCCTACTCATCTCTCCCCTCCCACCCAGTCCAGGATTTTTATATCTAACCCAGCATGCAGTGTTAACTAGCAAAGTACCTGGCAAAAAAATAAAGATTAGAAAGATATTTTGTCTTTCCTGTCCACCCGTGCCAGCCTGCTTTTGATATTATGCAGCCGATGCGTGTACGGTCTTTGCTAGCTGGAATGACTGTTTTTGTTCTTCATTAAAAAATCACCACGAGGGCACTGTGTTGTTTCTTACTTGGTTGTCAAGGGAGTGTTTTTGTTTTGTTTTGTTTTGTTTTAATTCAAAATGTCTCTTCTTGTGGGATGGGCTTCTCTTCTCATAATTTTTGGCTCCTTTACCGTGTTACAGGAAAAGCCCTCGAGAGAATTTCCAGGCTGGGCACTTGTCCCCATGTTCTCCCACCCCTCCTGGCCAATCACCAAACAGGTACAAGAGGTTAAAAAGCCTTTCTGAGGCTGCTTGGTTTCACCTAGCACCTGCTGAGCATGATTTCAACCCAATGAGTGCTTCCCAGATGATTCTGAGAGATTTGTTCATCTACCTCTATTCCTACACACACACACACACACACACACACACACACACACACACACACACACACACACACACACACACACACACACACACGAGGAAAGAACACATCCCCCATCTGCCTGCAGATTTTCTCAGCCCGTGATAGAAAAAGCCAAGTGTATGATGTTGGCACGGCTGTGACCATGGGGCTTTAATTACATTGTGCAGAACCCAGAATCTAATAATAAAATCCACCAGACAATTGCTGGGCTCCTCAGCCGGCGCCTTTCCCTCCAAGTTCGCCCGGGCCTTCTGGGCAGGGTCTGCTGATGGCTCTTACAGGGAACCAGGCGGGGGCTAGCAATGAAACTTCATCCTTCCCTTTCCCCCACTCAAGCTCTGTTACGATTGCTTCTGGACATTAATCGGGCCCCATGATATTCTTAAAAGCTGCCTGAGTTCCCATTCACTGGAGAGACAAATGTAGTGGGAACTCAGAGGTTTTCTTTGATTTAGAAATTTCATTTTACTACCGGATAAGAGGGAAATCTTAATAAATAGAGTTTGCTCGGAGCAACTCTTCCTCTTTTCTCTTGTCTTCCTTTCTGTTTCTTCAGTTCATCTGTACTCTGTTGGCTTTTGAATAAAATTGCATGTTTTAAAATTTCTTGTGTAATTCCAAGAGCTTTCCAGACAGTAGGCATCACTGTGATCTGATCTCAGTTGTGGGAAAGCTGCCTTAGAGGAGGCCATCTAGTGCTCTCACCCAGTGTCAGTCTTTGGGGTCTGGTTCTAGTCCGGTGGTAGGCCCTGTGGTAGGGGCTGCAGGGGGACAGAGATGGGGGAGATGCAGCCCGTGCCCTCCAGGAGCTTCCAACTCAGAGAGATGGCAAGTGCCCAGATTATGGAGCCCCAGAGTGTTTGCATTAGAAGGGGTGGTAGGTAGAGACCATCTAATCCAATTCTCTCGTTTTAAAAGTGAAAGGAAAACCCAAAGTGCGTTCCTTACACCCGATCATAGAACTTGGTGACAGAGCAGGGAGTGGGTCCCAAGTCTGCCTGGTACCTACTGGGCTGTATGACAATTGCCTCTATTTTTAAACAACAACAACAACAATTTTTTCTTTTTCTTTTTTTTTTTTAAGATTTTATTTATTTACTTGAGAGAGAGAGCACAGAGAGAGAGGGAGAAGCAGGCTTCCCGCTGAGCAGGGAGCCCGATGAGGGATTCGATCCCAGAACCCTGGGATCATGACCTAAGCCGAAGGCAGACGCTTAACCAACTGAGCCACCCAGGCGCCCCACAACAATTTTTTCCTAATAAGTAAAAAGAAATGCCCTAGTGGGCCAATGAGCCAATGATAGAAAATCTTAAAGTAACATTGGAACCTTAGTAAAGCTAAATTGGATTATCTTTTAGGACTTAAGAAAACGTTTAAGTACATGGAGCCTTTTCAAGGCATTTAATCACTGTGGTTGAGTAGACACAACATAGACTTCCTATAACAGATAACTGCAACACACAAACACACACACACCCCCCCCCACAAATTCCATGCCACGACGGAGGCCTATTGTATTTAGTCTAGCAGTTTGCTTGCAACTTGTATCTGATGCTTAATTCCTGCTCATTATCAGTTCAGCAATTGCCATTGCACTCATGATATAAACATTTTTAAAATCCATCGTTGTGTTTTTGTTTTTTGCATGAGGCTACATGTTAGTGCATTTCACCAACTATTCTAAATGGACATTCTATTACCACGTATATTTTGAAACCCAGGTCCATCAGTGGGAAGAAGCTGTGCTCGTCCTGTGGGCTCCCTCTGGGCAAAGGAGCTGCCATGATCATTGAGACCCTCCATCTCTACTTCCACATCCAGTGCTTTAGGGTACGTACGCACCACTCTCCTCTCCGAGTGATGTCTTCTGGCATCTTCTAGCATCGTTCTGTGCTGAGAAATTCCCTCGCGGAAATCCTGACGGCCTTTGCTCGTGAGGGCAGCCCCTCTAGGTTGTACACAAGTGTTCACAGAGCCCATCCTTCAGGATGATACTCTCCTCTCACACGTCCCTCTGGGACGTCAGGTTAGAAGAAGCAAAACGGATTTGTGCTGTGCGTCTGGGGTGCAGCATCTTTGCCGCTTCTGACACTCTTGTGACTTCACATCAAAGGTTTTTGTCTTTGAATGGAAGATTTTCTGTCAGCAGTGAATAGCTAGTTGCCTAACTGCAGGTCTCCAGATGAATATGTGCGTAATCACGGACTGAGTATCACTCCCTCTGGGAAGCTGCCCTGTCCCCCAGACCAAGTCAGTTGCCTTTACAGTCCTTAGAGAGCCTTTCCTGGTCCTTACTGCTCGCTTGTTTCATTGTTTAATTATCATCTCCTCGAATACACCGTCACCTCCATAAGGGCGGGGGCCATATCTGTCTGGCTCACCGTGATTTCCTCTGAACCTAGCAGGGATGGTGTCAGTCGTTTTCGATGAATGAATTGACCAATACACTGAAAATGAGGAGGCCTAGGTCCTAGTCCCACATCTCCTGCTAATAAGGTGTGAACCACTTCTAGCTCATTTATTATAAAATTTACAAGTTGGACTATATCGGCATTTCTTTTTTTTTTTTTTTCACTCATGGACACAATTCAAGTTAATATCTCATGTTGAAGCTAAACCCTCGAACTCTGAGTAAGAGTCATTTCTTTCTCTTCATCAAGCTAACGTGCTTTCTTTTCCCCTCTCGAATTTTGTTCGGTTTCTTTGTCGGTAGGTTCTTCAGCTATCAAGTAAACTTGCATGGTTTTAAAATAACTCCCACTTTACCTATAAGCTAAGAGAAAGTGAGTGAAGCCTCAAAATTATTAATGTAATATCAATAATTACTGGAAAGCAAAACTTACCATGGGCAAAACACAATATGGATACTTAATTAGACTCAACTTATCAATATTCTCATTGTAAAATGAAGCTAGATAATGCATATGCTAAATTGTCTAGGAGTGTTTTGAGGCTCAAAGAATATACTTTTTAAAATGTCCTGGCAATTCCAAGATAATGTGTTCCAACACCACAGTTTGTTCTCAGAGAATTTCCCCGAATGTGAAATAGTCCAGATGGCAAAGATTCTTTGCAGTTTCTCAAGGGAGAGAAGACTTGCCTTCTTAGCTATCAAAGCCTTTATTCTCGCTAATGATTCACTTCCTAGAGCTGATCTGACACTTTAAGGCACATCACCTCTTAGATTTATCCCCTACCCTGGAAGTCAGTGGAGCTTATAACATAATTTGGATGAAGCCTTCCTCTACCCCCGGGTGACCCCAGAGCATGAATCTGGGGCTGGCCCTCTTCTCCTGAGCTGGGTCCTAACCCTCCCCCACTACCCAAAAGGCTGGCTTCTGAACCAACCTCCATTGCCACCTTCTCTGTTCCAGCCAATGCCTCCTTCTGCACGCAGGCTGACTTTGCTGCAAGGCGTTTTATTCCCAGTGGGTTTGTACCACTGGGTGTTACCGCTTTCAATGTGGAAATGTAAGGTGGAATAGCTATTTCCTAGTAATTCTGATCTGGTAGAACTCGCCAGCAATTCTGGAAAGCATTTAAAGATTATTCACAAACAAGTGTCAATTGATAATCCGTTGGCTGTGTGTTTCTTTAAAACCATGAGGACGTCATCTGTTTCAAACGGTTGTTCCATCTTGATTGAGATGTTTCATCTTGATTTGGGATCAACCTGACACCACCTACCAGCTTTACAACACTGGACAAGTCTGTGAGCCTCTGAACCAGTGTCCTTCCCTGTAAAATGCAAGGAGTTGGGATAAAATGCTAAAAGTGTATCATTGCTGTGAGTCAGCTCTTGGTACAGCATCTAACACGTAGTAGGTGCTCAACAAATGTGGAGGTTGTAGAAATGACCATTGCATATTTGTGTGAACCATAACTAAGCATTATAAAGAAATGCTTCCTTGTGCCCCTTATAACTTCTGTTCTTTCTGCCCTACAGTGTGGAATTTGTAAAGGACAGCTTGGAGATGCAGTGAGTGGGACGGATGTTAGGATTCGAAATGGTCTTCTAAACTGTAATGATTGCTACATGCGATCCAGAAGTAAGTACCGGGGGGCAGGGACAGGATACCTTGAGTTGAGTGGGTGTGATCACATGCCTTTTACAGGACCCAATTTAGAAATTCAACTATTCCTCCTCATTGATTGACACACCTACTCTGAGGGTAAGATTTATTAGAACTTGGGTAAAAGAAACAATAATGACATAACCCCTATTTACCACTTGTTTCTTACTGGAAGTTACTGTTACAGTGTGGCCAAATTCTTTTTATCCAGAAAATTATTTTTTATCCATTAATACACCAGGGAGGTAAAAACTGTAGACCAAGTTCGAGACGTTGCTTGAGATCACATAGAGATTTTGGTGAGATCGAAGGAAGATACAAGGTCTGTGAAACACTGTTCATTTGTGGAGGCATATCTTTAGAAGACCAGCACCACCTGGGATGGTTTAAGTGTGAAGAATGGCTCTCCAGTGTTCATCAAATCAAGCACCATGTCCTCAACATCCATAGGCCCTACAGTCAGGAGTTTCGTGACACGGTCTAGTTTTGTTCCCAACTAACTTGAGAGTTCCTTCAGAGCCAAGATGAGGGGTTCTACTTCTTTGTGAATCCCTGCCCCACACTCCTCCAAAATACCTTAGTACGTAAACAGAGCTTAACAAACCTGTGCTGCCCTGAAGCTCCTTTGAGCAGCCTGGGTCTCCTACCATAGAAGGTTGGTGTTGGTTTTGAGGGCACCAGGGGGCGCTGTTGCCCAGCGGCTGTTTAGAAAATCTGCAAATAGCTAGGGGCTCACCTCTGAATCCTCCCTCCATCCTAAGTACAGTCCTTCTGGTGGGGAGATTTCTAGCAAATTCATCAGTTAGAAATTCCTCATTTAAAAACAATGGAAGTGAAGAGATGGAGTTTGAAATTCAAGAATCTTTTATTATTTCTCAAAGTAAGTGAAGGAACATCTTTAGTCTTTCTCACATGGGTCTCTAAATCTGCAAGACTGAAGACTTGAAGAGTGAAATTGAAATTAAGTTATTTTATTGCTATAGATTTAGTCAATTCAGAGAAGCATATGCCTATTTTAATAAAATAATGGGAAATAAGAATTAGATCAAACCCGGGTGGTTTTGATCTATGACAAACATTTGACTTAAAGTCAAAACAGTTCCAACTTTGAGCTGCTGCCCTCAAAACTGAACTATTTATACCACATATTATATATATTATACTGATACTAATTTTATATAATATATAATATTGATATAGTATATAATATTGATATCAACTTTATGCTATGTATTATACATGTAAAATATGGTATAAATAGTAAAAAAAAAAAAAAGCTAAAATTAGCAACAAATAAAATAGTATACCATGTATGATCCATAAGTTATATATACATAAGTTATATATAATATATATACGTAAGTTGTATATACATAAGTTATATAATATACGTCTATAATATATATTAATTATATTTATTTAAACTGGATTTTTATTTATTTTTATACATTACAATGGAAAACTAAGCCCTTTTCTCCCAGATTACAAAGTGATTTTAACTCTCATCTTGTACAAATTACACTTTTTCTCAACCTCAGTGAATCAGATGAATGTGAATCATGGGACCAGAAGAGGGCGCTGTTAGGTTGAAGGACTGTAGAGACCGATTTGAAAAGTACTGGAAATCTGAATTTCTTTCATAATTTAAAGTGCTTGAAGGGTATCAGCAGAGAACAAACCTGAACCCACCTCTGGGTGACAGTGATCTGTTTTCATCCAGATTTTTATTTTAATTGAGAGAGTGGGTGATTCGTTGTCATTTCTTTTGGAAACTAGCTTTTTGGATCTAGGCCAGCAATTTTTCTCTTGTGTAAACAAATAAAAAGGGCCTTAACTGCTTTTAATTCCAAATCTAAAGACAAGAACCATGGAGTTATAATCATCTATAAGAGGTTATAAATTATAATAGCCTCATAATATAAAAAACAAAGTGATTTGGAGGTAGACTAAAATGATTTTATTTTATATAAAATATTTTACTAGGTTTTTTTTTTTGGATACTAAGAAGAAAGCAAGAAGGCTTATTACTTCTCTGCTTAGATGATTTCTGTAAACATTCAAAGGAATAAGTCAATATAATTATAAATGGTATAAGGTTAGAAAATTGGGTTGTTTAGAAAGATACCAAATTAAAAGTGAAAGTCTCCAAAATTAACCACTGTAATCACTTTCTCATTATTTCTTAGAATGTATGTTTGTCTATGTGTACGCACACGTGCGTGCACGCATATGCATGTGATACAAATCTACCTACCTTCTGTTTTTTATTTCACGAAGGTAATCACATAGTGTTCTGTACTTTTTGTTGCTCTTGTGTTTAACTTAATCATATATTATGGCAATTTTTTCTTTTTTTTTTTTGGCAATTTTCTCATATAACATATTCTTTCTCCTCATTCTTTTGAGTGCCTTTTTAATACCTGAATACAATCCCATTGTGTGGACTTAACATAATTTCAAACTAATTTCTCTGTGCATGGGCACTTCGGTTATTTCCAGTGTTTTAATATTTTTGTAACGACCCCAGTGAACATCCACGTGCAGATGTCTTCACGAACTGTTGAAAGCATTTCTGTAGGGTAGATTCTGAGCAGTGGGACTGCTGAGTTAACAGTCATGTGCTTTTAAAATTTTCAGACACCTTGTCTAATTATCTTCCAGAAAAGTGTACTCTCCTTGCAAAGTGCATAAGAGAGCCTCTTTCTCTCTCCATGTCCTATGTCAGTTCTCCATAGCATCAGACTTCTTAAATTTCCACTATGTTGCGTGGGGAAGGGAAAATCACACTGCTTTGACCTGTAGGTCTTTAAGGGAGTTTGAACATCTTTTCATATGTTTATTGACCATTCTGTTTCTTTTTTACTATAAAAAATTTATCTTTCTTCTCTATCCTTTGCCCATGGTTCTATTGATAATTGATTCGTAGGAGTTCTTTGTAAATTAAAGACATTTTCCCTTGATTTTATATTTGCTGCTTATTGCAGTTCTCATTGGTCTTTCTACTTTGTGAACTTTTTTTCATAGAAAAGAATTTCATGTAAGGTAATTAAACATAACTTTTTTTTTTTTTCCTTTTTGGATTCTGGATTTTGTGTCCTGCTTAGAAAAACTACTCCAAGGATTTAGCTGAGATTTCTCCTAGAATTGTTCTTTATTTCCTTTTTCACATGTAGCTATGTGATTATTTTGGGATAAGAAATGAGATAGATGTCCAGCTTTATTTATTTATTTATTTATTTATTTATTTATTTATTGCCAATTAGCAGTTGTGCAAATATAACTTAAGAATCCCTTTTTTTTTTCATTAATTTGAAATGCCAGCTTTCTCATAAACTAAGTTCCCATAAATATTTGGATCTATTTCTGGATGTTTTATTATGTCATATTAACCTATTTATTCTCTAGTATTGAATAGTTTTAATTATTATAGCTTCTTAATATGTTTAATATTGAGTAATAATGACCACTTTCTTTCCAGTTGTTTTTTCCAATGTTTCTTAACTCTTCTCTCATATTTATTTTTCCAGATAAATATTATGTTGGGCTAAACTTTACTTAACACATGACAGGGACAATGACCAGCATATCTGAGAATAGTGTTCATTTCTTTCTTGATGTCAGAAGAAAAAAATATATAGCTTAAGAGTGAATTAGCAGAGGGGATAATAGTTGGCTCAAGAAGTATAAACACACTTGAATTGGTTGAGTATATCCCAGCTGCAATTTAAAAAAAAAAAGTCAGAATGGAAAGAAATGGCTAAAAAATCATTTTTCTTTCTTTTTTATTTGATTTTGATCTGAGTTGAGGAGGGGGGGATGGGTAGATGGAAGGGATGGTTTACATCACAGGCATTCTAAGTGAAAAAAAATAATTTCATTGTGTGGAATAACAAAGCCTGAATATATAATCCTATTTTCTTCAAGTAACTAGTCACATTTAAATGAAATTTTTCTCTTGGAGGGGAGAAATAGCATAACAGCATATTAAAATGCAATTCCTGAAAGCAATGTAAACAGTTTTTAAGTTCATATGTAAATGGGACTGGAAGTGCAAAACCAGTCAGCTGCCACCAATCAAGCCGTCCCGTGGCTAACTCGTGCCATTTGTGCTTGGATGTTGGGTGACTGTGTCTCTGTGTCCATCATTCATTCTGGTGAAATGCATTTAACGCAAAATCCCCAGGGTCTTTTCCAGTGTTGCGATTGCCTCATTACAACTCTAGTGCCTCCAATGGAGGGGGAACTTTGTGAAGGTTTCAGCAGGAAATATGGAACCCAAACCATCCTTCTAGATGGAGTTGCCAGATAACATACAAGATGCCCCATTAAAATGTTTTTGCCCTATTAAATCTGAATTTCAGATAAACAATGATTTTTTTTTTTTAAGTAACTGTAGGTCCCAAATATTGCATGGTCAGGATTTAGCACAAGTATATCTCAAATATCCCGTGGGATATACTTATACTAAAAAAAAAAAATTTTTTTTTTTTTTTTTTTTTTAATTTGTTGTTTACCTGAAGCTCAAATTTTGTTGGGTGTTCTGTATTTTTATTTACTGAATCTAGCAATCCTATTTGTATGAGTCCTCCTGTTGCAATGTATTCCTCCTGTTGCAATGTATTTATTCATAGGGAAACCAAAACCTAAAGGACCAGAGAAGAGAGATCATTTTCTTGTTTATTTACCCCCAGAAGACAAGGTAGAAAATTTAACGAAGATGATTTGGTTTAAGGGTGAAATCCAGAGGATTTCAACCAAACTTGACAGGGCAGATGACTCCCCAGGGCTCCTTGTTACGTTCTGGATGGGACTCAGGAGTGCATGTCTGACAAGCTTCAGGTGATGCCAACACTGCTCTTCCCTGGGCCACACTTTGAGTAACAGAGGGGGACAGATTCCCCCTCCGAGGGAGAAGAGATTTGGGCAGAGGTCATTACTGATGCTGGAAATGTGTAAATGCTCTGAGGCAAGAAGTGTCGATACTCTAACCAAATGTTACCGTGTTCTCTGTCGCAGGTGCTGGCCAGCCCACAACATTGTGACGTGGTTTTCAAGCTTCCAGATCACTCACCATTTCTTTCTCGAGGGTGTCCCCTGGCGACCGTTTAACCAGATCCCCAGTGCAGGGGCTTCTTGGCATTTATCTAATTTCAGAAAGGCTGTTCTAAAAGATGCTCTCTGTTCTTCTCTAGCGCAGCGTTTGTGTTCTTCCCGGTTTTTTGTTTTGGTTTTGATTTTTGTTACATTTTGGTTTTACATTTGCACAGTCTATACAAAAGAATACGGAAGTGTCATGATCCCGTAATTCACAAAACGGTCTTAGCGTGAGCCAACAGGCTTATGGTTTCAAATGTGTTCTTCTCTTCTCTGAGAGTTCATGAGATGAATGATGCAATAAACCTGTTTTGTTTCAGTAGTTCTAGGAATTAAACACTTCATGTTTACAGAATTGAGCTGCAGAAAGTGCAAGACATGCCAATTTGAGATCTTTCGTCTTCTAACAGAAGCATACGATTCATGCATTTCAGAAACTAAAAATCACACCGTAGAGCTCTGAGCTATAACTTGTTTTTAACGCAGAGACGCTAGTCTGATAATATATACTATAATCCCGAGACATTTGTTACTTACCTTTGGAGGTAGAAGTCCTACCAATAAATTATTGCACCGTTAGTATTAGATTTTGTGTGCTTTGGAAGTTCTGTGATTCATAGAGCTGGCCCATCAAATAAAGCGAACCCTTGCAATATCAGCTAGACTTACACTGTGGGGATGTTGCCCAAGGGTAGGAAGAAACTGTAAGGAAATATTTCAGTCATCGTCTCCAAAGTTATTACCAAAATCAGTGAAGAAGTTTAATCTCCAGAAGAATGGTGGGTCAGTGATAGCCGTGAGGGCTTTGTTGCTTACTTCTCTTCAGGCTGTAGATTGAATAAGAGACTCGGTATGAGGCCTAGGGAAGCTCTCATCAAGATTAGTCCATCGTGAGGTGTGACCAGGGCTCACCCTTGCCTGCAAGTTCTCCTTGAGGGCCCGAAGCAGAGGGGTCTGAAGCAAAGCGTTAAGACCCTCCTCCTAGAATCCAATGACATATGTCGTGATGAGCCACCGATGTGCAATCAGCAAGAACCTCCAGCTCCCAGTGCGCCCGGCCCACTGCAGTGGACATCTGCTCTCTCCCATTTTCCTGTATCACCAACACAATTCTGCAGTTCTGGACCTTGCTCGTGGAGAAGTTTAGAGTGGAGCTCTTGTGGCCAGCTGGGTTATGGTCTGCCCTGTGTGATGAGTTTCCGCTGGCCAAGGAAGGATTCAAGTTACTAAAAAAGCATCACGTTTTAGATCTCCAGGCTGTTTTCTTTAAGACTGGGGAAAGGGGAACTATTTATTCTGCCTTAAAATGATGGCAAATAAGTGAAGATGACATTTTGTGAATGTAGACTATGGATATACTCCTAATAGGTTAATGTAGTCATAAAAGGAGATCAAGTAGATGTTTTTCTGTTTATGTAAGCAATAATTTTTTTTCTGTGTCTTATCAAGTATGGCTAGCAATTATTTATTTACATGCTAGACTGTTCTCTGCATGCGGGTTCCATGTTAAGTGCAGAAATTTCCTCAGCCACTGGAGGTATCTTGACCATTTTGTCATTTGGATGAGCTGTTGTTAGATTGAAATTTACACATCATTTCATTAAAAAATTGTGCCTTAGAAAATGCGAAGCTGTTGCACATAGTGATGAATTATGGACACAGTACATTGAAGAGAGATGAAATCACTTCCAAGTCACCAAGACTTTTCATGGAGGTGTTTGCTGTTTTACAGGAAAAAAAAAATATTAAAGAAAGAAAGAAAAATAGAAAAAAAATTAAAAAGTAAAAAGTTTTGAAAATGTACAGATTAAGTTCAATATTTTGATTAACCACCTGCATGTTTTATTAAATATTTTGATAATGTGATGTTTACACTTTGCATGATATTAGCAGAGTACTTTACCACAAATAATGCACAAAACATGTACAATATGATCATTCATAACCGATTTTTATAGAATACTTTTTACATGTGGAACTCCATCTGTTATGTAAGGATTATATGAATATTGCACATTCTCCTCTGGTTTCACAAACCCATTTATACATATTTCTTAGTGAGACTCATTGTACATGTATTGAAGCCTGAATCGAGTCAAGAAAAATAAAGCCCCATTCTCCAACTGCGAAATGTGCTTTCCCATAATGAACAATAGTCACCAGCACAGAATAATCTCCAACATTTTCTAAATTCTAATTGCCAACTGTTTCTATTTATATTTGATTTATATTTCATTTGGAGTCTGTTACATGGCAGCTCGGGCAGACTAGATCTTGTTTTTTCCAATGCAGCGTAATGAGTATGATCTATTTCTTTTCAAATAATCTTTGAGATCCCAGGGAAAAAAAATGCGCTGCTCTCTTGAGCTATGATGGAAATGCGTTTGTTTAAAAAACAGATGAGGCAAGTGAGTGATTTATTGCTCCTGAGAAAATATATCTGGTTTTTTTTCCCCTCATACTCCAAAAGCTAGTCCTTTCTCTTTCTTAAGAAAAAATGAGTAACTCTTTGTTTTTCACTAGCAAACTTTCATGTCATTTCTTCATTCTTTCTATGTAGTGTTATTAATGCAATACATATTATAGTTATCTATACACAGTGTAAGACTTAACAAACTGAAATGATCCACCTCATATGTGAGTCCGTCCAAAAGATGTTACTGCTCTGGGTGGGCCAATGTTCTATATCAGTTATACTAACCTTCATTTAAAATATTTATTCTAAAATGCCTCTGAGAAATAGTAAAAAAAAAAAAAAAAATTAAAAGTTGTCTAAAATGCAACAGCTTTTATAGTAAATGTACATTTATAAATAAAATACTCAAATCAACTTTGTATTCCATTAATTGGGGGGCAGGGTGGAGGGGTCAGCTTTCTTACTTGGGGAAGAGCAAATCAAGCTCTCTCTCTCATAGCTTTCGGTCCGGGGTTCATAGTCAGATGATGGCAATGAAGCATATTTGCATATGCATCTTGAGGTCATTTTTGAGGTCAACTATTTAAGGCAAATTTTTTTTTGAGGTCAGCTATTTAAGGCAAATCAAACTTAGCACTAAGGAATTGCTTCCACTGAAGGATTCAAACTCCTTGAAATGAGACACCCAATCACCAGGAGAGACCCTGCAAATGCCGATGGAAATTAGTTGAAACAACCAAATGCTGGTGCATTTCCAGCACAGGCCAGAGAGAGCCAATCTAGTGAAGTCGCTAGATTCTGCCCCTGTCCTTAGTGCTTCTCCAGTGTTCCCTCTCGCTGTGTATGTATAGTCATTTCACTGAGGGCTTTTTTCTCCACTGTTGAATCAGGAAATTTGCTGCAAAACAGAGGCTTTCTGCTGATGCCGTGAACTTTCCAAAATACACATGTACGATGCCTGGCCCTCGGTCCCAGGTTTGCAAGTGGTGGTGGTGGTAATAGCAAGCCAATTCTGTGAAAGCTCCCATCGCCCTAAGATGCAATGTTCTAATTGCCACCCCAATTTGTATTCTGGTTCTTTTTGCCAAGGGAGGTAGGCAGCTAGTAGTTGCTACTGTTTCCATAGATAAGTGACTTCTTTCCCTTGCCTAAGAGAGTTTGAATAGCTATCAGAGTGGTGGCATATATCCATCGTTACTTAAATGAGAGTCCGTTCAACTACAATGCATCAAAACAAAGAGAAGATTGTTATCAAAACATGTGCTCTCTAGAGAATGTCTTTACCAAAAGAATAACATTCTACCTCAGACAGCTGAACTAGCTTTCTTTCCACTGACTTTCTTCAAGACCTAAGGACTTCTTTGTAGGGTCCTAATTTAGACCACAAAGGATCCCTCCCCATCCTTTGGCATTATCTATGTCAAGGGTTACAAACTCAAGTGACTGGAGGGACCAGTTATGCACTGTAAATAGGAACCAAAAGTGGGTAATACAGTGGTGTAGACCATAGCAAACTGACAAATGAACAGTTCTGTCTAAAGAAGGAGGTGGCTACCTGAGTCCAGGCAATTGTTTTCATATGAAATCTCCAGCCTTTTAAATGTTGACAATTCAAAACACTTTCCAGTGTGTGCCAACCCAACTTGTGAGGCTCCACAAAATACATCTGCAAGTCTAAGTTTGTTCCCAGGCAGCCCACTCGTTTGCAACCCACAATTAAATCTTCTCTTGGCTTTCCTGTCAGCTCCTACACACTTGCTCTCCTAAGCGTCATTTCCTTTGACAAACATATTGAGAAATAGCTAAGGAAAATATTTACTTTCGGAATGTCTTGGGTCATTCCAAGAAAGAAGCTCAAAGAACCATCAATCAGCCGGTTGTATTGCTACGATTCATAACACTTTCATGCAGCATTATTTGTGTATTTTCACCAAAGACTGCTATTTTAGAAACACCCATGTTCAGTGTTTTGCCGAACCACGCCCTTCCCCTTAATAGTTTTCTCTTCTCTTCTGAGTGACTCAAAAGGACAGGAAAATGTGCATACATAACAAAGTAGAACTTTCCCTAAACTTCTTGAGCATCGTTTCATCAAATGTAGTTGTTCCAGCATTGTTTCGTTTATCAAAAAGCATTTTTGAGGCACCTGGGGGGCTCAGACAGTTAAGCATCTCCCTTTGGCTCAGGTCATGATCCCCGGGTTCTGGGATCGAGCCCCGCATCGGGCTCCCTGCTCGGCGGGAAGCCTGCCTCTCCCTCTGCCTGCCACTCCCCCTACTCATGCTCTCTCTCTCTCTCTCTCTGACAAATAAAATTAAAAAAAAAAAAAAGGCATTTTTTGGCATGTATATATACACCTCCCTATTCTATAGATGAGAAATGAGGTATAAGAGGAGTAAGTGACTTACTCTGGATGAGTATAAAATTTTACATAACTCTGTATTTCACCAACCGTCTCCAACTAAGTAAACCTCCTATTCAACTGTGCCTGGCTCTCGTGTCCGGGACCTCACACGAGACCAACTAGGTGGACCTCTGAGCATAGCTGGAATTTGGCAGAATTTAATCTACACTCAAATGGGGAGCAGAACATTCTTTTTATAGTAAATGTATACTTACAAAATTCTCAAATGGACTTAGAATTCCATTTTTACCTCTTAGGGTTTGATTTCTTTCTCTGAGCAGGGAGACGAGAGCTGGCCCTTGTGACATGACGTTGGGCATCTTAGCATTTGCTGGAAAGGGTGCTCTCCAGCCAACCACACTCCTGGCCAGAACCCCATTGACCTCTGCCCTGACACACAACACTCCCAAAGCTTCTCTACCCTCCCCAGATCCAGTCTCCAGACCTGGGAAAAAGTAGCCTGCCTGATAACACGTTTGTCCAGCCCAACCTTTGTTTCACAACGGGAACTCCACTTTCTCAAACTCAACAGCAAAGGCCTGAACAAAGGAAGGGCCTCTTTCTAACCACTCCGATGGGGAGATGACCCTGAGGACACAGCACAGTGATTCCTATGTCACAATATTATTTCACTGCTATCAGATTCACGGACAACATTAAATCAAGGCATTTCATCTTTCCAGCAGGAATAATGACATTATCCATGAAAACCTGTTTTCTTTATTGTCTACCAAGGAGCCAGAGAATTATTTCAGTGTCCCGTGTTGGTTTAGAAAATACTGTGGCTGGAAAGTGACTGAAGTATAGCTCTAGGAAGCCCCATAAACATTTTATCCAGCACTACACTCCCACTTCCTATGAGCCAGCATGCATTCCTATCCCGAGCTCTGATCCTGGAGCATTCAGCAGTTCCTCTGAATCCATGAAAAGTTCTGGTAATATTTCATGTTTTCCAATACTTTGAAGACTGAGAAGCTACACCTTGTTTATATGATAACACTCTGGGAAACAAGTGGAGTGTTTGATTAGCTAAATGTGGAATGCTTATTCTGAGATGATCCAAGAAAAGGAGGAATAATCAAGGTAATTTGCCTTATCAAACAGTAAAATTTACTATAAAGATAAAAATAAACAAGTACTTATCTTGGGCAAGAATTAATAAACTAATTATAATTAACACAGCAAAGTATATGGCCCAGAAATAGACCCAAATAAGGATGAAAATTTTAGTGTATAATAATAATGGTATCACAAATCAGTGGCTAAAGGAGGAACAGTTAATTGTCACCTCTTCACAATAAAATTAATCCCAGATGAATTAAAGTGTTAAGTGAAAAAGAAAAAAAGAAAGAATGATAGGTTTAAATATGTTCAAATACATAATAAAGGGAATTTTAAGCAAAATTTAAAAGTGATGAAAAACTGGGGGAAATATTCCCAACAAAGAAGACAAAGGTTAGTATCTTCAACATAAGAAGCCCTTTGCAAATCAATAGAAAATGGGCAAAAGGACATTAAAAAGCTGGACATAAAAGAAATATAAATGGCCAGTAAACATGAAAAAAATGTTCAACTGTAATGGTGATCAAAGAAATGTAAATTAAAACAACAGTAAGATAAGACTCTCCCTACACCCCCCAAAATAGAAAGTCATTCAATCATACTAAGAACTAAAAACGTCCGTATCACAAAAAAATTTCTTTAAAGGCTACAAACCAAGAGAAGTTTTGTCACAGGTACAACCAACAAAGAATTAGTACCCAAACTGTATAAGGAATTTCAAAATATCAGTAAGAAAAATACGAACAGGTCAATTAAAAAAATGGACAAAAAACATGAAGAGTGAGATCATAGAAAATATGAACAGCAAGAAAAAACAAAAATATATTCAATTTCATTAAGAAGAAAATGCAAATTAAAACCATTATGAGATGTCATTTTATGCCCACCAAATTGATAAATATTTAAAGCTTTGATGACACCAAGCGTTGGTAAAGATATGAAGCAATGGAAACTCAAACACTGCTGATAAAAATGTATATTGGTAAGAGGTTAATATCCAAAATATATAAAGAACTTACACAACTCAACACTAAAAAAACAACTAATCTAATTTAAAAATGGGTAGAGAACCTGAATAAACATTTTTTCCAAAGAAGACATGCAGATGGCCAACAGACACATGAAAAGATGCTCAACATCACTCATCATTTTCCTAATCTCATTTCCTATCTCATTGTGATATCAGCTTACACCTATCAGAATGGTGAAAATAAAACACACTTAGAAACAAGTGTTGGTGAGGATGTGGAAAAAAGGAAACCCTCATGCTCCATTGGTGGGAATGCAAATTGGTGCAGCCACTGTAGAAAAGAGTATAGAAATTCCTCAAAAAAAAATTAAAAATAGAACTACCATATGATCCAGTAATTCCACTACTGGATTTTTATCCAAAACAAAACAAAACAAAACAAAAACACTAATTCAAAAAAATACATTGACCGCTATGTTTATTGCAGCATTATTTACAATAGCCAAAATATAAAAGCAACCCAAGCATCCATTGATAGATAAATGGATAAAGAAGATGTGCTTTACATACACACACACACACACAGAGGAATATTATTCAGCCATAAAATAGAATGACAACTTGCCATTTGCAACAACATGGATGGTCCTAACGTGAAATAAGTCAGCCAGAGAAAGACAAATACCATATGATTTCACTCCTATATGGAATTCAAGAAACAAAACAAATGAACAAAAAAAAAAGAAAGAAAGAAAGAAAAAAGAGACAAACAAAAAACCCCACTCTTAAATACAGAGAACAAAATGGTGGTTGCCAGATTGCAGAGGTGGTGTGAAATAGATTTTTTTAAAGAATATATATTGGGGGGCGCCTGGGTGGCTCAGCTGTTAAGTGGCTGCCTTCAGCTCAGGTCATGGTCCCAGGGTTGGACCCCTGCTCAGTGGAGAGCCTGCTTCTCACTCTCCCACTCCCCCTGCTTGTGTTCCCTCTCTCGCTGTCTCTCTCTCTGTCAAATAAATAAGATCTTTTAAAAAATAAAGAATATATATTGGTAAATAATTCTGCATTAACTAGCGAAACTGATGAAGCTCATACCCCTTAATGTAGCAATTCCACTTCCAAAACGTAACTACCTTAGCCTAAACTCTACTCTTTTTTTTCTTATTTTTTATTGTTATGTTAATCACCATACATTACATCATTAGTTTTAGATGTAGTGTTCCATGATTCATTGTTTGTGCATAACACCCAGTGCTCCATGCAGAACGTGCCCTCTTTAATACCCATCACCAGGCTAACCCATCCTCCCACATCCCTCCCCTCTAGAACCCTCAGTTTGTTTTTCAGAGTCCATCGTCTCTCATGGTTCGTCTCCCCCTCCGATTTCCCCCCCTTCATTCTTCCCCTCCTGCTATCTTCTTTTTCTTTTTTTTTTTCTTAACATATATTGCATTATTTGTTTCAGAGGTACAGATCTGAGATTCAACAGTCTTGCACAATTCACAGCACTTACCAGAGCACATACCCTCCCCAGTGTCTATCACCCAGCCACCCCATCCCTCCCACCCCACCCCCCACTCCAGCAACACTCAGTTTGTTTCCTGAGATTAAGAATTCCTCATATCAGTGAGGTCATATGATACATGTCTTTCTCTGTTTGACTTATTTCGCTCAGCATAATACCCTCCCGTTCCATCCACGTCGTTGCAAATGGCAAGATCTCATTCCTTTTGATGTACCTTAGCCTAAACTCTAGAGAAACTCAAAAAACTCTCACAAATGTCCTCCATGAGACATGTTCAAGAATGACCCTCTCAGCACTGTTTGGATATAAATTATGCCATCTCATTTGAGCAGTGAAAAATGAGCAAACTACAAAGTGTACACATACATTTGGATGAATCTCAGGAAAAAATAATAGGTTAAAATAACAAGCCACCACATGCTCAATTGGGCAGCACATATACTAAAAATAACAAGATGCCCCATATGACATACACTGTGACACCATTGACATAAAGTCTAAGGACAATAGAAAACTAAGCATTATAGTCTCCTGGGAGGTACATAATATGTGATAAAAGTAAAGCAAAGCAAAGGAATAATATAAAATTCAGGATTTGGGGTCAGAGCGGGGGAATGTGGTCAAGTGTACACTGGGAATATCAACTTTATTGCCTTTTTATTTTTTATCATTCATAAGTTCTGTTTTGAGTACCTTCAGTCTTACTAGATATTACCAAACTGCTTTTTTTTTAAGATTTATTTTTTTTAGAGAGAGTGCACACAAGCAAGTGGGGAGAGAGGCAGAGGGAGAGGAGAGGGAGAGGAGAGAGAGAATCCTGAAGCAGACTGCCTGCTGAGCAAGGAGCCCAGTGTGGGGCTCGATCCCACGACCCTGAGATCATGACCTGAGCTGAAATCAAGAGTAGGATGCTCAACTGACTGAGCCACCCAGGCGCCCCACCAAACTGCTTTTTAAAGTGATTGTTTCTACTAATCTGGTAACAATGTGTGGAAGATCCATTCCCCCCATCCCCCCAAATTTGCTATGTCAGGCTTCTTAATTTTTGCCTGTCTGGTGGAAGGAAAATGGTGCTAATCATTTTGATTAGCATTCCCCTGACTACTGGTAAAACTGAGCATATTTTCACATCTTTATTGAACGGTTCAGTTTCACTTCAGTGAATTGCCCGTTCATTTCTTTTGACAATTTTCCTATTTAATTGCTTTTCTTCTTTTTCTTTTATTACTTTTTAGGGATTTTGTGAAGATTCTAGAACCTACTTCTTTATCAATCACATGCGTTTCAAATGCTTCTCTCAATCTGTGGCTTGTCTTGTGAATTTCATCATGTCTTTCAACAGTCAGTTTTTAATTTGACATAGTAAATATATGAATATTTGTACATGTTTTGTGCTTCTTGAGTCTCATTTCAGAAATCCTTCACTACAATCCTATAAAGATATTCTGCTACCTACTCTTAAAATTTTTTAAAGATTTGAATTTCACATTTGGATCTTAATCAAGTAAACTAAGGTCTAATGTTTTCCCCCTTTGGATAGTCTGTTTTCCCAGAACCACTTATGAAATAACTCATCCTTTGCTCTGCTTATTTGTAATGTCACTTCTGTGAGAGGCTGTTTTGCATAAGTCTGAGAGTCTGTTTTGGGACGTTTCTCTATTCCATTTGGTCTTTTTGTCTATCCCTACACCAATATCGCACTTCTTAATTAGTATATTTTGAGATTAAGCCTTGATATGTTGAAGGGCAAATTTCCTTCCTTTCTCAAAATTGTCTTGGTCATTTTTGGACTTTACTCCACCATATGAATTTTAAGGTAAACTGTAAAGTTTCTCAAAATTGCCTCTTGGGATTTTGATCAAAATCAAACTTATAGACTATAATTTTCTAATTGGTTTTGTTAGTATACAAAAATACCACCTTTTTTTTTCCTAAAGATTTTATTTATTTATTTGGCAGAGAGAGATACAGCGAGAGAGGAAACACAAGCAGGGGGAGTGGGAGAGGGAGAGGCAGGCTTCCTGCAGAGCATGGAGCCCAATGTGGGGCTCGATACCAGGACCCCGGGATCATGACATGAGCCGAAGCCAGATGCTTAACGACGGAGCCACCCAGGCGCCCCAAAATACTACCTTTTTTTTTTTTTTAAGATTTTATTTATTTGACAGAGAGACACAGCGAGAGAGGGAACACAAGCAGAGGGAGTGGGAGAGGGAGAAGCAGGCTTCCCGTGGAGCAGGGAGCCCGATGCGCCGCACGATCCCAGGACCCTGGGATCATGACCTGAGCTGAAGGCAGACGCTCAACAACTGAGCCACCCAGGCGCCCCCCAAATACTACCTTTTTAATGTTACTCTTGGACCAGCAAATCTGTGGGACTCTATTATTAGTTGTAACACATTGTTTATCGTTTCTCAGGCATCTTCTATGAGGTCAATCATTATCTACAAATAAAAAAAGATTATTTTGTCTCTTTCCAATTACACCTTCATTTTTTCATGTGTTATTGTATTGTTAGGAAGACTGGTAAATGGTGATAATGAGTATCCTTGTCTCCCATTGTTATTTTCTAAATTATTTCATTTTTAAATTTTATTTATTTGTTTTTAATACTTATTAGTGAAGTATAGTTGACATACAATGCTATATTAGTTTCAGGTGTACAGCATGGTGATTTGACAATTCTATATATTATTCAGTGCATCCCACCATAAGTGTAGTCAGCATCTGTCTCCATATAATGTTATTACAATATTAAGTATATTCCCTGTGCTTTTGTACTTTTGTACTAAAATCACACCGTTACTTACATTGGCAAAACAATTAGAAAACATTCTAGGTATCTAGCGATAGGGAAATAGTTGTGAAAATTATGGTCATTACAATAACATTCTACCATTGAAAAATTGCATTTTCAAAAACATTTCACTTAAATTGTCAAAATACTGACAGTGAAGGGGCGCCTGGGTGGCTCAGTCGGTTAAGCATCCCACTGATGATTTCGGCTCAGGTCATGATCTCAGGGTCGTTGAGATCCAGCCCCCTGTCGGGCTCCACACTCAGCGGGGAGTCTGCTTGAGATTCTCTCTCTCCCTCTGCGCCTCCCCCTGCTCATGCATGCTCTCGCTCTCAAATAATAATAAATAAATAAATCTTAAAAAATACACTAAAATACTACATTAAAAAGCTGTGATATCAAATGATACATATTATGATTCAAGTTTTATAAGTAAAATATATATCATATGTTTTGTATTCTAGATGTAATGCAAGGATCCCCAGCTTTCGAGACTTACAGGATTGAGTTTCCCCATAATATCAAATATAAATCCATGCCCCATCCTACAGGGCTCCGGGAAGTCTGGTCCTCTCTTCGGTTACTCGTGATGGCCTTCAGCGTGTTCCGGTTGTGGTTTTCCACCTTCCATCCTTCCACGGCTGCTACCAGCTGCCTCTTCGGGCTCTTCTGCCTATTTGGTCATTCTCTTGATACTAAAGCCCCAAACATGGACACAACCCATCACTTCTTTATTCTTCAGACACCAGCTAACAGAGGACTCTTGTAGTTTAATCAACTTAAATATGGCTTAAGGATAGCATAGCCAAATTACAAGGCAAGAAAAAAATCACCAAATTACAATTCATGTGTCATTGCTCTTAAAATCCATTGGCCACACCTGTTTGCAGGGAGTCGCGCCTTTTCCTCCTCCTTAGCTGTGGCCTCTGGTCAGCTGTGGCATGAAAGACGCACTCAACTAGAGTTTGCTCTTTCATCCTATGTCTCTTCCCCTCATTCCCCACTCCTGCCCCTTGGAATTCTCCCCTTATATATGAACATGCTAGAGGAATCAGATCAAGTCAGCCGTTAGCATGATGATTTCTTAGGGCTACCCTCAGTCCACAGTGAAAGCAGCCTTTACCTTACCAAATGTCTCCGTTAACATCTCAACCTAAAGAAGGAGCACAGACTCTGGAGTTGGAATGTCCAGGTTCAGAGTCCAGCTCCACCACTAATTACCCATGACCTTGGGTAAGTTGTTTATCCTCTCTGTACGTTAGACATGAGGCATAATAGAACATACCACATAGTGTTATTGTGAGAGTTGAATCGGAAAATGTATTTAAAATAGGACATATTCTGGCATACAAAAAAGGTTCACAGTTTCCACTAGCATTGGTATTACCCTGTGTTGGTAGTAATATACCAAAAGTTATACCAGTAAAACTACTCTACCATTATTCAGGGCTACAGTATGAAAAAAGAGCTCCTGCTGAACTTGTATCTCTATGGCTAGACAGGCTTATCAGCATAGCTCTTCCGAGAAAAGAGTCTACCCCCCAAATAAACCCTAGCCTACATCATTAGGGCCACAAAGAGTGCAGAAATATTCACAAACCATTGTGCAAAATAAATATGTACCAACTCAAAAGGAAATAAAATATTGAAATACGTAAACCAAAATACTGATAGCAGTTGTTTCTGATTAGTGAGATTATGGGTGATTTTTATTCTATCTGCTTGCTTTTGTGTGTTTTGCCCACACTGACTATCTATTGCTTTTATAATATGAAAAAATAAGAACATTACAAAATATAGAAAGAAAGCCTTCTTCTAAATCCACACCAGATAAGACAGTTTATTAGAATTTATTCAATTATGAAATTCTACAACGAAATGTAGTCTTGGCTTAAACAAAGAGAGAATTCATCTTGGTATTTGGTCCTGGCAGAGCTTTGCCATCGTGTGGCCCTGTTACTGTTCTGGGAGTGGCCTGCGAGCTTTTCAGCTGCAGCCCCTTCGTGCAGTAATTAGAGTTCTATTCCCCTGGGGCTGACTCAGATCTTAACATGAACTTGTAGCTGACACCAGATCCGCATCTCCATTTGCAGCTTACGCGTGCAGCATTCACCCTCTCGCCTTCAAAGTGGGTTGCAAAAAATGCTTCCATAAAACTTACGTCAGTTGTCTAAAACCACAGTGTTACCACTTTCCAGCTTTATTATGACCTCGTATTTGCATAGCAGAATGTACTTTAAGATAGGAAAAGGGATCCAGGTAGAGGTTAATAGCAAATGTCCTCTGCCCTCAGAAATACGACAATTAAGATGAATCAGAGGCTTCGGATCCTGAATCAGATCTGCTCTCCTTGAGAAAATAGCTTGAGAGCCTTTTTCTATCCTGCTAGTCCTTGAAAAAAAAAAAAAAACAACAGCAAAGCTTTTCTTACTGGGTTCTGTCATGGAACAGAATCCTAGGAACATCTAATAACAAAGGCTGACAAAAGACCGGTAGATAAGAGAGTCCTAGAAAACATGGTAATTTGACATGGATGAGCATCTCCCAAAGTGTGTTCCTCAGAGGTATGATATGAAATACTCTTCAAGGAAAGAATTCCATGGTCAAACACGCATGAAAAGTACTGCATATCCTTTTTCTTAGAGATACAGAATACAAATTAAAGGCCCGAGCAGTTCTGCAGTAGCCCATTTAAATGCGTTAAATCCACATTTTCCTAAATATATTTCATCAGGAAACTCTATTCCAGACTCTTCTCAAAAAATCCTCTGACACTTGTGTTCCACAGACTACACTTGGGGAAACATTAACTGAACACTTAATACATTTGGGAAATCATGCAAGTGACTTGATAATAGGCAGACATGTTTTTTTAATTTTTAGACCATTTTTTAATTCTGAATGTCCAACCTCAAGAATGGCAACAATAAATCCAATGGGGATACTTGCATCTGGAACTTATGAAAGTAGGAAGCGAAGGCTGATATGAGGGAAGGGCCAGGGCCACTGTGGGAATGGCTGGAATTCATTAGCACTTTTTATTCAGGGGTCGACTTCTGCTAAGAGAGTTCCAGTGGAAAGTAGTGCTTTCATTAGGAACTCTGTCAAGAATATGGCTGAAGTATTTATTTCTCAGTGCAGGAATAATAATTCCTCAAATACAACATTTGTGATACGTCAAGAGACTGAATACTGAAGGAAAGAGTAATTTCCCTATCTAAATGTCCTTCTCCCTCTTCCCTTCACCCAACACTCAGGAGGAAAGCCTCAAACGCTAGTATCCAAAGATCTCAAGCATTGCACCTTGTCCAGAGGGCCAGTGGCCCTCAATGGATCCTAGAACGTGTATAACCACCTTGAACTAGATTTCAGGAGAACAGACAACCAGCATCAGGTAGTATTGAAAAAGTGTTAGACAATCTGTCCTCAAAGACAAAGGAAAGAATGTGTGAAAATCAGGAAGCCAGTGAAAGGGGCTGATACTGGTCATCTATTTGACCGGCTAAGCCAGATTCTATTCTGGATCATCTCATTTGGTGTTTAGAAGAGTATCCAACAGACACCATTGTGTTTTCTATTTGGAGAATCTTTTGAATGGCAGAGTTTATCACTTGCCCTTGTTAATAACTAATAACTTATTAGTTTATTTTTGTAAAAGGGGGGGGAAGTAAGGTCAAGAAATATCTTTTTCTTTAATAAATTATTTAATAAAACATTTTGGTTGTTTTGGTAAAACATTTGTGGTAGTTCCCAGCTTCAGTGTTGCTTATCTTTATTCCCTTGTGTAGAATTTGCGAATGATTTTTTTTTAAAGATTTTATTTATTTATTTGACCGCGAAGAGAGGGAACACAAGCAGGAGGAGTGGGAGAGAGAGAAGCAGGCCTCCTGCTGAGCAGGGAGCCCGACGCAGGACTCAATCCCAGGACCCTAGGATCACGACCTGAGCCGATGGCAGATGCTTAACCAACTGAGCCCCCCAGGCACCCTGAGAATTTTTGACTCTGAATTGAACTAGTATGCACATCAGCATACTTTTACGTGAGTCAGAGAAGAAAAGTCTGAGTAACATAAATGAGGAAACTCTTGAACAACCTCACAATCTCTCCTTCCATAATAGCTCTCAGAAAGGGGCCTCAATAAAAACCCGGAGATTTCTAATAACTTTAAAGTCACTATTGTGTTCTTCACTGCCTATCCTAACAGATATCCCAAAGATGGGGACTCTTGAATCCAGTCTCCCAGAGTAGCCTTCCCAATATCCATTCTACAGCAGTCATGTTTTGTAGGTGAAATTAACCCCTCCATCAGCTCCAGGGCTCTGGTCTGATTGTTATGATCCATCACGATAATCACACCCCCTTGCCATGGATATTGGTTCCAGTGGCCTTGGCGTAAGCCAATCAATGGCTCAATCAGCAGGAATCTCAGACCTTTTGTTAGATAGTTGAGGAAAACCTTCTATCTTTCTCTGGATAAGAGAAAGGAAGCATGTGGACCTAACTGTACTGACAGATATCCTATAACCCTAAGGGGTCCAGCCTTAGGGTGAAGCCCACACTGTAGATGGCAGATACAGCTCTGAAAAAGTAGAAGAAACAGAGTCCCCAATGATATCATTGAGCTAACCAGTTCTGAAACTCACACTACTGCAGTTTCATGAAATCTATTAATTCCCTTATTATTTAATCTGATGTGAGTTGGTTTTTCTGTTACTTGGAATGGGAAGCTTCCTAGTTGAGGCAGAAATACTGGGCTATGGCACACCCATAAAAATCACATTAAAATCAACACAGGTGCTTACAATTCCATTCCTGGTAGTACTTGGAATTTTTGATAAAAAATAATATTACGCTTATTTTAAGGTCAAAATTTAATAGGTTCTATAGTTTTTCCTTAGTAACACCTTCTTTGCCTTTAAATCGTTTTTTTTTTTTTTTTTTAAAATAATATCATTGGTTTACCTTTCTTCTTGTTTATTCTTCAACACCAACCTCCTGACTTTCCTATTTAGGGGGAAACAAAAACAAGGGGAAGAAGTTTGGTATCTCTTTTTAAGTCAACACAGTTACTTCTACCTCATAAAAAATCCTAGAAAGTTGGCTCTGTTGATAGGGTGTGGCAGGTCTCCTATTTACAAGGGGCCTACCTAAGCAATGAAGTTCAGTTACTCCTTAGGCTAACCAAGTAATGGAAAACATGTGTGCCAGCCCAATTTTGCTGAAAAACAAACAAAAACATAGCCAGGTGTGGTCAAATCCATGGTCTCCCCGCCCCCAAAAAATTCCACATTGTATTTCTTTGATTTTCTAAGAATCATATCGCTTTCTCAATCGACCTTTCCTGGAGCTGGAAGGCTAACCGATATGGAAAAAATATAATATTTAATATTCAGATATTGAAGTCTGGGGATGAAAGGCCTCTATAGGCAGGTTTCTTCTAGGTCCTTTGGAAAGCATACTACGGTTTTCCTTCTTCAAGCCACAAGGCAATTCTCCAATTGACAATATTTGGGCCAAAGCACCAGAAAAATGAATTGTGTGTATAAGACAATACGTACGTACTTAACCCACAGAGATTCATACTATTTATTTCAGAGCCAAGGTGGTTCCCTTCAGCAACCTGTGCTGTAGTTGGTAGCCTACCGGGCAGAATTAGCGAGAGGTTAAGAGTTATTTCTACTTGGTGACTAACCCCATTTGATTGTCTTAAGTGTGTCTGGCTTCTAGAGTGTGCTTTTATTTCGGATGATTATGAATGTTCCAAGTGGACTCATTGCAGCCACCTGGCTTAAGGACTGTAAGGCACTTCGGAAATCAAATTTCAGGAAAGAAGATTGGTTTGAGAAACAATGAACAAGGAGAAATCTTCTCTTTGCAGAGCTGCTGTGTGTCAAAGTTTATCCTCATTATATTATGGTAGGAAGAAAAGAACAAATTAAGACATTTAACTGCTTAAAATTTGAGACCCAATTACATTTAACACTGCAAATCTTGTTACAGGACCTGTGGGCTTACCTTTTCCCTATGTGAAGTCTGGTGTACGTTAGCAAATAACATTTTTTAAAAATCATGGAATGGATCTGAGCTAAGTGGATAATCACCGCTATACATTCTCTGCCATATAAAAGAAGATCTTGTAGGATCCAAAGAGTTTTATAATTCTATCAAAAGTCCTTAAAAAGAAGACCTTAAAATATGCTTTTTCCCTGCCCACCATGGCTAGCGCCAGCATGCTTTAAATTAATAGCAATTAGATAACTGCACAAGTTCTAATTTCTAATATCAGGGGTCATTCAAATGCTCAAACTATCCTTTTAAATTGGCTCCCATAGTGAAAGAACCATTAAGGGCTTAGTGATGTTCCAAGAACTCTTCCAGAGAGAGAGAGAGGGAGAAAAAGGGAGAGAGAGGGAGACAAGGAGGGAGGGAGAGAGAAAATTGGTTCCTTTTCTTTGGCCAGTAACCCGTGTTTTAATTGAATTTTGATGAGATGATGGATGTTGTACTGTATTCCAAGTCTATATGCTAAATTAACAAGGCTGTCTGCTTAGTTTCCTCTTTTGAAGGCGTACTGAGATGAGTTTCTGCTAATTCTCTTACATAAAGCATGATGTGTATGTCTCAGATTCTTGCTTGGTGCCTGGAATTGTCATATTCTGCAAGCTGGTGCTACGCCGAAGCACAAGGTATTGAGTTTGAGGAAGAACTAACTCCTAGCTGAATAATGTTCGATCAGCCAGGAAGAATCCATCTCAATATTTCAAAGGCACCCATAAGGTATTTAAAACTTCCTAACAATATTTTTAAAGACTTATTTGTGCATCTCTTTACAAAAAGAACATGTCTCCAATGTTGAGTGTAGGTATTTCATATTTGTCTATAACATAAGAGTGATGAATGGAGCAATTGAGAAGATAGGTAATTTCAGCAAATTCTGGCACACGATTATTCATTCGCTTCCTGAGCTTCGGGCTTTAAGAAAAGTTGGGGGTAAACTCTACAACTCATTTTTCTCTTTATTCTGAATAGTTTCAAATCCACAGTCTTTTTTTTTTTAAGTATAGTTGACACAGGGTTACCTGAGTTTCTGGTACAATTTAATGATTTGACAAGTACATACATTATGCTCTGTCCACCACAAGTGTAGTCGCCATCTGTCCCATTACATCATGATGACAATATCATTGACTGTATTCCTATGCTGTGCCTCTTATTCCCATGACCCACTCATTCCAGTACTGGAGGCCTGTATCCCCCCCTCCCCCTCCCCTTCACCCATTCTGCCCAACCGCCCATCTCCCTCCCCTCTGGCAACCATCAATTTGTTCTCTGTATTTATACGTTGGAGTCTGCTTTTTGTTTGTCTATTCATTTGGCTTTGGGGGTGTTTTTTTAGATTCCACTTATGAGTGGAATCATATGGTATTCGTCTTTCTCATGTTCTCAGTCTGACTTATTTCACTTAGCATAATACCCTCTGGGTCCATTCATGTTGTCTCAAATGGCACAATCTCATCTTTTTTATGGCTGTGTGATATTCTGTTATATATGTATATACGGCAGCCACAAAATTCCCAGGTGGCCATGGACGGACAGAGACCCAGGGCTTGGGTTTATGCTAGAAAATTATCCCCACATGTCCTGAGACACAGGTCTAAACTTCAAGCAAACTCCTCATATCTATCTAGGTCCAGAACTCATCTCTCAAAATAGACCAGCTACCAAGAATCTTTGCAATCCATTCATCCCATATCCCCTTTTCTATGATACTGTTATAGGTTGAATTGTGTCACCCTCAAAAATTTGTATGTTGAAGTCCTATTGCCCAGTACCTAAGAATGTGATCTTATTTGGAAATAAGGTCATTGCAGGTGGAGTTGGTTAAGGTGAGGTCATATTAGAGGAGGCTGGGCCTCTGATGCAGTATGACTGGTATCTTCATGAAAAGAAGAAATTTGGACACGGACATATGCACACACGGAAAGTGTCATATACACACGAAAGCAGGGATTGCGCTGATGCTTCAACAAACCAAGGAACCCAAAGATTGCCAGTAAGATGCGAAAATCTAGGGGCGAGGCAAGGAATAGATGTTCTCACAGCCAACAGAAAGAACGAATCCTGCCAACATCTTGATCTCAGACTTCTAGCTCCCCAAACTGTGAGACAATAAATTTCTGGTTTTTAAGACACCCAGTTTGTGGTACTTTGCCATGGCATACACCATCCCAAGCTCTAGTATTCAAATGCCCCAATAGAAGCATGTATACTTTAAGTTCACATACAGAAGTCAGAAACATTTATCTTCAATGATGAGTCAATTTGTCATGTTTGGGGTGAGGTAGTCTAAAACAGTATGGCTAGAAAGCCAAAGTTTTCCCCAATTCTTGAGGATATAAGCTATATTGACATTTAATTGAAAACACTAAACAAAATTCACTTTTGACTGATGTTTGCATGTCATCAGAGATCAAGTAAATCACATCTTCTCTAGGTCTTATCTTCCCCAAGTATGTGATGACAGGCATAGCAAAATAACTATTAAGGTCTCTTCTACCTCTGTATGCTATTAATTATTACATTGTTATTTCTCACTGTAAAATAATATTCTCAATGAAAAAATTTTTCAGAAACCATAGAAAAATACAGTTCACACTTATTCCCAGTACCCAGAGAAACCACACTTTGGAATAGAGCCTGCATTTTAATTTAATAAACAACTGTTACATGAAATGTTTATTTGCATCCAACATACTTTCAAAAAGGGCTTGTGGTGGCTTCCTATACATGCCTAATATTCCAAAGGACTACTGAAATTAGGTTAAAAGTAGAAGGGCTTTGTGATGAATACAAAACCTCGTTGGCCAGAAACAGTTACGCTAGCGAGAATAGCTACAGATGTTCACCAACACGTACTCCCTGATGGCAGGGACTTTGCCTGTGTTTCTGCCCCTATATGCTTTGGGTTTATTACAGAAATTACCTTGAAATGGGGCCACAAATGAGAGGCAATTATCTGAAGACTTTTTTTTTTAAGATTTACTTGTGAGAGAGAGAGAGAGAGAGAGAGAGAGCATGAGTGGGGGGAGGGGCTGAGCAGGGAGCCCGATGTGGGGCTCGATCCCAGGACCCCGGGATCATGACCTGAGCCGAATGCAGACGCTTAACCGACCGAGCCACCCAGGCGCCCCTATCCGAATACTTTTAAAGACGGTAGCTATTTAAGGAAACTGGTCTACCTAGCATTTTCTAAGCTACTTAATAGCCAAGCAGGGGCAGAGTCTTTACTAAAAGAGGCCACAATTACGAGGTTTAAGCAGCCTGGAAACCACTCATCTTTGAGATATATTTGGTCTTCCAGAGTAAATAAAGATATTTCTAACACCCTATCTTTTTGTAGCAAATATGTTTAAGCTGTTTTCAGAGCAGTACCCAGACACTACCAGTGCTATCTGTGAAATAAAGGACGTAGCGTCTCTCTGGCATTAGCTTTCCCATCTAGCCTGATGTTTGTAACAGTCCAGACTCAAAACTGCTGGCTTAACGCTGAATGGTCTCTACGACAGCCCTTTAATTCATAAATAACTGCTTTCAGAAAGCCAAGCTGGACTTGAGTTTCTATCCTAATTTGTCACTGAAAATTGTACTTTGTCTCCAATAAACCATGAACTTTTTTCTTGCCAAATATTTGCTAAAATATTAAGTGGTATGTTTATCAGAAATGAGTACTTATTGAATAATTATTTCTTTCCACTAGCCATACCATCGATGGAGACTAAGTTTAGTTTCATTCATTCATTACATATGCATTGAGCATCTATTATGTGCTAAATACCAGGGGGACAAAGTAGAATGAGATAAACATAGTCTTGTTCCTTGAAGAGCCTGCAGGCTCATGGCAGAGCTAGACAAACAAATAATTACAGAACAGGATGATGAGTGCTATTACAGGGGAAGGATGACACAGTGTATGACTCATAGTATAAGCTCAATAAAAATTTGATGAATGAAAGAATTGATGAATGATATGGAAGCACTTGGCAGGGACAACTAATCCAGGCTTGGAGGATCAGAGAAGGCTTCCAGGAGGAAATGATATTTAAACTAAGACCTGAAGGATGAGTAGGAATTTGAAAAAGGAGAAAGGGAAGGGATGGCCAGAGGAGAAAGTATTTTGGGTAGAAAGAATAACAAGTAAAAAAAAAGGAGTCAAGAGACAACATGACACCCTGAAGAAATTGAAACAAATCAAGGATGATTGGAATATAGAGTCACATAAGATAAAGCTGGGAAATAGGCAGGGACAAGACCCTGCACAGATTTGTTAGCACTGTTAAGAGGATTGAATCTTATCCTAAAAACAACAGAGATCAGTGAGAAAGTTTTAGGTGGCCTGCAAACACCATAATCGTATTTGCATTTTAGATGATTCCTCTAGCTACAGGAGAGATCCAATACTAGAGAAGGGGATGATGGTAATCTGGACTGGGCAGTGGCATATAGAAAAAAAAAGGTACTATTCAAGAAATTTTTAGGAGGTATAATCAAAAGGACTGGGAACTCGATGTGGAGAATAAAGGGGAGAAATGAAAAGATGACTTCCAGGTTTCTGGGTATATAGTGTTTCAGTTATCTATATTGCTATATAACAAACCACCCGACATTGAATAGCTAAACAATTGTTTTGTTATTTTTCATGATTCTGTCAGTTGATGGTGCACAGCTGGATGGTTCCTCTGGTGATCGGTACTCTCTCATGTGTTTGCAGTCATCCAGTAGCTTGGGGTAGAATATCCAAGATGGCATCAATACATGTCTAGGGTTTTGTCACAGATGGCTGGCTGGGAAACTGGCTCATCTGGAATGTTGAGAGAATTGGGCCTCTCCCTTCTTTCCATGTAGACCCAGGGCCTCACTGTTTCCATAGAGACTCTCCAGAAGAGTAACTGGACATCTTAAGTTGCAGTTCAGGCCTCTCAAAAGTGCAAAAGTGGAAGCTGTTGGCGCCATGTCTCAATTCCACCACATTCTATTGGTTAAAGTGGGTCACGGGGCCAAATAGATTCCATGTGGAATGATCTGAACACAGGAGGTATGGTTCATTGGGACCACCTTTGGAGAATAACTACAATACATGGGGATAGCCTTCACTGAGAATAAAAAAAAAATAAAAAAATAAAAAAACTGGAAGAGGAGCAGGTTTGAGAGAAGGTGAGCTTTTAAGTTGAATTTTCAATAGACCAAGCTTCAGATGCATAGGAGACATCTAGTAGGAGGGAGACGTGTATAGGGATCTATAATTTAGGAGAGAAGCCTGGACTAGAAATATAGATTGGAGAGTCCTCATCATATGGTAATTGATACAGGAAGACTGAATTAGAATGAGAGGACATGAGAGCCCCAGGTAGAAAACTGAGAAACTCCAATATTTAAGACTGGGATTGGGAAGAAGAACCTTAATGGGAGACTGAGGAGATGAAGTCAAAGGAGTTGCAGGAAAATCAAGAGAACTTTTTTTCTTTTTTAAGATTTATTTATTTATTTGGGATGGGGGCACACACATGTGTGTTAGTCAGGGGAGGGGCAGAGGGAGAGGGAGAGAGAGAATCCCAAGCAGACTCCCTGCTGAGTATGGAGCTGGAGCCAGACAAGGGGCTTGATCTTAGGACCCATGAGATCATGACCTGAGCCGAAATCATGGGTCTGACAATGCTTCACCGCTGGAGCCACCCAGGTGTCCCCCAGGAGAGCTTTGATTTGCATGATCCAAGGAAGGTTGGCAGAGTCAGATGTCTCCAAACAGGCTAGAAGCCAGAATAAGCTAGGTGATAAGGCAGTAACAAAACAACCCCCAAATCACAGTGGCGTTACACTGGAAGTTTATTTCCCCCTCACACTCTGCTGCAGGGCTCTGAAGAAGCTCACCCTGGACAGCGATCCAAAAGGCCAGGCCAGTTTCATCCTGTGTCCGAAAATCCCAACAGGGAAAGAGAGCGCATGGAGGGTCACACATGCTCTTTGGTGTTTCAGCACAGAAGTCACACATATCTCTTTCCTGTGGAGGTTTTGGCCATAAGTAGTTAGTTTCAAACTAACTACAGGGGAGACCAGAAAACACAGTCCTTCTGTACATCAAGGAATAGGAAAATAAAATAGAACTTGTTGACTACGTAATATTGTCTTTGTGACAAAGGTCAAGTAGGGTGAGGACAAAAAGTGTCATTTGGATGGAGCAACAAAATTATCTTTGTATCCTAAGCCCCTCACCATAATGGACCCTCACAAAAGATGTTTGTTGAGATGCTTAAGCTCTGACTGCATGTAGAAAAGTGCCCGAATCTCCTTCCGAAATAACCCCTAATGACTATTCTAGACCTAAGAACCTTGGCTTTGAATAACCAGCTCTCCAAGTCTATATAATAACACCCACCAAAATCATGAAATACCCGTAAGGAGTCTTCCATATGGTACAAGGCCATTTGGGTTTGGAGCATATGGCCAATCTGGCTGACTTTGCCTTTTCAGACAGTCAAAAGTAAGAATCAACGGAAACAGAGGCTGTGTGGAGGCTCTAGTCGAAACCAGAAGCTTTAATTCCATTAAAGGACAAATAATTAGAAATGACTGTTTCCTACCAGTCTAAATTACAAGATGATTATTTCCCTTTAACATTCACTGACTGCTTGGCATGGCAAGACTGTGGTATTATTAAAAATACACTAATTATTGGAGAAAGTGGCCAATGAAGAGCAGTTTTCCAGCTTTCGGGGTCCATTTTAGTCGCAGGGATAGGCTAAGTGGGAGGGACTCAAGGTTCCTTGAAAACTCCATTTATGGGTTTTTCAGAGAGTAGTCCTGGGAGTATTGGAATGCCACTGTCCAAAAAAGCTCCCTTTCAAATCAGCTCTCCTCCTAATGTTATAATTAACGAAGAATTTAATAAAAGTAAGGTAGTGATGAACAAGAAAAAAATATTTTGCCTCTAATAAGAAGAAATGATCAATCAGTACCAATTAGAGGGTGAAACCACTCCCTTCATGGAGGGTGGGGAATAATTTCAATCTTCAGTAAATGGAAAAAAAGAGAGAGAGGGAGAAAAGAGGCTTCGAGAAAATCAGCCCAAGGAAGTATTTTAGGGTGGTCGGTAAACATCATGTTGTCTTATAGGCACCATTTCCCCTAATGACGGGAAAGAATCAATTATTTTAAAAACATTAATGTGGAGAGTAAAGGATGCATTGAAATTGCAGTTCTGCTCTCCCTCTGGCAAAAATCCACTAAGTTAGAAAAATAACAATGTCCAAGTACTAGGAGCACACAATGCAGAGAAACTTTTCACAGGACAATTTCTTCACTGTTGCAACTAAGAATTACTGCCACAAATAATATAATATGCAAACAATGAATCATGGAACACTACAGCAAAAACTAATGATGTAATGTAAGGTGATTAACATAACAAAATAATAAAAAGAAAAGAAAAGAAAAAAAAGAAAAAATATAATGCCTCTGCTTTCTTCACTACACATCGCAAAGGAAGAAAGTTGAGTTAAAAGCTTAGAATTCTAACATTTTGGTTTACTCCTTTGTAAATTATATTCAAGTTTCAAGAGACAGTGCAGCTCCATGAGCATGACAATTTCTCTGACACAGTTATCTGAGCAAGCAAGGACTAAGAGAGGTAGGGTCCCCACAGTAAAAGAGGTTGATCTCATTGGGTCCACAGGACGGTGGAATTGGGATGGTCTATGCAGACCACCGGCAGAGCCATATATATAAGGAGCAGCAACCAGAGAGAGGCAGACACAGCTGGACATTTTGTTACTCATATACCCAGGTAACAAGGGCTTGCAGATGGTCAAAAGCCATCACTATAAACATATAATAATCTGTGATTACCAGGGCAATGAAAAAGTAGAATTGAAAAAAGCAACCAATGCAGGAAATAGTTTTTCTCTTGGGTACGAAATGAGCCAACATCTGAGCTGGCATAACAGAGATCCACGAAGGAGAGGTGACTGAGGAAGAATACACTGGAGTCCTGAGTCACTTCTGATTAACAGAGTCGTGTCACATCGCTGATTACTGTAATAAGGTAAATGACTAGGAATACAACAAAGACTCAGCTCCATCTGTCAGTCCCAGGAAAATAAACTCGGTCATGGCGTGTTATTTCCCTTTAACATTGCAGTTGCTTGGCTTTCAATGAAGTCAAAGAGAAGAGAAGAGAAGAGGAGAGGAGAGGAGAGGAGAGGAGAGGAGAGGAGAGGAGAGGAGGGAAGAGAAGAGAAGAGAAGAGAAGAGAAGAGAAGAGAAGAGAAGAGAAGAGAAGAGAAGAGAAGAGAAGAGAAGAGAAGAGAAGAGAAAAGACAAGAGAAGACAAGCGAGAAAGAAAAATGCATTTGTCTTTTGTCATTTATGCTTAAAAAAACAGTATGGCTACCTTGAGTCTTCCATAGTTTCAATTGTTTCTAGGCTCCATGAGTGAAATAACATTTAATGTAAACAGGTGTCAAAATAAAAATCAGAAAGCTTTCCTTGATACGAATATTTTGAGAGAGAAAGAAACTGTGAACCAGACTTCAAAACCGAAAGTGGTAAGAAGCCTGGCTCTCAGCAGTTACAGTTCAGTTTATAAAGAGTGCATGACGAAGTACTTTTATTAGTATTATTATTATTATTATTGTGATTGGTTACTAGAAATTTACATTCTTCTCAGGATAGTAGCACTGCTTCAGCTTGTTTGTAGCTGGTTGACTAGGAAGCTGCAAGATCATGCTAACCCAAAGAAGGCTTAGCTTTGCTTAAGGTCAGAGTCAACATTTTGGGGACATCAGGGCAATTTAAATTTGGGTTACTGGGCAATGTGTGGTTGGCTTAGAGGTATACTCAATCTGTGGCCTCCATTTTGGTTTTTCTTTAACAGCAATTCAAGTGTGTGGGTTTACAAAATGTGAAAATATATTCAGAGGATTCAGAAGGATGAGTCACGGCACATGTGAGCATGTGCATTTATTTTTACTTATTTTATAATCATAGTTGACTATGTTCTTCCAAAAAAGAGTATTTTTTCAAAGAAAATATTATTCCTTCAAAGTTTAGCAAAACCTGCCTTCCAACCCCATGAATCAGTAGTTTCTCCTGTTTCTTTCTTATGCTCGAGACAAGTGGGTTTCTGCCTGCAGAGTCCCATGAAGCAGAATAAGAACTTTCCTTCCCTTCACCCTCCCACTTTCTGATCTCAGGTACCCTGGCTACATATGTATCCCCTATTTTTTTTTTTTTACCAGAAATAATTGTTTAAGTATTTAATAGGCAGGAAATTTAAACAACTTTTTTCATTGTGTCCATACACCAAAAGATGCCATAATGAATAGGAAAAAAGTTACCTGATAGAGAGACAGAGAGATAATTTCTCCCCCTCCAAAAAAAGGGAAATATACTTGTGACTGCATAGAAAAAAAATTCTTAAAAGGAACACTTCAAACTCTTGACTATTTGTGATGAGAGATGAAAAAAAGTGTAAGGAATGGGACTTTTTAAATTTTATCCACTTTATTATTTTGTTTTTTCCCAGTGATTAATTTCTACTTCAATAACAATGTAAATATTTAATTTTCAAAAATAAAGATATTTAACTATGGTAGTTGGTGGGGCAGATGGTGAGGAGGTATCACTAAAAGTTAGGATGCCTAGAAATAATGTTAACTTATTTAATGTAGCTAGACTACTATATATTGCCCACTAAGGAGAGAAGAAATTGTTCATTTTTAAATTACCGATTCAACAGAAAAAATATTGACTATGAAGTAAGTATTACCTCAAATGGCCTAATTAGAGCAGATAAGTGGGTAGGATGTTTTTGTAGAGATTCTGAGGAAACCCTCTGAGTAGGGCTTGACCACAGTGATTCCTTATTGTGTTACCAACAGTTTTAATCTTTGGCTTCCTTATTACTATCAGCACTATGCTTATATGTATTAGCCAGGATAAAGTTTTTTTGTTTCATTTTGTTTCCTTCTTCTTCTTCTCCTTTTTTATTTTTTTTGGTCTCACCGTGAGAAAAAGAGAGAAGAGGAGGGAGTTATACAAAAGGAGAGCAGTTCCTCATCAAAGAAATAGAAACTCCCATGGGGCGCCTGAGTGGCTCAGTCGGTTAAATGTCTGCCTTCAGATCAGAGTCCCAGGATCAAGCCCCGCTTCGGGCTCCCTGCTCAGCAGGGAGTCTGCTTCTTCCTCTGCTCGCAGGGAGTCTGCTTCTTACTCTGCTCCTCACTATGCTCGTGCTCTCTCTCTCTCTCTCTCTCAAATAAATAAATTTAAAAAAAATCTTTAAAAGAAATAGAAAATCCTGAGGTAATTGACAATAGCTGAAGAGAGAGAGAGAGAACAAAGGGAAATGTATTTAAAGAATGTCTGTGTATAGATACGAGGGAGAAAATCAGCAGAATAGAAATAACTGAACTCTAGCTGTTCAAAAACAAGGAGGAGGGGGAGCAGGACAGACCCCGTATGTTCACCCTTCAAGAGAAAATACGAGGTACTTGGGTGATAAATGCATGGGTTCAGACAATTCCATAGTACTGCCAGGAGGGGGGGCAATTGTCCTAGGGTGGCCGGGTTGCTGTCCCCAGTGACCTTTGAATGGCTAGGGAGATCTAAAATGAAACAAAACAGGGAACAGCAATCTATTAGCATTACAGGATTCTGTATGTGAGGATTTTGTAACTTGAGCAGTCCTTGTAATTGATTTAATAGTGTCAACCATTTTTGATATGACCTCAGGAAACCTCTATTAATCATCTCAAATTAAAAAGATGACAGAGAAGTTGACTTTTCCTAAATCAGAAAGAAAAGCTTCTCGACTCACCCAGAAGTTGTAACAGGAAAAAACATTTTGATCAATAATTAAAATCATTGCGGATAGTGTTTGTTGCATCAAGACTCTCCAAATACCATCTGAGGTTGGTTATTTATCAGATCTTACATATCCAAGGAGATGCAGCTTTTAATGTGACTTTAAAAGTTTACAGACCATTGCCTTTAAAATTCATCTTTATTGATTGATACTCAACAATATTGATTCTACTGTATTAGATTGAGTGGTTTATTTTAAACTACAGTGCAGAGAGCAGTACTTTGCTTGAAAACAATAAAATAATAATGATAATCATTTTTTCTCTCCCCTTCTTCTAGGCTTTGACCAGGAGAGAATAACTACAAGGAACTACTAATTTACAAAATGTGCAGATGACCTAGTTTATTCATAACCATAGGAGTTTTAATTTATTAAGCAACAATTTAATATAAACAGTGCCTAGTAATTCTCGTTTGCTATGTGTTTTGTAGGAGAATAATGTATTACTTAATAGGGAAGATAAATCTATTATTGGAAAATTTTAATAATGAACAAAATTATGTTTGGGTATTTTCATGGGAAGTAATTAGTTGCAAACTGTCCTTCCCTGAAGTGTGGTGATATTGGTGGCAATTGCTATTTAGTGGTGAATTTCCTGCTAAACAACCCACCCATGTCTTACTGCAGTGGAGGAAGAGAGGACCAGGAGTGGGAAGTCCAGGCCCTGGAAGAAAGCTCATAAAATAAGGTCCTGACATCCATTAGCTCCAACCCCTGCTCCCAGCTACCACATAGGGTATCTATAGATGGAGTAGAGGTTGGAAGTGAAGGATTCTGCTTCGTGGCCCCAAATAACTTGAGGGGCTGCGATAAGTCCAGGTACCCCAGCGAACGTCCCTCCCTATGGCTTGCTAACCCGCCTAAAACCTGTTCCCTCCACTGAAAAGTCTCCTTGGCATCAAAGCATTATTAGTTCTAGAAGGCCCTTGGTAAAATGCAAATGTTAAACCAGACGAGGAACATACTCATTGATGTGAATCTATGAGCACTTGGCATTAATTGGTAATTATGTTATAGATAAGCGTTAGGAATTGGCCACATACTATTAGAACCCCACAGTGACAAAAGCCCAATTTGAGCCAGCTTAACCAATTAAGGAATGCGTTGGTTCACAGAGCTGAGAAACGAGAGGTTGCTCATAGGAGTAAGAGGAGAGCGTCAGGAATAAGGCCACGTGGTCTGGGAGCAAACTTGACACCACCACAGTTCTCTCACCCCATCTTCCAGTTCTGTTTCTCTCTGGGTGTCAATACAATATCCTGTTACTAAAGATGAACTTTCTCCACACACACACACAGCCAAGGAAAATTAATACAGACAGATCTATACTTATGTTATCCTGGCTTAGCAGCACCAACAAAAGAGAGATCCCCTCTTGCATCTAGCATCTATTTATCAGTCCCAGGGAAAACCATGAGTAGCCCAATGGGTCACATTCCCACTGGATCGATCACTATTGTCAGAAGGGAGGGGCACCCTGATGGGTTTGATCCAGGACAGGTGCCTGTCTCTGTGGCCAGAGAAGAAAAACACTGTGATTGAAAACCCCAATAGAGTCCCATGAAATAGAGTAAGAATTGTCTCAAAGGGAATGGGGAACTATTACCAGACAGACATAAAAGAGACTTAACACCAATATTCTTCACCATAGAGAAGAAATGTCTGGAACCCAACACAGCTCAGAGCCCTGGGAGTAAGCGAGTTACTCAGGAACACTCTCTCCAAGGCTCAATATTTCAGAACACCTAGCAGAGTCCCACATGTACCTGACTTCTGGTGACAGAGACTATTTAAAATATCACTTCTTCCCCATTTTTCTTGAATGATGTCAGCTGTTGTCATGATACTGTGAATCGGAAGCTCGGATTGGCTTGTGAGCCATCCCAAGGAATCTCTGAAGTGGGTAGGCCACTTCATCTGATAGCTGTAGTTTCTGAAGTCAATGGTGGTATCTGGTTTACAATTAATCTTCGAAATGGGTTTAAAGTGACTGATGCAAGTAATAGATATATTCTTTGCTCTAGGGAAAAAATGTTTCAAAATGTAGGATATATGTGAGCTTGATTCAAAGAAATCCTCAGTGGAGAGTGGAAAAGCACTGGTGGAAGGCATGTCTGGAAAAAAGCCGGACAGACAGGATCACATCTACGACCTTGGGGAGAAGTGAGTGGAGAGAGAGGATAAGATGAACAGAAGGGCATTTCTACAGGGACAGTGGGAGACCGCAGGCTAGCTTTATCAACTTTCTGTTTCGGCCAGGATGCTCTCTTCTGAACACCATAACCCACCACACCAACCAGGAACCCCTTGCCCCTCTCTCAACAACCCACCTCCATCCTCTCTCAAGGATTCACACCTCCTCACATTTCTCTTTGTCTACTTCAGTCTTGTTTAGTTTAGGCCACCATTATTTTTAACCTGTTCTACCACCACAGCCCCAGACCTGGTGTCTCAATCTCTGATTCCTGCCCCGCACCCCTGGTGTCTCAATCTCTGATTCCTGCCCCGCACCCCCGCCCTGCCCCCCAATCTCTTCTCCACACTGCAGGGCAATAGACATTGGATTGTGTTACTTTCTTACTCAAAACTCTTCACTGAGTCTGCCTGGATTCAAAGTAAAGTCACAACATGGCCTCTAGGGCTGACTTCTGCAACCTGTCCTCTCAACAATTCCCGCATATCATCCACCCTTCGTTCTCTTAGGGCACTTTGCAGTTTCAGTTTTGGTTTTGGTTTTTGACCTTCCAGCCTTTGCGTATGCTGTGCCTTTTGGACCCACCGTCCTCCTTCTCTGTTTTCAAAGGCAGTAAGTTACGGAAACCAACTAATGACACCTTCAATAAGCAGTATTTGTTAGGGTAGCATCTAAGGTGTTGTGAAAAAAAAAAAAAAGATCCTCTAATATTGTGTGGCTTACACAAAAGGAGCTCAACATTTCTCCCCCATGTTTCAGTCCAGAGCTGAGTCCAGGCTAGTAAATCATATCTGCCATCTTCAGCATGCTGCTCCCTTCTGCTCCGAGGTAGCAACTCTATCTTTTGCCTGCATCCCAGTCATCAGAAAGAATGAAGGGGCAAAGGAAGCTCACTCATTTCCTTTATAAGCACAGTTTAGAAGTGGTACGATCCCACTGGCTGGAACAGACAAAGATCACATCGGGGCTCAAGGAAGGGTGAGAAATGTAGTGTGTAGCTGGGCAGCTACGTATCTAGCTAAAAGTCCAGATTTGGGTTATTAGAGGAAGGGAAGAAGGGGTGCTGGTGAATGCAATAGTCATGGCCATTAAGCATTATCCCCCAAGGCTTGCAGATGAGCTATGAGGCAAAAAAAAAAAAAAAAAGACTAACTAGTTCTTCAAGGTTACATATAGTCTCTTCTTCCCCCCTCTCTTCAGAAGCACCACCAGCTCAGTATAGGGTAGTCACCTGCTGGGGGAAGTGGGTTTAGAAGCTCACAGGTAGGGAAGAAGGCCAGAAGCAGAGCCAATATTCGGTAAAAAGGTACCAACATGGCAGCGCTGGTTGTTAAAATATTAAAATATTGCTGTACCATTTGGTAAAGAATCACTCCTCTAAGATCTCCTGAATGCCTGCCTGTGATCCTGGCCATCCCAGTTCCTCTCTCAGCCACTGAATCCACTCCAAAATAAAGACAGAAGTGCACTGGACAGAGGTTATTGAACCTCATCCTTATTTTCCATTTGGAATCTTGCTTTAGATCCACAAAACCTTAAGTTGAATTAGTCCTATTTCCATGGCGCATGACATCAGTGAATATGACCCCTGCGGGGGATGTTTATTTTGCTAGAAGAGAAAAAAGCTCAGCTCATGAGTAAGAGACTTTCATGCTATGTGTCCAAAACAATGCAAACAAGACTTTAAGAAATTAAAATGTGGGAAAGACACAATTAATGAAATAGATAGCCCACCCAAGGACATCGTTGGAGCATCAAATCCTTCCTTCAGTGGGTTGGAAAGGTGGGATGGAGTGGACGGAATACTGGATATGAGGCAACCAGGCCTAGGTACTGGCTTGGAATGGTGAAAAGAATGGGTTTGTATGCTAGTCTCTTGTTTACAATATGTATGACTAGTCCCTACAATGGTAGAATGGGAAATAACTGTATTTACCACAAATTGCTATGTGGCTTGAATGAAGTAGGGTATTTTGGGGGACTGGCATGCAGTAGGCACTCAATAAAAGTAAGCCTTTTGCTTTTGTTCTTCTTTCTTGTTCTCTATCTTCACTCTTTTCCTACTCTTACCCGTGCCCCTGCCCCCCACCCCATGTGTGGGCTTGTACACACACATACACACACACCCCAGCACAAACCAGCACAAGAATTTGTGGTGGGACCACAATCAGGTCATTCAATATATACGTCTCCGTTTTTCAACATGAAAAGCAGGGCTTATGCAGGATTTCTTTTTTTTTTTTTTAACATTTTGTTGATGTATTTGAGACAGAGAGAGAGCACAAGCGGGGAGGAGGATCAGAGGGAGAGGGAGAAGCAGACTCCCCGCTGAGCAGGGAGCCCGATGCAGGGCTCCATCCCAGGACCCCGGGATCATGACCTGAGCCGAAGGCAGACGCTTCACGGACTGAGCCACCCAGGTGTTGCTCTGCAGGATTTCTTGTGCGGTGAGATTATTAACATGCAGCAGGCTACAGATGTGGAGGACCACAGGTTGTAGTCAAGAGGAGCGAAAGGAGGTGACAGATTTACTTAATTTTCCATTCATAACTCCATAGATTCTATAGCCGAACTAGCAAAGCCATCTGCACTAAACGTTTCAGTTCACGTGTGGATTAAAGCAAAGATTTGTAATATTGGATATTACCAATCATCACGTCAAACAATCCTATCTTTCAGAATACGCCTGGCCCAGAGTAGATACTCAACAGTATCTGTTGAGTAGAAGAATGGATTTGTGGTGAATTTCCTGACCTCATAAGGGGAAGGCAGCATGAAGTAGGATGTCTTAAAGGTATGTGTGGGCTTATTTCCCACCAGACCCAGACTAATGTTTGAAAACAGAAAAATGAACCAACTTATGAATTATGCTGAGGTTTTACACGTCTCTCGAACTGGCAATTGCTTTAAGAAGAAAGAGCCTTCTGCCTCAGTCATTGTCGGCTAATAGATGAAAATGTATGCTTTTCTAAACGTGTATTTGAATTTCTAAAGTCTTGTGTTTCACACCAACCACCAAATGTCAGTCAACATTTCCACTTACTAAAAGGAAGTAATCGATGAACAAATTTTGTTTTTAAAGAATTACCTTTGGGAAGGGAAGTAGAAATCTATGCATAATTCATGGATTGACAAATGATTTTTCTGTGTTTCTTTAGCATTGCTCACAAAGAACACCTGGCCTGGAGGTGTTCTCTGCAGATCCATTCCCAAGTATTTGTTGTGTCTTCTGGACTCCGTTGTTAGAGAAGTTCAAGGTGGTGGCAAGAAACCATTAGAGAAAGTTGAGGGATGTAATCAAGAGTTAAGTTTTAATGTTATCAATAAAACACGTCCTTTAAATCAGATGCCTTGGGGAGTAAAAACTGGAAGGCTAGAAAAAAAAGGGAGGTATATGGCTGGGGCCTCATGAAGGGCCATGTGGCCTTATTAAGGAATTTAGATTTTATCCTATAACAACAGGGAGCCGTTAAGAATGTTCCATGGCACGTGTGGGGTGATGGAGATCTGTACTTTGGAAAGATGATGCAGACAACTCGTGGAGGATGAATTGGAGGGCATTAGCCTGGAAGGAAGGAACAGAATGGAGGAGACCCTCACAATGGCCCAGGTAATTGAGGTGGTGTGGGGAGTTGGGGAGGTGCTGAGCTCAGGTCACTTCTCTGAGGATGTTGATTAAAGGCCCGTCCAGGGAATGTGGTGGGGGGGGGGGGAGGAATCAATAAATATCTGAGGACAGGCAGGGGAGAGAACCTTGGTGTCAGGACTGACAATAATACTTACATGGCTCTTAAACAAATTTCAATGATAGGTTGATCTCAGGGGTGAAGTAGTGAAGTTAGATGCTTTTCTTTGCTTCTTCTCGTGGTGTTTTATTTATTTTTAAAGATTTTATATTTTTAAGTAATCTCTACACCCAGCGTGGGGCCCGAACTCACAACAGAGATCAAGAGTCTCACACTCCACCGACTGAGCCCGCCAGGCGCCCCCTTCTCATGGTGTGTTAACTAAAATGTTAGTTAATTTCTGTTCTGTATGCATGGAACACTGGTCAGCTTTTTATTTGTCTAAGTGACAGTATTATTTGGAATTTTTTGGTCTCTATCCTTCAGGTTTCAGGAAAACTGTCGTGGTTTACTCTCCACCCCCCCCACCCCCGCATACACACCTCTGCTAACCTGGGGCAGTGACCTGGGGAGGGCCTTTGGAAGGGAGAGGGGAGACAACTCCTTTTTCTTGCCCTAAAACCTTACATTCTTTATCACTGTAAAGATAAAATGAACCTTGTTCTATCAATTTGGGCAAAAAAACAAAAACAAGAACAACCCACAGCTTACTTAAATTGAGTTCATGTTTTAAGACCCCAAAACTTAAAATCACTACATCCTTATTTCCTCATAAAGGCACACAGTATAATGTTCTGTTCACAGAGTATGGTCTGTGTGCCATTGGTAAAGGTATTATGTATCCATGGTTCATAAAGGATTATACAGTCCTTTATGATCTCTGTTTCTAGGAAGTCATGCTGTTTTATAATAGTGGTAAGAAATTCCCTCTTAACATAAATTTATTTAGGTAAAAAAAATGAGGTTAATGAAAAGAAAAATAGTCGATTACACAGAGGTTCTCTGATGTGTCAAAATTGCAAAGGTGGTAAAGAGAGCGAATGAAGTCTGGGGAGTACTAGACCAGTAGGCAGAATATGGGATTCCAAGTCAGAAGATTCAAGTCCCATTTGGTTATAAAAAAAATAAGCATGGTTTAAAGCAAACTGGGTGGTTTAGTTTTGCTGAATTTCATCTGTGAAATGGGGACCGTAACATCTACCTTGTAGGATCTTAATCGAAAGAGACAAAGTATCTGATGGCACTTTGAAACCTGCCTGGTGCATTGGGAATGTTAGTTCTTATTGTCATGACAGGTGCTGCGAGTTCTGATGTTCAACCACTGATTTACAATTGTTTTTCCTGAGACAAAACTGCAGCTCAGGGAGCGTACCTCCCCACCGCACGAGCGCGTACTGTGCTCTAAAATGCATCTGTTGCTTCCTGATGATGTTGTCAATCTTTAGGGGAAGGAATTTATTGATTTGTTTCCCTTAGAAGTGCTTCTGCGAATTGATCTGGCCGTTTTGATGTAGCAGGCTTGCTAATGCCTCTGCCGTCCCTGGCTGTGTTTGGAAATGATCTTGCTGCAGGGAAAAGGCCGGATCATTCTGACACTCTGGGGTCTGGCCTGGCTCCTCCAGGTCTGAATGGCCTCAGAGCTGATGCTTAACTCCTGCAGAGTTCTTGTTATTCAATAACAACCAGTGATCTCAGAATGTGCTCTGCTTCTAGCAGTATTCGGGGCTGGAGGTGATGGGTGTTTTTATGTGTATCTTCCTTGTCTAAAATAGCCTAAGGGGGAGGGGCAAAGAATGTCATATGTGCCCTGGATAATTGTCATTTCTATAATTTTTCTATTCCGGACGTATGTTTAGTGGAAGCAGCAGAACCACTGGGCAAAGTGCATGGGGTTTTGAATCCAAATTTCCACCACTTAGTCCCCAAGCGATCTGATGCAAGTTCTTTATCCCCATCCAAACCTGAGTTTATACATCTGGAAAATGGGAATTATAACACCTACCCTTAAGGCTGCTGTGAGGACTAGGTGAAATTAGTCATACCCTGACTCAACTGAGCAGCACAGCAGGTTTGAGACCTATAAATAAGTTTGGGGACATTGTTGGCCTTTGGTTAAGTATAATCCATTTATCACCTGCAACAGATGTCCCACGCTCAGATTGAATAGCGTTGGCATTCCTGAATTAATCTACTACAATACTTAAGTGGGGTGGTGACTTGGGCACTGTGCTGGGGAAGAGGCAGTGACCATTTGCTCCTAGGGAAAAGTCTCAGGTCACAAAGAGGGAGAACCTAATGACATAATCCTTGTCTTTTGGAGCCAACCTCCTAAACTCAACCTCATATGGCTGCTTCTTGTTCTCCTACTGTGTACTGGGCTCCGAGGAAGCTGCCTGAAAGAGCAGTCATGGGCAAGGAGAGGAGCATCCAAAGTAGACCCCATGAGGATCTTACCCATGCCCAAAGCACCTTGGAATCCTTCTTGCTCCATCTCCTTGGGGGGGCCTGGTAGACCCTGGCACAGGTACAGTAAGTATTAGCTGGTGGAAGGCTGTGCTTTAGAACCTAGAGACTCATGCAGGCAACAACAAAAGGCTCTTGAAAACTTAATCACAGACCTGTACCTCTGAAACAAATAACGCATTATATGTTAAAAAAAAAAAAAAGATAGTAGGAAGGGAAAAATGAAGGGGGGGAAATCAGAGGGGGAGACGAACCATGAGAGACTATGGACTCTGAGAAACAAACTGAGGGTTCTAGAGGGGAGGGGGGAGGGGGGATGGGTTAGCCTGGTGATGGGTATTAAAGAGGGCACGTACTGAATGGAGCACTGGGTGTTATACGCAAACAATGAATCATGGAACACTACATCAAAAACTAATGATGTATGGTGATTAACACAACATAATAAAATTAAATTTAAAAAAAGAAAACTTAATCACACACAAGACTGTTCGCAAATACTAGCTTGTGTACAATCAAGACCCTTTTGGGTGGTGAGGAAGATTTTATGCTCTAATGTATGAGTAAGCCCAAGACTGTTGTGATTAACCGGAGGTGGTAGAGCGGAGTAGACTCTGGACTCAGGCTGACCCGAGTTCCAATCAAGCTGCAGCTCTGCTGCTTACCAGCTGTAGGAACTTAAGCTACTTAATCTCTTTAAGTCCTGGTTTCCTTACCTCTAAAATGGGGATAATTATAGTACCCATCCCATAAGATTGAGGCCAAGATTACATGAAATAATGTGTGTAAAGCGCTTAGTACAGTTACTAGCATGTGATAAATCCTGAGTAAAAGGTAATAGTATTATTATTGGCTGTTAGTAGTGGGTTTCCTTTTTCATGAAGGTAAATTTGTTTCTAGACCTGCTGCAAAAAGGTTATTTAATGGGTACCGAATCCCCCTAATCTAGTCCTTGGTAAGTTTGCTTCATGTTTCATTGTAAGGTATTTTGAGAAGTATAGATGAGGTTGGCACGTGAGGTTTTGTACGAAGACACAAATTGCATTTTGAGGAGTTGATTTTTTCACTTTAAGACAATTTTGTCTTTTTGTTAACCCAGGATTATCCTGTTCAGAAAGTTTCTACTTAGAAGGAGAAAATCACATCTAGGTGATAGTCCTGTGGTTACTTTCTCTGTGGTGGAACTGTTCTTCAGCACTCTTAGCACTAGGATTGGTTAGGACTGGTTTTCATGTCATTATTCTAGTGGAAAATTCTGTTCTGGGATTTCCCAGTGAATCACAAAGTAGGCAGTTCATGTGGGTAATACCCAAATCCGTCAACGTTTTCCAGGGGAATAAAAATCTTAAGTGAACATCATACTAATGATGTTGCAAAATGATTATGGACTTTGATAACAATGGACCTGAATTATCTGCTCCATCTGCCACTTACTGGCTCTTTTAAAAAATCATTGAAGTTTCCCCAGCTTTGTACATGCAAGAGCCTGGAGCACCATTCTCACAGCCCAGTCCATCTGGTGACTCCTACTCGACATTCAGCACAAATGTCAACTCTTCAAGGACGTCTTATATTTGTTAAGACAATGGTTCAATTGTTTAACACAGACCAAACAATTGCCAATGGAATAAGTTTATGTATTTCTTTCAGTAAAGGGTAATAGGATGGTTCTATGCGAAGGAGTAGTGCATGGGCCGGGCGCCTTATGTTTCACCATCGTGTCTACATTCTACTCCACAGCAAGAAGAAAAGAAGTTGAGGGTAAGTAGCTTTCTTTAAAGGTCAAGACCTAGAAGTCACACCTGTCACTTCTGCTCACACCTCATTGGCTAGAACTTAAGCATATAGGAAATGTCTAGGTCCAAGGCAGGCTGGGAAATGTAGTTTCTGCCTGGGTGGCCATGTCCCAGCCAGTCAAAAAGTCACAAAGTTCTCTTACTAACTGGAAGGAGAGGAGAATATTTATCAGGGAACAGTTCACAGTCTCTTGTCACATTTTTCCTTTCCCTTCAAGACCCCATTAGGAATGTTGGAACCATGTTGCATTCCTTTATGGAAACCAAATACTATGCAGCCATTAAAAATAAGGCAGATCAGGTTCCCCAGGTGGCTCAGTTGGTTAAGCGTCTGATTCTTGATCTCAGCTCAGGTCTGGATCTCAGGGTCATGAGTTCAAGGCACGCATTGATAATAATAATTTTTATTATTTAAGAAAAATAGATGTGTGGAAGATGGCGGAGGAGTAGGAGACCTGGATTTCGTCTCCTCTCAGGAATTCAGCTGGATAGGGATCAAACCATTCTCAACACCTACAAACTCAACAGGAGATCAAAGAAAAGAAGAGCAACAACTCTCTGAACAGAAAAGCGACCACTTTTTGGAAGGTAGGACGTGTGGAGAAGTGAATCCGAGGCGATATTCGGGAGGATAGACGGCGGGGGAGGGGCCTCCGACGGCCGCTTCTGGCAAGTGATAGAGCCACGGAGCACAAAATCGGAACTTTTAAAAGTCTGCTCCGCTGAGGGACGTCACTCTGGTGGCAAAGTGGGGGGTGGAACCCTCGCGGGACAGTGTGGTCTCAGGACCCTCGGGGTCACAGAAAGACCGGGGGTGCCTGAGTGCAGCAGAGCTCCCAGGTATCGGAGCGGGGAAGCCGGCTGCAGAGACGGAGCCCAGGCGCGGGCTCTCAGCTCGGGGTTGCTATAAACCGTGATCCGCGGCACAGTCGGGCCACAGCTCCTCCAGCAGGGACCCAACAAGCGGCAGATCCGGGGAGACTCACCTTCTTCCCCCGGGAGGAGAGGTGCGGGAGTGCACCGCGGGGATCTGCTGGGTTTGGAGACTCCACCCGGGGTCCGGTGCCAGATAGAAAGGCGCGGTCACAGGCCGGGTGAGCGCGGAGTGCGGCCGGAGACCGGGGAGACGGGAGTGACTGACTGCTTTTCTCTGGGGGCTCGCTGAGGAGCGGGACCCCGAGTTCTCGGCTCCGCCGGGGTGGAGACTGGGAGGCCGCCATTTTCACTCTCCGCCTCCAAGGCTGTACGGAAAGCTTGCAGGGAACAAAAGCTCCGGAGAGCAAACCCGAGCAGATTACTTAGCCCGGACCGGCAAGGGCGGGGCAATTTTGCCTCCGGCAAAGACATTTGGGAACCACGGCAACAGGCCCCTCCCCCAGAAGATCAGCGAGAACAGCCAGCCAAGACCAAGTTTACCGATCAATGAGAACGGCAGAACTTCAGCGCTAGGGGAACACTGCACATAGAATTCATGGCTTTTTTACCATGATTCTTTAGTCTTTCAAAGTTAATTATTTTTTTTAACTGTCTTTTTTTCTTTTTTCCTTTTTTCTTTTTTTTTGAATTTTTCTTTTTCCCTTTTTCAACCAACATCTTACCAATCCCTTTTTTTAAAAAAAACATTTTTATTTTTCATTTTTAAAGTCATATTCTATCCCTTCATAGTAGTTACCCGTATTTTTGGCATATATATATAAGTTGTTCTCTCTTTAAAATCTTGAGATAGTTTCTTCTAACAGATCAAAATATACTCTAAATCTCTAGTGTATGGTTTTTTTCTACTCCCCTGCCTGATCACATTCTCTCCCTTTTTTCTTTCTTTTTTTTTTTTTTTAATCCTCTTCTTTCTTTTTTCAAACAACTTATCAAATCCTTTTTTAAAATTTTTTATAATTTCCATCTTTACAGTCATATTCCATCCCTTCATCATATCAACCCTTATTTTTGTACATATATAAGTTTTTCTTTCTTTAAAATTTTGGGAGGGACTTTCTTTTAACAGACCAAAATACACCCAAAATCTAGTGTGTGGCACTGATCTATAATCCAGCCTGATCATATTTGATCACATTCTGTTTTTGTTTTGTTTTGTTTTGTTCTGCTTTTGTTTGTTTTTATCTTTATCTTTTTCTTTTTTCTTTTTTTCTTTCCTTTTCTTTTTTCTCTCTTTCCCTTTCTTTTCCCACTGCTTCAGGTCTTTTCTGATTTGTTTAGAGTATATTTTCTGGGGACGTTGTTACCCTGCTAGCATTTTGTTTTCTCATTAATCTATTCTCCTCTGCACAAAATGACAAGACGGAAAAAATCACCTCAACAAAAAGAACAAGAGGTAGTACCGACTGCCAGGGACCTACTCAATACGGACATTAGTACAATGTCAGATCTAGAGTTCAGAATCATCACTTTAAAGATACTAGCTGGGCTTGAAAAAAACATGGAAGTTATTAGAGAAACCCTTTCTGGAGAAGTAAAAGAACTAAAATCGAACCAAGTAGAAATCAAAAAGGCTATTAATGAGGTGCAATCAAATATGGGGGCACTAACTGCTAGGATAAATGAGGCAGAAGAAAGAATCAGTGAGATAGAAGACCAAATGATGGAAAATAAAGAAGCTGAGAAAAAGAGAGATAAACAACTACTGGATCACGAGGGCAGAATTCGAGAAATAAACGATACCATAAGACGAAACAACATTAGAATAATTGGGATCCCAGAAGAAGAAGAAAGAGAGAGAGGTGCAGAAGGTATAATGGAGCAAATTATAGCAGAGAACTTCCCTAATTTGGGGAAGGAAACAGGCATCAAAATCCAGGAAGCACAGAGAACCCCTCTCAAAATCAATAAAAATAGGTCAACACCCCGACATCTAATAGTAAAACTTACGAGTCTCAGAGACAAAGAGAAAATCCTGAAAGCAGCTCGGGAGAAGAGATATGTAACCTACAATGGTAGAAACATTAGATTGGCAACAGACTTATCCACAGAGACCTGGCAGGCCAGAAAGGACTGGCAGGACATATTCAGAGCACTAAATGAGAAAAATATGCAGCCAAGAATACTATATCCAGCTAGGCTGTCATTGAAAATTGAAGGAGAGATAAAAAGCTTCCAGGACAAACAAAAACTAAAGGAATTTGCAAACACGAAACCAGCCCTACAACAAATATTGAAAGGGGTCCTCTAAGCAAAGAGAGAGCCTAAAAGCAACATAGACCAGAAAGGAACACAAACAATATACAGTAACAGTCACTTTACAGGCAATACAAGGCACTGAACTCCTATCTTTCAATAGTTACCCTGAATGTAAATGGGCTAAATGCCCCAATCAAAAGACACAGGCTATCAGATTGGATTAAAAAACAAGACCCATCGATATGCTGTCTGCAAGAGACTCATTTTAGACCCAAAGACACCCCCAGATTGAAAGTGAGGGGGTGGAAAACCATTTACCATGCTAATGGACACCAAAAGAAAGCTGGGGTGGCAATCCTTATATCAGACAAATTAGATTTTAAACCAAAGACTGTAATAAGAGATGAGGAAGGACACTATATCATACTTAAAGGGTCTATCCAACAAGAAGATCTAACAATTGTAAATATCTATGCCCCTAACATGGGAGCAGCCAATTATATAAGGCAATTAATAACAAAAGCAAAGAAACACATCGACAACAATACAATAATAGTGGGGGACTTTAACACCCCCCTCACTGAAATGGACAGATCGTCTAAGCAAAAGATCAACAAGGAAATAAAGACTTTAAATGACACACTGGACCAAATGGACTTCACAGACATATTCAGAACATTCCATCCCAAAGCAACAGAATACACATTCTTCTCTAGTGCCCATGGAACATTCTCCAGAATAGATCACATCCTAGGTCATAAATCAGGTCTCCACCGGTATCAGAAGATTGGGATCATCCCCTGCCTATTTTCAGACCACAATGCTTTGAAACTAGAACTCAATCACAAGAGGAAAGTCAGAAAGAACTCAAATACATGGAGGCTAAAGAGCATCCTACTGAAGAATGAATGGGTCAACCAGGAAATTAAAGAAGAATTAAAAAAATTCATGGAAACCAATGAAAATGAAAACACAACTATTCAAAATCTTTGGGATACAGCAAAGGCAGTCCTAAGAGGAAAGTATATAGCAATACAAGCCTTTCTCAAGAAACAAGAAAGGTCTCAAGTACACAACCTAACCCTACACCTAAAGGAGCTGGAGAAAGAACAGCAAATAAAGCCTAAACCCAGCAGGAGAAGAGAAATAATAAAGATCAGAGCAGAAATCAATGAAATAGAAACCAAAAGAACAGTAGAACAGATCAACGAAACTAGGAGCTGGTTCTTTGAAAGAATTAACAAGATTAATAAGCCCCTGGCCAGACTTATCAAAAAGAAAAGAGAAATGACCCAAATCAACAAAATCATGAATGAAAGAGGAGAAATCACAACCAACACCAAGGAAATACAAACAATTATAAGAACATATTATGAGCAACTCTATGCCAACAAATTAGATAACCTGGAAGTAATGGATGATTTCCTAGAGATGTATCAACTACCAAAACTGAACCAGGAAGAAATAGAACACCTGAACAGACCTATAACCACTAAGGAAATAGAAGCAGTCATCAAAAATCTCCCAAAACACAAAAGCCCAGGGCCAGATGGCTTCCCAGGGGAATTCTACCAAACATTTCAAGAAGAATTAATACCTATCCTTCTGAAACTGTTCCAAAAAATAGAAATGGAAGGAAAACTTCCAAACTCATTTTATGAGGCCAGCATTACCTTGATCCCAAAACCAGACAAAGACCCCATCAAAAAGGAGAATTACAGACCAATATCCCTGATGAACATGGATGCAAAAATTCTCACCAAAATACTAGCCAATAGGATCCAACAGTACATTAAAAGGATTATTCACCATGACCAAGTCGGATTTATCCCTGGGCTGCAAGGTTGGTTCAACATCCGCAAATCAATCAACGTGATACAATACATTAACAAAAGAAAAAACAAGAATCACATGATCCTCTCAATAGATGCAGAAAAAGCATTTGACAAAGTACAGCATCCTTTCTTGATCAAAACTCTTCAGAGTATAGGGATAGAGGGTACATACCTCAATATCATAAAAGCCATCTATGAAAAACCTACAGTGAATATCATTCTCAATGGGGAAAAACTGAGAGCTTTCCCCCTAAGGTCAGGAACGCGGCAGGGATGTCCACTATCACCACTGCTATTCAACATAGTATTGGAAGTCCTAGCCACAGCAATCAGACAACAAAAAGAAATCAAAGGCATCCAAATTGGCAAAGAAGAAGTCAAACTCTCACTCTTTGCGGATGATATGATACTTTATGTGGAAAATCCCAAAGACTCCACCCCAAAACTGCTAGAACTCATACAGGAATTCAGTCAAGTGGCAGGATATAAAATCAATGCACAGAAGTCAGTGGCATTCCTATACACCAACAACAAGTCAGAAGAAAGAGAAATTAAGGAGTCGATCCCATTTACAATTGCACCCAAAACCATAAGATACCTAGGAATAAATCTAACCAAAGAGGCAAAGGATCTGTACTCAGAAAACTATAAAATACTCATGAAAGAAATTGAGGAAGACACAAAGAAATGGAAAAACGTTCCATGCTCATGGATTGGAAGAACAAATATTGTGAAGATGTCAATCCTACCTAGAGCAATCTACACATTCAATGCAATCCCCATCAAAATACCATCCACTTTCTTCAAAGAAATGGAACAAATAATCCTAAAATTTGTATGGAACCAGAAAAGACCCCGCATAGCCAGAGGAATGTTGAAAAAGAAAAGCAAAGCTGGCGGCATCACAATTCCAGACTTCCAGCTCTACTACAAAGCTGTCATCATCAAGACAGTATGGTACTGGCACAAAAACAGGCACATAGATCAATGGAACAGAATAGAGAGCCCAGAAATGGACCCTCAACTCTATGGTCAACTAATCTTCGACAAAGCAGGAAAGAATGTCCAATGGCAAAAAGACAGTCTCTTCAACAAATGGTGTTGGGAAAATTGGACAGCCACATGCAGAAGAATGAAACTGGACCATTTCCTTACACCACACACAAAAATAGACTCCAAATGGTTGAAAGACCTCAATGTGAGACAGGAGTCCATCAAAATCCTAAAGGAGAACACAGGCAGCAACCTCTTCGACCTCAGCCGCAGCAACTTCTTCCTAGAAACATCGCCAAAGGCAAGGGAAGCAAGGGCAAAAATGAACTATTGGGACTTCATCAAGATAAAAAGCTTTTGCAAAGCAAAGGAAACAGTCAACAAAACCAAAAGACAACTGACAGAATGGGAGAAGATATTTGCAAATGACATATCAGATAAAGGGCTAGTATCCAAAATCTATAAAGAACTCATCAAACTCAACACCAAAAGAACAAATAATCCAATCAAGAAATGGGCAGAAGACATGAACAGACATTTCTCCAAAGAAGACATCCAAATGGCCAACAGACACATGAAAAAGTGTTCAATATCGCTCGGCATCAGGGAAATCCAAATCAAAACCTCATGAGATACCACCTCACACCAGTCAGAATGGCTAAAATTAACAAGTCAGGAAATGACAGATGTTGGCGGGGATGCGGAGAAAGGGGAACCCTCCTACACTGTTGGTGGGAATGCAAGCTGGTGCAGCCACTCTGGAAAACAGTATGGAGGTTCCTCAAAAAGTTGAAAATAGAGCTACCATATGATCCAGCAATTGCACTACTGGGTATTTACCCCAAAGATACAAAAGTAGGGACCCGAAAGGCTACGTGCACCCCGATGTTTATAGCAGCAATGTCCACAATAGCCAAACTGTGGAAAGAGCCAAGATGTCCATCAACAGATGAATGGATAAAGAAGATGTGGTATATATATACAATGGAATATTATGCAGCCATCAAAAGGAATAAGATCTTGCCATTTGCAACGACGTGGATGGAACTGGAGGGTATTATGCTGAGCGAAATAAGTCAAACAGAGAAAGACATGTATCATATGACCTCACTGATATGAGGAATTCTTAATCTCAGGAAACAAACTGAGGGTTGCTGGAGTGGGGGGTGGGGTGGGAGGGATGGGGTGACTGGGTGATGGACACTGGGGAGGGTATGTGTTCTGGTAAGCGCTGTGAATTGTGCAGGACTGTTGAATCTCAGATCTGTACCTCTGAAACAAATAATGCAATATATGTTAAGAAAGAAAAAAAGAAGAAGAAGAATGTAGCAGGAGGGGAAGAATGAAGGGGGGGAAATCGGAGGGGGAGAAGAACCATGAGAGACGATGGACTCTGAAAAACAAACTGAGGGTTCTAGAGGGGAGGGGGTTGGGAGGATGGGTTAGCCTGGTGATGGGTATTGAGGAGGGCACGTTCTGCATGGAGCACTGGGTGTTATGCATAAACAATGAATCATGGAACACTATATCTAAAACTAATGATGTAATGTATGGGGATTAACATAACAATAAAAAAAATTTAAAAAAAAAAATAAGAAAAATAAAGCAGATCTACAAGTTTTGACAGGGAATGACCTTTGAGATATATGTTAAATTAAAAAAAAACACAAAATACAGAAATTGAGTATAATGTAATGGCTTTTGCGCTCATATACACTGACTACCTTAAAGATACAAAAGAAATAACGCTGAGGGACAGAGGTAGGAGGGAGATATACTTTTCATTGAATAACCTCTTAAATCATTTGCATTTTGTGTGTGTATTACCTATGCAATTTTTTAAAAACTTGAAGTCACTGAATTATTCAGATATAGTTCTATTACTTATAACAATCTACTTTTTCAACAAGTAGGAAACCAATCCTAATTCATCTTAGCACTAATAGTGCTAAAGGACATCTCACCAAAAAGAAAGTAACCACAGGGCTATCATCTAGATGTGGTTCTCTCTTTCCAGGCAGAAACTTTATGAACAGGAGAATCCCAAGTTAACAAAAAGACATGATTGTTTTAAGGCCAGAAAATCAGTTCCTCAAAAGGCAACTTGTGTCTTCTTGAAAATTCCTACACCAGCATTGTCTATACTCCTCAAAAAACCTTACAACAAAACATAGAATAACCTTTTAGGTGGGCTACCCTGATTTCTGCTAATAAATATGTGCTGAAAATTTAGTCTTTTGAGAATTTTTTAAGAAATTACTTGTTTATGTTTCAATGGACTTGAAGAAAATCTCAGTAAAAGTGGAAGAATGCCCTTGGGCATTTTTCAAATAGCCTTTAAATTTGACTCCTTTCATTCAATAGATGAGAATGGCCCTACAGAAGAGTTCCCATGCATGACCGCTTCACTATATGGTCAGGTGTAGTCCAATGTCTGACTATTTTTTTTAATTTGATTTATTTATTTGACAGAGACAGAGATTGTGAGAGAGAGAGCAGGAGTGGGGAGCAGAGGGAGAAGCAGGCTCCCCACCGAGCAGAGAGCCCAATGCGGGACTCTATCTCAGGAACCTGGGATCATGACCTGAGCCGAAGGCAGATGCTTAACCAACTGAGCCACCCAGGCGCCCCCAATGTCTGACTATTTTAACAGCTCTCTGGACTTTCAATGATTAGGTTGAAAAAACTACCACAACATAAGGCAAAGTCTTCACCTTAGAATTTTTCGCCTACTTTGTTTTAAAATCAATATTGTAGAACATAGGAGCCTGCTTCTCCCTCTGCCTGCCACTCCCCCTGCTTGTGCTCTCTCTCTGTCAAATGGTTAAATAAAATTAAAAAAAATCTAGCCTAAAAAAAAAAAAAGGATAATTGCTTAAGAAAACAGTAACATTTTCCACTCTCTTCCCTCTGTTTATTTATGTTATTCTGACTTAAGACCAGGATGAATGTGTATATGAATTATGCCTGCAAGAAATCAAGGATATCACACAGGAAGACGAAATGATGTTGGGTTTCCCATATTAGTCTCTGCTTAAAACAAAACAAAAACTGAGAAATGAACAAGTCCGGAGGCATCAGACTTCACTATTTCAACTATCCTACAAAACCGTAGTAATAAAAACAGTGTGGCACTGGTACAAAAATAGATACATCAATCAATGGAACAGAACAGAAAGCCCAGAATTAAATCCCAGCATATACGGTCAACTAAAATTTGACAAAGAAGCCAAGAATACCCAGTGGGGGAAGAATACCCACTTTAACAAATGGTGCTGGAACATTGGAGGAACACATACAGAACAATGAAATTGGACCCCTTCTCATAACATTCACAAAAGTTAGCTCAAAATGGATCAAAGACTTAAACATAAGACCCAATACCATAAAACTCCTAGAAGAAAACATAGGGAAGAAGCTTGTCGATACTGGTTTTGGACATGACACCAAAAGCACAAACAACAAAAGCCAAAATCAACAAATGGGAGGACTACATTAAACTCAAAAGCCTCTGTACAACAAAAGAAACAATTAAGAAAATGAAGACAACTTACAGAATGGAAGAAAATTTTTGCAAGCCATATAGCAGATAAGAGGTTAGTATCTAGGGGCACCTGGGTGGCTCAGTTAGTTAAGCGATTAACTCTTGATTTTGGCTCAGATCATGATTTCTGGGTCGTGGGATTGAGCCCCACATAAGGCTCTGTGCTCAGTGGGACTCTGCTTGAGATTTTCTCTCTCCCTCTCTCTCTGTCCATTCCCCTCCCTATTCGCACGCATGCTCACCTGCTCACTCTCTCTCTTTCTCAAAATAAATAAAACTTAAAAAAAAAAAAAGATGAGACAACAGGTGCTGGTGAGGATGTGATGAAAAGGAACCCGTATACATTTTTTGGTAGGAATGTAAATTAGTCAACCACTATGGAAGACAATACGGAGATTCGTCAAAGAATTAAAAATTTATCTATCATTCAATCCTGCAATTCCACTTCTGGGTATATACCCAAAGGAAATAAAGACAGGATTTTTTTTTTCAGCTTTTTAACTTTTTATTTGCATAATTTAAAAATTGTGTGTTCCAATAATTAAAATCACTTGAACAAAAAGAAAGGCTCTCTGGTTAATCTGCATTTTACGGCCGGCAGGACACCTTGGACAGCTTGGTTTTTCCTCTAGATTTCTCTGTTGATCCCACCCAGCTTCTTCTTTCACCAAGATGCAAGTTCTTTCCCACCCCTGCCAGAGAGCCAGGCAGATGGGAGAGGCAGACTTGGCCTTCACTGTCAGTGGTTCTCGATTCATTAGTATGAAAGGGGGTGGCACAGTCATTTAGACTTGATCCCACCTCTTTGCATGGTACAAAGTGAAACAGCTGAAAGAAGGCAATGCTTGTGAAATACACAGTGCATACTGGCGGCACCCACCTCATTACAATTTACCTGCTTTCTTCTCCTGCTCAATCGTTTCTTGGAAGGCAGTGGATTTTCCTCTTGGGTTTCTGTCTTCTTCAATTTCGACATTGAATTTCTCAATCTCAGCCACACTGAGTCCATCAGACGTGCCTTCAGAGGAAGCGAGCCAGGGGCACCAGTGAGCAGAGTCTGGTCTGCGGAGGGGCCAACAAGGGCCTACAACCAAGACTTTGATAAGATATCTGCACTCCCTTGTTTATCGCAGCATTATTCACAAGAGCCAAGATAAGGAAACAATCCAAATGCCCGCCAATGGATAAATGGGTATTTTTAAATGTGGTACATATACACAATGGAATATTATTCAGCCATGAGAAAGGAGGATATCCCTTTTTTTTTAAGACTTTATTTATTTATTTGTCAGAGAGCGAGCACAAGCAGGGGGAGCTGCAGGCAGAGGGAGAAGCAGGCTCCCCGCGGAGCAGGGAGCCCAATGCGGGGCTCGATCCCAGGACCCTGGGATCATGAAGGCAGACGCTTAACCGACTGAGCCACCCAGGAGTCCCAGGAGGATATCCTTTCATATGCCATATGGATGGACCTCAGGCACATTATGTTAAGCGAGATAAGTCAAACAGAGGAAAACAAGTACTATATGATATCACTTATATGTGAAATCTAAAAATGTTAAACCTATAAAAAACAGTAAAATGGTGGTTACCTGGGGGGATAAGAGTGATGGTGTTTAAGGGTACAAACTGCAACCAGTAAGTAAATAAGCCATAGAGATCTAATGCACAGTATAATGAATATAGATAATAATATTGTACTGTAATTATTAGTATAATGTGATAAATATCACTATATCAGCAATCATATTACAACATATAAATGTATCAAAGTAGCAGCCTATATACCTTAAACTTATACGATGTTAAATGTCAAATTTATTCAGTAAAAAATTTGAGTTATGATTCTGATACCATCGAGTTAATTTGCCCTTTTAAAGTATACAGTTCAAGGGGCGCCTGGGTGGCTCAGTCAGTGAAGCATCTGTCTCAAGCTCAGGTCATGATCTCAGGGTCCTGGGATTGAGCCCCGAATAGGGCTCCCTTCTCAGCCCGCTTCTCCCTCTCCAGCTCCCTCTGCTTGTGCTCTCTCTCCCTCTCTCTGTCAAATAAATACATAAATCTTAAAAAAAAAAAATTAAAGTATACAGTTCAGTAGGATTTAGTATATTCACAAAGTTGGGTAGCCATCACCATGATCAAATTCCAGAACACTTTCATCATCCTTTCTATCCTTTGGGACATTGGCTTAAGGCGTGAGCAGCAGGCTAAGGGCAGTACCAGGATCTAGACTGTTACCTCGGTGAATCCTCTGGACGCTGGGACCCCCTAGAGAATGAGGCTTTGGGATCAAAGGGACAGGGGTTTGGAGCCCTTAGCAGCTCTGGGATCTTAGGCAAGGTGCTCAGCCTTTCTGTTACTTGGATTCTTTTTTACCTGTAAGATAAGAATCATATCTACCTCAGGAGTCTTGGAAGCCTGTAAGACATAATAAATGCAAAACAGCTAGCAGAGCGTCTAAGACATACTACAACTTCTTGGGACTCAGACAAACCAGGTTTACACTCTACTCTTGCCTGAGGTGGCCATGCTGCCGGGGCCTTGGAGAAATTAAGTTTTACACCCAGGCTCTTCCTGTTCTGGAAATCACTGCTTCAATCATTGGATAGCAAATAGCAAACAGTCATCCATTTGGTTCCCTAATGAAATTATGTCCAGGTAAGAAGCCTTTATTTCCCCCTTGATGTCCGACTTTTCCCCAGAGGGAGGTCTTTGACATGAAGCACATGGCTAAAGTAACATCATTGCTCCATCACTTGGCCTTAGGGTATTTTAACAAACCAAATAGCTTCAGGTTCAGACAAAAAAATAAAGTGAGTGACAGCTAGGCACATGAAAAATTCCTTTTCTTTCTTTCTTTTTTTTTTTTAAACCTTTTCAGCATATTGGTTAAGAGGCTGGGCTTTGGGTTGAGTCCTGACTTTGCCATTAGCGGTGTGGCTTGGACAAGTGATTAGCTTTGAACTTCAGTAGTGTGAAGAAGGAAAGCACCACCTTCATCATAGAGGGCTGCTCTGGGGTGCCACTCGGCACAGTGCCTGTCTTGTGTAAATACTCAATAAATAGTAGATGGACATTCAAGTCCCACTGAAACCTTGGAGTCACCTCCTCTTCTCCTGGGCTGTCTCACTGTCTCCTCCACCCAGCCAGTGGTCTTTAAAATCCTGGAACTTTCTTCATTCAGCTTTGGGGTGTTGTTTTATTCTATTTTCGTCCTTTGAAGAAACATTGTTAGGTTTAAAACTTTTCTACGATTTCTTCCACCTGTTGAATAAATGGATTACATGTTCTGGTCCTAATGAGAGATTCTGAAAGTCAAAGCTTCACAGAGAGAGGGGAACACCCTGCTCTCATCAATTAGCTAGGAGCTCTTAGCTTTTTTGTGTGCCATAGACTTCTTGGCAGTCTGGTGATGTCCATACCCCCCTCAAGATAACATTTTTGGGGTTCCTGGGTGGCTCAGTTGTTTAAGCATCTGACTCTTGATCTCTGCTCAGGTCTTGATCTCAGGTTCCTGAGTTTGAGCCCTGGGTTGGGCTCCACATTGGGAGTGGAGCCTAATAAAAAAAATAGATAACATTTTTATTTTTTTAATTTAATTTTTATTTATTTACTTATTTTTATTTTTTTTTAAAGATTTTATTTATTCATTTGAGACACAGAGATACAGAAAGAGAGACAGAGAGCATGAGCAGGGGGAGAGGCAGAGGAAGAGGGAGAAGCAGGCTCCCCACTGAGCCAGGAGCCCGATGTGGGGCTCGGTCCCAGGACCCCGGGATCATGACCTGAGCCGAAGGCAGACGCTTAACCGACTGAGCCACCCAGGCACCTCAAATAGATAAAATTTTTAAATGCAAAAACTAAAATGCCTAGGATTACAAAAGAAGCCAATTAAAATCATCAAAAATGTTTTAATTTTTAATTTATTAAGGTTTTTTTTAATTCCAGTGTAGTTAACATACCATCACCAGTTTCCCTCAGCCCCCCCACCCACTTCCCCTCTGGTGACTGTCATTTTGTTCTCTATAGAATCTGTTTCTTGGCTTGTCTCTCTCTCTCTTTTTTTTCTTTTTGCTCATTTGTTTTGTCTCTTAAGTCCACAGATGAGTGAAGTCATATCGTATTTGTCTTTTTCTGACTTATTTTGCTTAGGATTATACTCTCTAGCTCCATCTATGTCATTGCAAATGGCAAGATTTCGTTCTTTTTTATGGCTCAATAATACTCTATTGTATAACCGCATCTTTTTTTATCCATTCATCTATCAGTGGACACTTGGGCTGCTTCCATAATTTGTAATATAATCATGTATGTGATTCTTTTTTGTGTGCTTCTTTACTAATGTATTCAATAACAAGATCTCGTGGCTAGTCTAATAATAACTATAATTTCAAATTAATGATGAATATAAATGATATATTGAGATAGCTTCAAAAACACTAGTGTGAAATGAAAATATCTGTGATTTCCATTGGTGACAGTCACAGGTACTAACAAAAAATGGCTTTGTGGCCTGTACTCATCATTGAAGAAATTGCTAAATTTCAGGTAGAAATTACTAAAAATATATATGTATTTTCTTGTATCCTTTTTGAGTTTTATTCATGAACCCAAGGTTAAGAACCCCTGAAGTAATCCAAGACTAACATAATCCAAAATGTCTACCATGGTGATAGGGACATGGCCATAGGCTGTTTTCAGATAATCCTGCCTACTGGCCTAGGGAAATAGCAGGTCCTTGCTTTCCAACATGGAAGTACCACTGGGTGAAAGCATTCAGCCATCATTTATCTGTGTAGCTTTGTGAATACTCACTTTAGAACCAAGGCTGGAAAATTAAGGATTCAGGAGGGTTTTTGCCGTTTGTGCCATCCATCTGTCATGGCGGTGATAAATGAGCCTAGAGGTTGACATCTATTCCCAACATCCATTCCTATCCACTGACCAATGTTCCACACTTCGTAGATGTAACTGTCCTTTGCCCTTTCATGTTCAGTGCCTCTGGCTACTCCTTGTCTTGTTCACTTACCAGAAAGACACCAGGAATTATAAATATGTTGCCTTGCAGAGAACATTCTCCCTCCTCCTGGGGATCCCAAAGCCTGCCCCCTTTCAGGCCTCAAACTTCATTTTGAATCTGGCTGGGATTCTCATTCCAACACCACTCCTCCTGTTGCCTTTTCTAACCCTCACCTCCCTTTCTGAGTCTTTTTGCAAAATGAGATCTCCTCCCGGAGATGTCTCTGGAAATATATGACTTTGTGGCTGAAATGAAGTCTTCCTCTTGCAGAGACTATAAAGAAGGTGGGCTTGGAGACAAACCAGCTGCGGTTGGATTCCTGTTGCAATACTATGAGCTGTGTGACCCTGGCCATGTTACCTAACCCCTCCATGCCTCGGTTTCCTCCTAAGAAAAAATGGGAACTACTTTCTCATAGGGTAGTTGTGAGGACTAAATGCTTTATTTATTTATTTTTTTAAGATTTTTTATTTATTTATCTGAGAGAGAGAATGGGAGACAGAGAGCATGAAAGGGGGAGGATCAGAGGGAGAAGCAGACTCCCCGCTGAGCAGGGAGTCCGATGCGGGACTCGATCCCGGGACTCCAGGATCATGACCTGAGCCGAAGGCAGTTACTTAACCAACTGAGCCACCCAGGCGCCCCAGGACTAAATGCTTTAAAGCTTAGTGTGCACCTGGGTGGCTCAGTCTATAGAGCATCTGATTCCTGATGCTCAGGGTTGTGCGTTCAAGCCCCACATTGGGTGTTGAGCCTACTTTAAAAAATGAAAAGAATATTAAGAGGCACCTGGGAGGCTCAGTCAGTTAAGCATCCAACTCTTGATTTTGGCTCAGGACATGATCTCAGGGTTGTGGGATCAACCCACCCGCGTCTGTCTCCACGCTGGGCGTGGAGCCTGCTTAAGATTCTCTCGGGGCGCCTGGGTGGCTCAGTCGTTGGGCATCTGCCTTCGGCTCAGGTCATGATCTCAGGGTACTGGGATCAAGCCCCACATTGGGCTCCCTGCTCTGCGGGAAGCCTGCTTCTCCCTCTCCCACTCCCCCTGCTTCTGTTCCTGCTCTCGCTCTCTCTCTCTGTGAAATAAATAAATAAAATCTTTAAAAAAAAAAAAAAGATTCTCTCTCTCTCTTCCCCCCCCACTTGTGCATTCACTCTCTTTCTCTCTCTCTAAAAAAATTTAAAAATGAAAAAAAATAAATGCTTTAAAGCTCGTAAGCTTAAAAATGCCTGGCATAGAATGAGCACTCAGTAAATACTAGTAGTTATTTTGTCAGCCCTTGGCTATGACTGTCACCCTCAGCAAGGTTCTCCAATGCCAACTTTGGCATATTCTTCACACTCTGTGTTCCTGGGCCATTGACTTCAGTGACAATTGAGGGCTCTTTTTAATCTTTTGAGGCCTGAGCTAGGGAGATCAAGAAAGGATCTAGAAGTTACATCATCATCATCATATCTGACATTTGCTGAAAACTTCCTGCTATGCTGGATACTTGTACATTTTATTTAATCCCACCAACATCCCCCACAGGTCTGTATTATTATTCATATTTGTAGTTGATAAATCAGGCTCAAAGGAATTAACTTATTTGCAGTCCAAAGTCACGTGGATCCTTTCCCTGAATTGAGGATCATCTCTGTCTAGCCACAGGCTGCCTGCCTAAGGATGTGAGGTGGCCACAAAGAAGCATCTGAGGGGAGTTGTGGACAGCTACTATTTGCTGGGTTATCTGCTCTACTCTGAAACCACTCTGGTTCTCTGTACTCAGCCATCTTAAAGGAGACTTGGCTTAGAGGTGGTCATCTGGCATCGGCTCATGCAGCTTTTGTGAAGTCACATGTGGTCCCGGAGTTGCCAGGAAAAAGGATGCCTTGATGAGCCAAAATGCAAATTCTCTAGGAGAGGAAAAGTGAAAGTGAGCTTGTTCACACTGTGCAGGGCTCCAAGGAAATGACACAACTTGAGAGACACAGTGTCCTGCCACTAGGTTCCATCATATTACAGGGGCATTATTTTGCATTTGATCATAAACTTGCCTCCTAATAGTTTGCTTCTTTGACCAGTAAGAGAGGCAGAGGTGACCCAAATTAAAAAGAAGTTGATACTTAAAATACTAAAGCTGGGTGCCTCCAGACATTAGAAATGCAGTCCTCTGGGAAGCCGGAGTGGTGTGGGGATAGGAAGCATATTTTCCTCTTCAATCTCCAGTTTCCCTTATCCTGGAGATAAGTTGCTCAAAGCAGGTCAAGGCCAAGAGAAGGGGATTTGGGGATCCTTATCTAGTTCGTGCCCATCTGAAAGGATTTCTAGGACCTTAGCTGAGGTTTCTAAAAACTCTTCTTTGGCTATTTGTCTTTCCTCTTCCTTCTCTCTTTTCTTCCTCTATTTTTTATTTTGTTTCTTTCTCCTGGTCTTGCCTTCTTCAGAATGCCTGCCCCACTGTTCTGCCCATCAGCTTACAGAGGTTTACTTGGTGTTCCTCAATGCCTCGGGGAAGGCTAATTTTCCTCCAGCCAAGCCTAGGACTGGGTTACCTGGGCTTTGAGTGTTCTTTTCATCTATAAATTCCTGCCCTTCCTTTTGCCTCTCCCAGACCTTGTAAATTATATTTACAACCAAGGCCCGGGATCTAAAGGATCTAGCAATTGCTGGCATTTTAGACCAGCACAATTTAATGCCATTGTTTACAGAATATTGTCTTGGGGAGTTTGCATAGGGCATTTAGACATAGTTTTTTTTTTTTTAAAGACTATTTAAAAGCCCTTTAGAAAAACTATTAGAAGTTAGATAAGATCCAAATATTTGAAAATTCTAAGTGAAATCTGCCTGATTTTATGCAAGCTGTATTTGGATGCATAAGGTGAGAAGCTCTAATAAATTCAAGCCAGATCAGCAGCTAGTCCTCAGACCAGAGCCAGCAGACAATGGGCTCCCCTTAGATGAGGGGAACTGAGTCATTTATTGATAAGGCCCAGAGAAGTACCACAGAGGCCTCTGCTTGAAGAAGGTGGCCCAACCAAAGAGTTCATGGAAGAGGCAGAATTCCATTTGGGGGCTGTGGTGATGATTTCTTCCTTCCAAAAAGGGATCACTGAAGCTGCCAGTGACCCCCCCCCCCATCATCACCACCACACACCACACACACACACACACACCTGCTCCCAAAGTAGTCCCGATTCTGGAAACTTCCTGTTTGGGTTTCTTAAAGTGTCATTCGGTGGTTCTCATATCCTCTACAGAGCTCATTAAAACATATATTGCTTCTTCCCCACCCCCACCCCCACCCTGTGCCAGAGTTTCTGATTCAGTAGATCTAGGATGGAGTCTAAGAATTCATGGGTCTAACAAGTTCCCAAGTGATGTTGATGCTGCTGGTCCAGGGACCACACTTTGGGAACCACTGGTGTAGTTAATGGGCAGGCTCTGGAATCAGATTTCCTGAGTTCAAAGACCGGCCCCATCATTCATACACTGGAGACTCTTGAGCAAGTTAACTTGTCTGTTGCCTTAGCATCTCATCTGTTTAAGAGAAAATGAATATAGGAATTGTACCTGCTTCCTGGTGTTATTTTGGGGGGTAGATGAGATAATGCATGGAAAGCAGAAACTGCTCCACGCCCGTGCTCACTGATTTCAGTTGTTGTCAGTGTTATTTCTCCAAACACACCAACATTGCTGAGCTGTTCTCAGGCCAAGGCCATCCTGATCCACTTGACCACACAGAGAACCTCTGGGGTGCTGGCATTCTGTAGGGCTTAAGGAAGCTGGACTACTCGGACCCCACCAGATGCCATTGGTCTTGAAAGCACATACACACAAATCCTCACTTTTGAGTCTTTCTCAAAGTCGGGTATTTGAAACCCGACTTTGCTGCCACTGAGTCCTCTGGCCTCAGCCTAGGCACCCATGTGAACATTTTTATCAACACCCTGGTGTCCTTTTGTGCTCGGTGACCGAGAGACAAATAAACATGGGCCAGAGAATCTTGTCTGCTATCCCAAGCACTAAATTTTATATTGGCTGAATTTGGCTGTGTGAATTTAGACTCCCCAGCCCACTTGGGTTTCCAGAGCCTTGGTGGCTTCTAGATATTTTGTACAATTTCCTCTTCTTCTGTCCTCCTTTATCATTTCTAAAATTAAATTAAAACAAAACAAAACAAAAAGGAATCAAAGAAAAGTCAGAAGAGTTCAATTGCTAGACTTGCTTTTTGTTTTTATTATCAACAATCAAGTTAATGGTACACTCTTGGAAAACTATATGCACATGTAGAAATATTTCCCTTTTAAATAGAAGCATTCATTATAACACATATAAATAAATTTGAAAATCTGAAACATAACTTATAACGCTTATGTTCACAAACATAGTCCAACAAGAAGAAAAAAGAAATCAGACAGACATGCACCTGATAACAAAAATATATACCATTGTCTGAACTGTGGTCTCTCTAAACACAAAGGAATTGAACCCGTGAGAACCTTATTACTCCATAAAGACACGCCATAGAGACTACAAGAAGAGAAAAACATTATACGGTCACGTAGAGGAGACGGTCTGTACTGATATTAACACGATACAATTGAGTCACAGAACACAGTTGTAGAAAGACACCGAAAAAGTTAAAGCCTCAACATTCAACTAATATCTATAGTTTGTGCCTTTTAAAATAAAAAACAAAAACCAAAAAAAAAAAAAACAAAAAAAACCAAAAAAAACAAAATCCCAACAGAGATGTCTAATCTGCTTGAAGAATGGAATCATCAATATACAGTCCATCCACCATACAGGATGTGAGTCCATTTCGGATCGAACAGAAATGCAAACCGAGACACTTCTGCAAACTTGTGTGTATGCCTTTCGTTGCTCGGTAGATTTCTCTGCAGCCAGTTGCGTGGACTGCAATTGACTCTAATCCAAAGCAGTGCCAAAAAGTTCGGTAAAAGCTGGTGGAAGAAGAAAACGCCGGTGGGGGTGACGGGAGAGAAAAAAAGGGAAGAGTTGCGAAATAGGAGACCGTTTGCAGAGTTTGTGGATGAAAAGGCATCTCATGTATAGGGCATCTTTCAAGGGCCGAGTGGCTGCAAAGATTCGGGGTTGGGAGTTGCAACTGTGTGGGGTTCGGATGCACTAATGGTGGGATGGTGCTTGGCGAGGTGGGACAGGCAGGTGGGAGTGAGGAAGTCACCTTGGCCGCGGGGACAGTCCGCTCGAGTCGTCGCCCGCGGCAGCCCGAACCCAAGGACACGAGGGGAAGGGGGGCTGGAAGGCATCCCTACTCTCCCTTGAGGAGGAGTCCCAGGGGAGTCTGTGATGTCGGGAGGGGTTCACAAGATAGACGGTGCTAGCTTCAGCCTCTCTTCTTCCCCACCTTGTTTCCCCTTGGATTTTCAAACCTTTCCGGGTTGTTTGTTGGCTTGTTTTTAAAGTGATTGCTGCCTTCCTAATGTTTGTTTTTTTTGTTTTTGTTTTTTTTTAATTTGGGGGGATTATTTATTTTTATCTTTTTCTAAGCAAGTCACTGAGTCGGTTGTGCCCCCCCTCACTCTCCCTGTCACCTGCTCGGGCCACAGACACACATTCCCCGAGACACACAGACACCGACACGCAGACACAGCCCCCTGAGAGTGCCCCCGAGTCCGGGCCGCGCTGCTCGCACCTCGCGGTCAGCAGGCGGAGCCCTGGCCGGTCTGCGCGGCCCTGAGGCAGGTGCGAAGCTAGGGAAATTTTGAGTTTTGTGTTGTTGGGGGGTTCAGGATGGGGGGTAGGAGTGGGGTTGAAATGGGGCGACGCCATTTTCTCTTTATTCTTATCGCGATGACTCTAGGCTCTCAATGAAAAGCCACGGCAGCAGCGACGACAATAGCCTTGAGCCTACCCGCTCGCCCACTCGCCCGCCCGGACCCGGCTCGCCCGCCGCCGCCGCCGCCGCCGCCGCCGCCGCCGCCGCCGCCGCCGCACATCCCAGATCAGAACATACTGCTCTTCACTAAGGCGGCTTTGGCACCGTTGGGTCTTTGGAGCGAAGATAGGACGCTGGCGAAGGGGCCCCCGAGCGAATCCGGGATGGAGGTGATGGGGCCGGGGCCGGGAGCCCAGCCTTGTCCAGGGCCCCCGGCCGCAGCCAGGCCTCCGGCCGCCGCCGCCGCCGCCGCCGCTGCAGCCGCCGCCGCCGCCGCCGCCGCCGCCGCCGCGCCGCCCTTGCCGGGTTCGCCTCCCGGGCCCCCGGGCCCCGCCGCCCCCGGGGCTCCTGCCGGGCTGGGTCCGCCGCCGCCGCCGCCGCTCGCCCCGCAGCTGGGAGTGGGGTTGGGGTTGGGGCCGGGGCCCCCAGTGCTGTCCGGGTCGGTACTCTTGGCCTCTTTGCTCTCGTCGTCCCGGGACGAGTCGGACTTCTTTCCCGAAGAGCCGTTCTTGGCCGCGGCCGCGGCGGCCGCGGCCGCGCGCTCCTGCTTGCGGAACTTGGCGCGGCGGTTCTGGAACCACACCTGGCCGGAGAGGCGAGGCGAGGCGGTGAAGCAGGGCAAGAAAGAAGGAAAGGGAAAGGCAAAGCGTGGATTAGGACGGGCCACGTTCCGTTTCGGCTTGTTTTAAAACCCCGCCACCAAGTCTGCCCCCTCCCTTGTTGCCCTTGCGTCTTCGGAGAAACTTTCTTAGGGTCACCGGAGCAAGCCAGCGAAATGGTTCCTTGCAGGAGAAGTTAAAAGACCCCAGGTCCCAGAAAGGCCCTAAAATGGAAGACTTTATTTTGGCTCAGTCTATTTCTGGAACCACCCCACCCTTGCCGTACCCGCTAGGCCGCAGGTCTAAGGTTAAAGGCTAATTGGTAGAAGGAGGAGGGGCGTCTTTGGGTTTGATGCTCGCCGCGCATCCTGGCCCTTGGGCCTGATACAGCGTACAATGGGGCTCACCTGGAGAGGCGCCTTGGCCAGCTCGTGAGTGCACCTGTTTCCCTAAAAGGTTAGAGTTAGCCGCGTTTCGTGACCTCCATGGAGTCACAACCGCTTTGCAAATGCGTTCCAAGTCATAGTTACCGGGAAAATGCACCCACACTCAAGGTTTCAAGTGAAAAGAGCTTGAGTTAGGAGGCAGAAAAACAAAAACAAAAAGCCCACGTCTAATACGGGGGCAAAGTCTGCACTCCTCCCACAAGGCACTTTCTGTCCTGCAAAAGCCTAGCTCATTCACGTCCCAAGACCCCGAAAGTCTCCGCAGGGCTACATGGGGCGGGAAAGGCTTCGCACCTGTGCACATATAAACAAGAGCGCGCACCCTAACGCTTCCTCGTGCGCACAGCCCCTCCGAACTTGGCCTCTCTGCTCAGCCCTGGGTCCCGGGCCCTTCTTGTCTTTGAGAGGCCCGGGTATTCGGAACCTTCAGGAGCACCGCCCGGTCCCCGCCACCGTACCCTACCGGGCCCGGTGCGGCGACGCAGGGTCGGTTTGTGGGCGCGCGTACCTGGACTCGCGCTTCGGTGAGGTCGATCTTCAGGGCCAGCTCCTCCCGGGTATAGATGTCAGGGTAGTGCGTCTCTGCGAAGACCCTCTCCAGCTCTTTGAGCTGCGCACTAGTGAAAGTGGTGCGGATGCGCCGCTGCTTGCGCTTCTCGTTGAGGCCGCCGTGGTCGGTGAAGAGTTTGTAAGGAACTGGGGGACGACAGAGGGGACAGCGTGTGAGCAAAACTGTCTGGAGCGCGCGCGCCGCGGAGCCGGAATGTGGGGACTCCAAGGTCAGGTAGCACTGGAGCGGCCAGCGACGCCCGTGCGGGCGACTGGCTGCGAGCAGCTGCCGAGAAAAACCGAGCAAATTAGTTATATACCGAAACCCGGGAACTGCGGGCTGTGGCGGGGTCCCTCTTGGCACAGGCGCCTTTGGGTGGGTTGAAATAGCGCAGTGGGGACGGCCGAGGGCCGGGACACGGAATAATGCTTTGATAAGGAAAAACGAGAGAGGAAAAAAGCCCAAAAACAGCAGTCGGAATATCAGGGAACCAGGGAAGAAGTTACCCAACACTCCCACTGTTGGAACTTTTCAATTCTCAGAAGTTGACCCTGCCCAAAAGTTGGGGGCAAAGTGCTGCAAAAAAAATAATAAATTAAAGAAATAATCATAAAAATGACCAGCTAAAGAGGTGTGAGCCGCTGTCGGTTCTTAAAAAAAGAGAGAGAGACACTGCCAGTAATGAGCTTTACTCTTTGTTATTTAATTATTTTCTAAGCTTTACGTCTCATCGCAAAGTAAATAAATTATGCCTATCATTTTGGCAGCTTAAGATAATTTTGTTGGCGGTTCGGGTGTGACTAGGATAGTGTAACCCTGTAAGTGAATTACCCCTCCCTGCAATCGCTTCTAACGTGATAAATTCTTTCATTTGTGTAAGCAAATTTCGTTTGGTAAATACTAAACACATTTCCATTTTCAAATGCAATCAAGGCTTCCTATATACGAGCGGAAAGGCGGCTTCCTCGGCTGAGAAAGCTGGCGGTCCTTACCTGCGGCGTACGGACTGCTCTGGTGGTCCCTGAGGGTGCCGAGGCTGCAGGATCCCGGCGTGAGGGACGGGCAGCCGGACGTGGCCCCAAAAGTGGTCCTTATCGGGTTATACTGGAAGCCACTGGCCTGGCTGCAGGAACTGAAGTCAGCATAGGCTGAAGCCAGGCTCGAGGTGTCCATCCCAGCCATACAGGACTCGTAGGCAGAGGAATTGAGGTAAGAATATTCCATTTTATACATTGAAAAGGCTCTGGATGGCTCAGCCAAGTGGAAAAATGAAATAAAAGATGGGTATGGAGAAGGTGGCTGGAGTGGGGAGATGTGCACAGCTCAACGCCTGCCTCCAAACTGGCCTCCTTACTACCAGCAGAGCCTAGTTTTATGAAAAAGCCTCCTATGAGATGCCTTGTCTGAGGTCTCTAGAGCATATAGTCCTCATAATAAACTTGGCTCTTTCCACTTGGACAATAGCAAAGCGGTTGGTCTTATTGCTGGCGCTTTTTACATGACAATAACTCATCCGTCTATTGGGCTGGCACTGGGGAACTGAGCTGTCCAACCTCCCTATCATTGATTCCTGCATCTCTAATTAGAATTTAATACCACACCATTACGCACTGAGCCCCTGATCCTCCCTTCTAACCAGCTCCCTGCCCTTTAATTCAATCACACTACTTGGAAATAATGAAAGTTGGGTGACGATTCTCCCTGATCCAATTTCCCCGAGCTTTTAAGCCTTTTTAACTGATCATATACCTTAGGCATAAATTGAGATAGTGTGTGTGTTTCCCCCTTCTTCGTCCTCTTTTTTTTCCCCCTCGGTTAGGGAGAAGAAACCTTGATGTCATAGAAAACCTGTTTTGTAAGAGCGTTACACGCTCAATTTAACAACAAGCCTACCCCCTGAAGTGCATGAAATGTTATAAAGGACTGGGACATTGACAAGACTCAGGCGCCCTGTAACATAGAGTAAGTGGGCCAAGGGGGTTTATGTGAAGGATAAGCGGTTCTTTAAAATACACCTGGTAGAGGGGGTTAAAAAAAAAAAAAAAAGAGCATCTTATAAATTGCATTTCTTGTCGCAGCTTAACATGCTTTTCTAGAGACTCCGCTTACACAGCTGTTTAAAAAATAAAGCAACATCTGAGTAAAGCTCTTGAATGTGAAACATCTGGATTGTCTCTACCGATGACTTCTTTGCGGTCTGCTCTGTGTCTTTCTGCATTAGCTTGGGGTTTGCATTTTGTTGGTTTGGAGGTTCTGTGCGGTTGTTGATTTTAATTACACCATGACTGGCAAGCGGGCACGAAGTGTCCCTAAATGTGTCTCCTCTTCCATCCCTCCCGGGCACTCTCCTCTTTTATCACCTACACTTTTGCAGGTGCCCCAATCTACCAGAGACCCGGGGCTTCGCAAAGAGGATTGCTGTCCGCTTGCCTTTTAGGTGTGTTGACTGCAGTGAGCGAAATCTTTGCTCTCAAAATGCCCAGGCTCCAGGTCGAACACTTCCTCCTCCAACTCCTCAGACTCTTGGGTGCTGGCAGCAAGGTACAGACAAAGAGGCGAATGGTGATTTGTGGACCTCAGTGGCCCCATGATTTAAGCAGAGGGTAATTTTCATTTGGTTCGTTAGGCTCTAGCAGAATAAGGAAAAGTATTTCATTAAATCTTTTCTCTCGGTAGGCAAGAGGAGGAATGCTTAGTTGAATCGCCGGGTGGTGTAAACAAACCCTGGATATTTTATATGAATTAAATGTGTAGATAATTAGTTTTATTGCATTCATTACCCCCTTTATGTGCTCTGTAACAAGTCAGTAATTAAAGTAACAAACTCATAAAGTCTTTATAGGGGCATTTAGGCGTTCAGTGTTTGCCAAACTAAGTGGTTTAATTCGATGCTAGTGCTGGGGAGTGGATGGGCGCCCGCTCTCCACTGCCCCCGTGTTTTATTGCGCACTAAACTGCAGCGGACGCTGTAATGGATTAAACAAGGGACGGCGGCCCCCCAGCCTTGTGCTTCTCTGCTGGGTGAGTTTCAGGCTGATTTCAGGTGATGGCGCATCCTCTGGAGTTCCCAAGACCTAATGTCGGGAGTGCAGGCAGCAGGACCGGTGGAGCAGCTTGGTGATAGTTTTATGGGGAGGGCTGATAGTTTTATTGCAGTTGTATGTTGTACAATGCGTATTTGATAAAGAAGGGCCCTTGGTGACCAGTGTGCACTTTTTTGTGCACGGGGGTGAAATGAAAATAAATGTGTACAAGGTTGTACTCCGGCGAGAAACAAATTGCAACGCTCTAAATGGTTTTTCTTTATGGTCACCAGACAAGAGGAGAAAAGAGATGCAAACATCCGTCTTCGGTCCCCTAAACCTAAAGGCCAGCAAAGACGGATGGGAATCCAAGTGTTATTACAGTGGGGATTTGTCTTTATCCCGTTCTCATGAATATGAATCTGCATTTAGATCGGGAGGTGGCTGTGCCCCTTCGGACGCTACACATGGAATTTCCCCACCCTTATTTACACCACCACCCTCCCCCCCCCCCTTAAGGGAGGTGGAGGATAGGTTGTCAAACATAGGGCAGCGATTGTCCAGGTTTCTCGAATCCCTCGAACTTTTGGGGGCGTGCCTCGGTTTTCGGAGCGCGACCCTGCTGCCCCAGGCCCGCATTCAGGGGGTGTGGATGCAGGGAGCACTGGCCTGGGTGGCGCCCGGCTAGCCTGCTCCTCCCGCTCACATGGAGTTTCAGCCGTTTCTCTGCAGAAGTGTGACAGTGTCTGGGAGGGGACGCGTTTTGGCTTCAAGGCCCTTGGCTTGGCAAATACCGGGCTTACACCTCTCTGGGCGCGCGTGCCTCGGTGCACCGGGGGCTGTCTCCGCCGCGTGTACAGCGCGCGCTCTCTGCCCAAGAAGCTCCATCCCCGACCGGTGTCACGGGTCTGCGGCCGGGGCCCGGGCCCTACGCCCGCCCGGAGTGCGGGGCAATTACACCTTGCATCCCAATGTGCAGACAGTCCCCGGAGGCCCCTATAGCCCTTGGGGCGGAGGCGGCCCCGGACCCGGAGTGTGAGGGGAGCTCGGAGGAGCAGGGTTTCTGTCAACAGCTACTGAGGGTGGTGGCTCTTGAGTGACGATGTAGAACTTTGGGATTTAGTCGGTGCAGGAGGACAGTCTCCGTGCGCAGGAGCTGTTGGCGTGGGGGGTGCTGTGTGCCGCTCTGGGGAGCTGGATCTGGGGGCTTCCGAGGGTGACACCGGGAGAAGCCAGGGGAGCGGGGCCCAAGGCGCCCCGGCGAGGGAAGTGCGAGGCCAATGGGGGGTGCCGGGGCGGGGTGGGGTGTGAGCGGCAGGCCCAGCCTCGCGCTCCGCGGCGCCCACCCGCCTCCCTCCCCGCCTCCCCCGCCCCACAGCCCCGGGCTCTCCCCGGTGCCCCGGTCGGCCCAGGCCTCTCTCCAGGCGCCCCCTGCTGCCCGGCCTCGCCCGGGCGGGGTGCTGTGCGCCTCCTTCTCTTTGTACCAGGGGACCTTTCAGCGCCGGGACCGCACGGTCCGATGAGCAAATGCGCTTGACTTCATTTTCCCCTTTGTAGGCCTTGTAGGTTTATTTTGTTCAGTGTCACCGTCCCTCTTCCCACCCCACCCCACCCCCACCGTCCCTGGCCCGTCGTCCCCTCTGTGGGTCTTTTGTGGCCCGGGGTCCTGCTTCTGCTCCGAAGATGAAAGGCTTGCGGGGCTGGGCCAGACCGGAGCCCCAGCCCCAGCGCCCTGTTTTGTTAGAGCTGTGCTTTCTACACGCGAGCTCTCCCCTAAAAGTTGTACCAAATGGTTAATTTAATTATTCCAACTATAGACCAACTGCTTCAGCAGCCTCCACCACGCGTCTGGGAGGAAAAAAGAAACCATCTATAAGAAATAATCTAATAAAAGTGAAGTGTAGAAAAACCCCTCCTGATTTTCAACCGGCACAAATAGAATTAGAGCTTCAGCATCCTTTTCCCAAACAGACCTTTTGTCCAGATCACAACTTCAGCCAACCAGCAATGTGTACAGTGCCTGCTATTTATTTTAATAGAGGCGGGTGGGTAGCAGAGATAGATTGATAGATAAATGACCGCATGGATAGATGGATGGTTTGATCCATCTTCCTCTGACTTCCCTTTCTTAATATGTGTACACGGTTGATTTTTTTTTCCCCTGCTGATTTTCTGAATCAATAATGGAAAGGCAATGCTGTGGTAAAAGAAAGAAAGAAAAAGGCCATTTAAAGCACACACACACACATACACACACACACACACAAAGGGAAGAAACTACGGGCATATATACCATGAGAAAAAAAAAAAATGTTTACATGCTACCCAGTACCAAATGAAAAAGGTTGAAAGTTTAAAAGAAACTTTTCTTTCCTTTTCTTTGCCATTCATAGGAAGGTTTCTTTTTCTTCTTCTTTTTTTCCTTGAAAGTCAGAAAGAATGTTAGAAGACAAGGAAACAAAACAGCAAACAAAATGCCATTGTATTGTAGTAGCAATTCATGGGAAAACGCTTGTCAGCCTCCTAATGCCTCACTCCTAGGAGGCTGTTTTGAGGCTATTTCACCGCAGGCAAAGCACAATAACATGGGAATGAATAAAATATTAAATACCAGTGAGAGTTCAGAGGAATTTTCTTTCTGATTGCTTTATTTGATACTGCATCCAAATTATCCTAGCACAGCGAGGCCACTGACTGCCAAAAGCTCCCCTCAGAACCAACAATTCTCTCAACCAGAGAATTTAAAAGGCAAGATTTGTCCTTGGGTTTCTCCAAAAAGATTTCTGCAGGCAGGAGCCTTTCCCATTCACCTGCACTAAGAAAATGACCTAGTCGGAATTTATTGAGACAGCATTTCCCTGGAACATCAAGCAAACCAACCACAGCATCCCCAAGTATGAAGATCCACTGATAGAGACCGTCTCCTAGCATTTTAGAATTTTTTCCACATTTTCCATTTGCCTAGCAACCATATTACACGTTTCATAATAGAAATTCTTCGTATTTCTGGTAACTAACCTCCTGGCACTGTGGGACTAACAATCATTAACTGATTGACAATAACGTGTGCAAAACAATTAGCACAGTGCTTGGCACCTGGAAAGAATCCAGTGAATGTCAGACATGAGTATGATGATGATGGTGAGGATGATGGTGGTGATGACGATGAAGAAGATGATGATGGTGGTAGAGTCTCCTTGAATTGCATATTAAACACTTTGGAATTTAGACAGTGCATGGACCCAGTCTTTCCTATTGCATGTTTATAATGCATATGAAAGAGCAGGCTCTAAGATACCAAATAGGAGAAAATAAAGCAATCGGGCAGAAAATTTCTCTTAAGAATTTACTGGAAGACATGTATGTATAGAAGTTAATTATATGTTTTGTCTTATTTTTTACACAACATTTATGCAGGATTAATGTAGTGCTTTACTCCTGCATATAAATATTATGTGTCCAGGGTCATGTCACTTTAAAAGACATCTGCCCTGGGTTAGCTGTGTGGGTTTGGGTTAGAGCTTTATGGCTAACTCATAGATGGTGTTTCTGTATTTAAATTCACTTCAGAGACACCCCATATGTAAGTGCTATCCTCCACATAGCTGATGGGATACAGATCTCCAGTATGTATCTTTTTAAGCACATCATCACGGAAGAGCCCCGTTCTACTTCTCTAGTTGTCTCCCCGACCAATGCCATGATTAGCAGAAGGGGCTGCCTGTTACTCTTTTTTTTTTCTTTTTGCTGGAGTTTGGCTAATAGTAGCAACATCTGCTGGGCTGGTGGTGGGGAGACATGGGGCATTTGATCAGAGTCACAGATGTAAAAGTGACATCTGCTTGTAACAAAGAAAGGAGAAACAAAATTAAATTAGGCAGGGAGGCCTTTCTGTCTGAACCAAAAAAGAAAAAAAAAAAAACTATTTGAAAAAGGAGGAAAAAAATAATCATGAGCCCTGAGCAAGCTTGCAGGGTGCAGAAGAACATTTACGGAGAGGATCATGATTTTCCAGGCCAGCAGCTGCCAGAAAAACTAGAATAGCAACATCCTAAGGTAGCAATGTCCTGAGACTTTGAAGGCATCTTCTTCTGCTCCAAAGAAAAGGATCAGGTAAGATTATTCTTCTCAGCTAAGCAATGTCCTGACCTGTGTGAGTATGGTAGGTGTTGAGAAATCATTTTCAGGTTGAAGACAGAAAGAGGGTGGGGAGAAAGCCTCTGGGGTTAATAAATATCCCAGTATATTTAGGGGTGAGTTTGGGCAAAAACAGACTTTCATTTCATAGCTATGTTAAAACTCCTAAGAATGAGCCAGTTTTCACTGGGTTTATATGAGTGCTTAGAAGATGGCATTTCAATTTGGGGTATTGTGTACAGAGAAGCAATATGTTTAGCATCCTCCCAACCTTTATGCTAGGAAACCACAAGTATTACAAAGGGGCATCCTTTTCTCCCCCCCATTACGGTCTCCTAAATTTCTCCAAGTGGAATAGATTATGATAGCTTTATATCAATTAATTTCACAATAACAGAAGCCACTGAACAAGATTCCCTCAACTTCCTACTTCCCAATCTATAAACTGATAGACATCTGTGCCCACTTGCTTCTCCATTGTTCCTACTGTATCCAGGAGGGAAGCCTATTCTAATCTAAAGCCCATCCTCCCACCATGCTTTAGAGACCAGTCTCTTCCACCGGCTCAAAGACCTTACCCAACTCCTCTTCTTAGGAATCTTCAAACACTCATGCTCACCTGGATGTATCCTGTGTCATATAAACATGCTCAAGCTACATTCATACTCATAACTAACTACCAAACACTATTTTCTTCCTTGGCTACACCCACCACCACCACCACCACCACCATTTATCTACCTCCTCTACTTTACAGTCAAACATCTTGAAAGAGTTGTCTGTTGTTCTCACTCTCTTTATTTCTTTACTTCTCAGTCACTCATAGCTTCCCCTGACATCGTTCCCACCACTGTCACACAAATTAAACACTTCTCATTAAGATCACCAGATCCATTGGGGATTTTCCAGGCCTCAACTTACTTTAATGTGTAAGTCACTAGGGCTGCTTAACAAATATTCCCAGTTCTCCCTATTTCTAGGCGCATAGTATGATTTAACTTCCCTAACCCTTAAAAGTTAGATGTGACCATATGACTTGCTTTGGGCAATGAAAGTTGAATGGAAGTGTAAAGTGTGACTTCCGGGTGGAAGCCTTCAGACTTAGTGTCTGAGTCTCTACCCACTCTCTTTTGCTCTGTTTTATGGCAGCTGACGGAGCTCAGGTGGTGGCTCCTTTGTCAGCCTGATTCTGGAATAAGGATGCTGTAGAAAAGAACCCCCAGTAGGCTCATAATGGACATGTAGTTTCTTAGAGTGTCAAGGAAGGATTCTGAAAGAGGTGACATCCTTTATGCTAGGTACTAAAGAGTGAGTAGGAGTAGGCAAATAAAATGGTGGTAAAGTAGAAAAGGAGAAAGTTGCAGGCATAGGAATCAGCGATCAGCAGTGACTCCAAAGTCAGAGAGCATGGAGTGTTTGGGAGTCTATAAGTAGTTCCATTTAGTTTTTTGTTAGAGCAGGAAAGATTCAGGGGGTGGGAGCCACACAAGGAGGGGCGTGATGAGACAGAAGGTAGGAGAGATGGCCGGAATCAGGTCCTGCAGGACTATCGATGCAGTGTAGTGGGATTTGGGGGAAAGGAATGAAGAAGTGGGGAAGCCAAGAGATAAATTAAGAGGCTTATTCTAGGTAAGAAATGATGGATACCTACGCAAGAGAATAGAAATGTAGGATGAAGAAAGGTAAAGGGATTCAAGAGACATTATAGAAGTAGAGCCTTCGGGTAGGCAGAGTACACAATTCTTCGGCCTAGTCCTGGGATTTCAGGGGGCCCAACAGGGAATCTCAAAACAAAAACTCTCTCCCATATCTGAGGGCAAGATCTTCACTTCCGTTCCTTAGGTTAAGTGATCCTCATTAACACGCTTCTCTGTGTTGGTAGCACTTGATGGTGTCAACCCTTCACTTGTCTGACCCGTATTTATTAAATACCTATCCTCTGATGTCCCAGAAGTCTGCACTTTAGAAGTGTTCAGATATTGTCTTGAAAGTTCATTTTTGAGATGGAGCAAATTGAAGGTCTACAGGCTTCTGAGGGGAGGGAGCACTGCTGGACTGAAGGTGGGGACCCCCACAGTGCAGCATGCCTTTGTTGGGGCACTGAATTTGCAGGGTCTGGATCTACACACTAGACTGGCCATCAGACCAGTCACTGCTCAGTCTGGGGAGAGGTCTCAGTGGCCTCAGGAATTGGGATATAAATTTGTGAGGTTCTTTTGAGTCCTAACATTCTCTTAATTTTATTATTATTATTATTATTTATTATTATTATTATTATTATTTGGGGGGCAGGGCTTAGGAATCTCCTCTACGTATATTTCTCTATGAAAGAAGCAACATAAGGGGCAGTGTGTTTAGGGCTCAGGTACAGTACAACACCATGAACAGGAAAGAGGAGAGTGATTGTCCTGTTTCTCCATTCTTTACATTAAAGTTTGAGAATTTTGTTCTCTGGGAGTATTTTCAAAGGAAGCTGCCAAGAGCCAGAGATCACAGATGGAAGAAGCACTGGTGATGAAAGAAAGGGCATTCCAGAAGTGGGAGCAGCTCTTTTAGGTGGCCCTTCCCTCTGTCACTTCCATCACACCTAGTAGGTCACCCTTTCCTGCACCCACAAGCAAAGCATGCTGAGTTCCTGGTACGCACGGCCTCCATGAGACACAGAATTAATTCCAAGAAAATGGTCTTGCATTTGACTCGGCCCAGGGAGCCAAGTGAGAATTGTGTTGGAAGCGGTGGAGTCATTCATGGTCTTAAACTGCTCATCCTCGAAATACATATAAAAACACAAGAGAATTCTAAAACTTCTAAAGATATTTTCCTTTCTGGGTTTTCAGAAGAGCCTGCTGTTGTTGTTGTTTGTTTGTGTCATTTTACTTTATTTAGGAAGTTTGTGGGGTTTGCCAGTAATATACTGCAGCATCATGCATTTTAATGTGAATTTCAGCTGATTCAGAATTTAGAAGGAAACGTAATCCAGTACTCAGGGACAGGCACCATGTGTCCTAGACCTTAGGAGCCAGAAGACGATAAAATGGTTACAGTGATGCATGTTTGTAGTATTTCCCCAGTTAGATATAATGGAGAATATTAATTTTCTTCTTAAACACACAACATTTCTCCTCTCTCTCCCTCCCTGCCCCTCCCCCCCTTCTCCCTTTCTTTCTCCTATTTGTGTAAGGTCCTAAGTTACACCGCAGCCGAAAGAATTATGAGGCTGAGGGTTCTAATCACGAACTCACTCCTCTCTGGCTTATTCATAAACCTTCACCATTTGGGATCAGGCTTCGTGGGGAGGAGGAGGACAGGACATTTTTTTAAGAGGAGGCAGGGAAGCTGCTAGGAGGGAAGTGGGACAAAATAATGGACAAAACATCACAGTGAGTCACACAAGAGACTACAGAGCAGAGGCCAACAGCTTTAACCCAAACCCCAGGGAAACCTCTTGAAAGAACAGTATTAACCGCTGAGAGGTGAGTCACAAAGCACCAGACAACCCCGGGGTAGGGCCAGACCGTGCCCTTCCAGAGGCTGAGCTGAGGCCAGAGTGCGTTTCTTGGGCTTGCCTTGGCCAGGCCAGCACTCTTGGGCCAAGTTCCTTATTTGGCAGCTGCTGGGCAGTGATCTGTCCACCATCTGCTGAAACTGCCTTCTACTGAGGGAGTCACTCATTCTGTCCCCTCATCTCTGTGCGCAGAGGGCAGCAAAAACCCTCCAGGGAGGTTCCTGATCGCTCCTGGGAGATGATCAGGCCAGAGCAGACGGCACCCAACAGAGAGCTGGACCTGGGAGCCCTCTTCCTATTTTTATTGTTAATTACTTTTTTTTCTTATTTCAAGGAAATAAATATCTATTTTAGAAAACGTTATAGCATGTGGTCCTTAAAAAGAATTATTCTTGTGGGGCGCCTGGGTAGTGCAGTCGGTGAAGCATCCGACTCTTGGTTTTGGCTCCAGTTGTGATCTCAAGGGTCGTGGGATCGACACCCAAGTCCGGGCTTGAGATTCTCTCTCCCTCTGCCTCTCTCTCTTGTTCTCTCAAATAAATAAATGAATCTTTTTGAAAAAGAATTATACTTGGGTTTCTTATATAACTGTTCAGTCTTTTTTTCTATATGCATATATGAATGTTTTTAAAATGGGAAACATTCTCTATGGACTGCTTTGTGATCTCCTCTTCCTCCTAGATTATATATTATGAACATCTTGCCAGGTTATGAAATATTCTTCTGATGTATTTTTATGGTTGTATGGTATTACACGAGAAGCCATAGTTTATTTAGTCAACTCTGTTTTGTTCAACATTGAATTTGCTTCTAACTATTAAAGTGTATTTAAAAGCACTGCTCTAGGTACGCTTTTAGCTAAATCTCTGCATATCCACATGACTTGCTTAGCGTGCCTCCCTAAAAGTGAAATGATCAAAGAGTACACACTTTCAAAAAAGCTTTGGACACATGCTGCAAAATGCCTTCCAGAAAGGTGGTACCAGTTTCTATTTGCAGAGAAGAATATGATGGTATCTGTTTTCCAATACTCACTAACGTTGTGTCATACCAGTGAAAGAGTTTTACCCACTCTCTTCCTACTGTGCTATTAGAAATGAGCAAAAATTGGGGCTCAGTTGGTTGGGCATCTGCCTTCAGCTCGGGTCATTGTCCTGGGGTCCTGAGATTGAGTCCCATGGTGGGCTCCTTGCTCAGCAGGGAGCATGCTTCTCCCTCTCCCTCTGCCTGCTACTTCCCCTGCTTGTGCTTGCTCTCTGTCAAATAAATAAATACAAATCTTTTTAAAAATTAAAATAAATTTGAAAAAAGAAGAAATGAGAAAAATTCTTAAGAAAGACGAGAGGTTGCCCAAAGAAACTAGCAATTTGATGCAAAGGAAGGAGAGCAGGAACAGGTCATTTTATTTTATTTTTTTTTAAAGATTTTATTTATTTATTTATGAGAGAGAGAGAGAGAGAGAGAAACAGCATGAGAGGGGGAGAGGGTCAGAGGGAGAAGCAGGCTCCCCACTGAGCTGGGAGCCTGATGTGGGACTCGATCCCAGGACTCCGGGATCATGACCTGAGCCAAAGGCAGTCGCTTAACCAACTGAGCCACCCAGGCGCCCAGGAACAGGTCATTTTAAAGGACAACAGACAGTAAGAATAGAGCCAAAAATGCCAGAGTCCAGCTTTATTTATTTATTTTTTATATCTAATGATGATAAAGAGGTCTCTTATGTTTAGAAAGAAGTAGATGATAAAAGGGATAAATTTACCACTTGGGATTGATTTTTTTTAATGTTGGGAAATGATAAAGAACACTGAATAAAACTCCAGTTTTAATTCTGTCTTTTCTGTCACCGAGAACGGGCATCAGAATGGAAAGGGTTAGCGTGAACATGAATGCCAGGGACCAGAGCCTCAGGTGGCCAGAGTGCTTCTGAAAGATTCCCACCACCTTAAGGAGTTCTGCAAGGTCTCTGTCCTGGGGGCCCAAGAGAGCTTGCCCAGATCCCCACCCTGTTTTCGGTGGGGTCTGTGGAATCATGAAGGATGAAAAAGGAAAGAAAAGCCGCTCTTCCAGCAAACACATTTTCAGGAAAGGAAGGAAAGGGGGCTCTGAGAGCAACAGACTGCTGGACTCAACAATTTCAGGGAAAATTCTAGATTAGATGTAAAAATTATGATGGAGAATGTCCCTCAGACACAAAGGAAAGAGAACAGCATAAAGAAAACATTGAGCACCTCTCATCCAGAAACGACAATTATCAGCTCAATGGCCACCCCACCCTCCCCATTCTGATCCCCCCCTCCAACGCCCTGACTAGATTGTTTTGAGGCAAATCTAAAACATCATTTCCTTCTTAAGTATTTTAGTATTATCTCTAAAAGATAAGGACTCTTTTCTAAAAATACATAACCACAGTGCCATCATCACACCAACAAGAATTTCTTAGTATCTCCACATATCTGGTGTTCCATGTTCCCTAATTGTCTCACATACATGTTTTTTTTTTAGTTGGTTTGAGTCAGAATTCAAACAAGGTTCACACCCCCCATTTGGTTTTTGTGTCTCATGAGTTTCTTTTGATCTATACGTCCCACCCCCCTTTTTTCCCTCCTCACAATTTACTTATTTTTTTAAAGATTTTATTTTATTTATTTGAGATAGAGATAGAGAGAGACAGAGACAGAGTATGGTAGGGGGGAGAGACAGAGGGAGAGGGAGAAGCAGACTCCCCGCCGAGCCAGGAGCCCGATGTGGGGCTCTATCACATGACCCTGGGATCATGACCTGAGCAGTGGAAGGCAGACGCTTAACCATCTGAGCCACCAAAGTGCCGCCTTACAATTTATTTTATAGGAAAATGGCTCTGATGTACTGTAGAATGGCACACATTCTGGATTTGGCTGATGGACCCCACATGGTGTTGGCTAATCCTAACCCTTATTATTTCCTGTGAACTGGTAGTTGGATTTGGAGGCTTCTTCAGACTCAGGTTTAACTTTTTAGCAAGGACTAATTACATCATTTTTTGTTAATTTATTAGCTAGAATACTCCTAAAGGCAAAAAAAAAAAAAAAAAAAACAACCCTTCATTTATCAATCATCAGGTACCTAAGATATGGTTGGTATTGTCAGGTTTTGGCAAGTCAAGATAAATGCTGAATTCGTTCCCTTTATTTACCAGTTTTCAGAATGATGAGTTTCTTCCTTAGTGTCTTTCAAAGATCATCAGTAGAGCTTTTTGTTTTGTTTTGGGGTTTGTTTGTTTGTTTGTTTGTTTCTTCCAGCATTATGAACTCATAGGTCTAAATTATGTTTTATGTATTTTCTTTCATTGCAGTGTTTATTTTTATTTGTGTTCAGATTACCCAAACTCTGACCAGTGGAAGCCTCCTCGACTTGCTTCTCAGTTCTTTTGACAGGACCCTAGTGGTCTTTGATAGCTTCTTTGCTGGCTAGTATGACAAGATGTCCCACGCTCATTTTTTACACTCTTTGCCTAGACCTGGTATCAGGCATTTCTCTAAGGAGCCCTGGTCCTTTTTAGTAGGAATTGGTATTTAGAGACCACATTGTGGGCCCTAGATTGGATTTTGGAATGAGTGATTTATGAGTTTTTTGGGAAGGAAGGAATGGTCACTAGGCACCAGGGTCTAGTTGAATTAAAGCCATCATACATTTATTAAATAAGACATGGCTCATTCTGGATGAGGGAGAGGAGACTGAGCATAAACAAACAACTGGGACATGATATTATGTATAAAGAGCTTTGGGGAAATAAACCAGGCATGAAATAATTATGCCTGGAGTCAAGGAATAAAGCTTCAGCAAGAAGGTGATATCTGAACAGTAGAAACAGTCATGTAGGCAAGGTGGAATGGAGAAGGTTCTGAGCAGAGAAATAACCTTAGTGAAGCCTCAGAATTAGCAAAGTGCACAGCATGTTTGAAGAAGAGTCAGATTTGCTTCATTTCCTGTGACAGGGATAGTGGATTCAGAGAGCAGCCAACCGCAGTCAACATAATGTATCTGGACTTCAGCAGGGCATTTGTCCAGACCTATCATGATATCATTATGGACAAGATGGAGAAATATGGACTAAACGATAGGACTATTAGATGAATTAACAACAGTTAGGTGAATAAATGAACCCAAAGGATGCTGATTAGTAGATGGATATCAGCATAGAGGATGGTCTCTAGTGGAGTGACACAGGGCTCTGTGTAGGTCAACATTTTTTCCCAATGATTTAGATACAAGTATAGAAAAAATACTTAACAAATTTACAGGTTATCTGGAGCTAGGTGGGTTAATGAGTAGTCTTAATGACAGGGTCTGGATTCAAAGAGATATTGTTAGGTTGGACCTATTGAGATAAAACTTCTAGGGATGAATGTAAATTTCCACAGCTGAGTGAAACAAACAAACGAGCACACAAGTGCACATGCACACACATACATACACACAAACACAGGAGAAGCATGGTTAGTAGATGGCACACGGGAAAGATTTAGGGGTTCAGTTCTGCACAGTGTATTATTTGGGTGCCTGGATAACAGCAGAGTGCCCAGAATGTGATGGGGATGCTCATCAGTGGTGAGATGCTCAGATTCCTCTTGAAGAATACTTTGAAAGAGCAGTTGACAAACTGGGGTACTTTATAGGAGAGTGACCTAATTGGTAGAGGAATTTTAAAAAAACAAAAATGAAAAAGTCAGAAACCTGGAATCAAGGAATTCACAGGGATTACAATAGCCATAATACTTATAGAGCTGCCATTTAGAAGTCTTTTGCAATATTACCCTAAGGCAATGCAAGCCTCCACCTGGGACCATTGGGTAGAAGTTAGAGGGAAACAGATTTCCACTCTATGGAAGAACATTGTAAGAGCTTCCCAGAGGCCGAGTAGCTTGCCCCATAGCTCAAACCTACCATCCTAAAGTCAGAGATAACTAGTGGTGAGCTTTGAGGAGGGGCATCTTAAGAAAGATTTAGGTTCTCTTCTATATCAGAGAGTCCCTGACCCCGGTCCTCCTCAGCAGCCTCCTTTCAGGCTCCCAAATCCTCACACTACTCACATGGTTGCTTAGTGTCCACCCCAAGATGTTCTTCGAATGAACATGACCCCCCACAGTGCCCCACACTTTCATCTTTTCTTTTCATCGGTCCAGTTACCGCTGTCAAAGGCATCATACTCCACCAAGACTCAGGAGAGATAGATTCTAGTTTCAGGTTTGGTTTTTTTTAAAGATTTTACTTATTTGTTTGAGAGAGAGTGAGAGTACGAGCACGGGGAGGGGCAAAGGGAGAGGGGAAGCCAACCCCCCGCCCCCCGCCCCGTTGAACAAAGAGCCCAACGCAGGGCAATTCCAGGATCCCAGGCCCCCCTGAGATCATGACCCCAGCAGAAGGCAGCCGCTTAATCAACTGAGTCAGCCAGGCCCCCTTAGGTTCAGTTCTTTTAATGTTAATTCCAGGACCTCAGGTGTAGTAGATTAAAGATGGCCTCCAATTCCTTGTTCCTTGCAGCAAGAGACGGAGTCTAACTTCCCCTCCCCTGGCATTTGAGCTGCTCTCAGTGACTTGCTTCACAATAGAATGTGGTAGAAGCTGTGGGGCTTCCAAGCGTAGGTCACAGGAAGCCTTGCTGTTTTCACCCCAGCTTCCTGGAATGCTCATTCTAGGAAGCCCCCCATAGCCACTAGGGAAGGCCAGATGAGAGAGAGAGATACCCAGCAAGTCACAGCTGTCCCAGCACTCAGATATTCGAGTCACTCCAGCTGAAGCCCTAGACATCGTTTGGGGCAAAGATGTCATCCCCTCCAAGGCGAGTCCAAATTTCACATTCGAGAGAAAAATGAATGATTGTCTTATTTTCAGCTGCTGAGTTTTGGGGTGGTATTTAGCACAGCAATAGGTAACCAGAACATGAGGTAAGTTGCCCTAACTCTTTGGGGGATTGATTTTCAACCTGTAAATAATGTAAGAGGACTTAATACTTTGTAAGGCCCCTTCTTACTCTGACACTCTCTGCAGTAAACATTTGTGGTCCTATGATTGCTTTACACTCTTAAAAATTATTCAAGACCTCAAAGGGCTTTTGCTTATGTGGGTTATATCTACTGATATTTGCCATATTAGAAATTAAAACTGAGAAAAACATGTACAATTTATACTTATTACTTTATTTAAAAGTAATAAAAATCCATTAAATGTTTACACAAACAAAATACTTTTGAGGAAATATTTTCCCAAACAAAAAGTTAGTATAGGAGTGGCATTGCTTTATATTTTTGCAAATATCTTTATTATTTTTAACTTGCATTTCTTTTCCTTTTTAAAATTCTTATTAATTGAGGTATAGTTGACTTACAAAATTATGTTAGTTTTGGGTGTACACCATAGTGATTCAACAATTACATACATTACAGGGGCGCCTGGCTGGCTCAGTCAGCAGAACATGCAACTCTTGGTCTCGGGGTTGTGAGTTCGAGCCCCACGTTGGGTGTGGAGATTACTTAAAAATAAAATCTGAAAAAAAACACAATTATATATATTACAAAATGCTCACCACAAGTTTCTTTAAATATCTGGCTTAATGGAAGACACCTAGAGTCTCATATCCTGCTTCTGCACACAAACAGTTGCAATCACGTGTCCTGTAACCTCTAGAAAACTTCACTGGACACTTGAGAGAGAATGAGAGTGAACAAGGTCAACAATGTATTCATATTATTATGAGACTAGCTTTGACCTCACAGGCCCCTCAAATGAATGTTGGGGATGTCCAGGGGTCTCCAGACCATACTTTGAGAACCGCTGCTCTAAAAAATGAGGCGTGAAATTAATCTATATTCATTCATTTGTAGGTGATAACACTTAACAGGTTCACATTTTTAGAGTAATTTGAATTTTAATAAGAAATAAAGTCTTCCTCTGAAGGCTCACTCTCTAATGGCAGCATTTCAAAAAACACAGAAGGTCTTTGTCTGGTTAAGGTTCCCCTGTTCTGGTCCATCCACTTCATGGGCTGCTACCCCTTCAGCCCCCACTGAAGTTTGGCCCTGACCAGAGGGAGGCTATGGCCACAAGACTAGCCCATTGGAGAGAGAAAGAGAGCAAACTGGCTGTCATGTTCAGGTCTTCCATGGCCCTTCACTTTAAGAAACTATCTCTTTCTTGGTGTATGGGCAGGGAAGGGTTCTATGTGTAATTAGGCAAAAAACTTGAGATTGCTAACCAACTATTCTTGCCCCCACTTGAAGCAATTAGACTGAGTTCTTCATCGTGTTGGAAACTATGCTAAGAGACTGTTGTAACATGGAGGTAATATGCTTGTTTATTTTAATTAAATCATTGAAAATCAGAAATGATATCATATCTAGCCCTTCCTAGCATTGCAGACATTTCCCAGAACTTTTAACTGCAGGTTTTTAGTAATTCCATTGTGCTAATCAACTAAAATGGCCCAGTATAAATGTTAATAAATAAGCATAATCATAATCATGATCCGAGACATACCCGGTTGCCAAAGACTTCAAGAAGTCATGAAATCCATCCCTCTGCCTCCAGGCATGCTTTATCTTCCAGTCAATTCTCAGCAGAAAAAAATGTCAAAGGATATGTTCTACGTGGGATACTTCTTTCCACTTTCCGGAATACTTCTTCCCACCTTCCTTATATATTTTTTTCATATATCCTAGTCCAGAAAAAAATGACAATTAATTCAAATAATTTTAGAAAGCATTCAAAAACATGGAGATACTGAGAAATTTGTTTGAAGGAAGATTTAAATTATCAAATGAGCCTTTTTTTTCCCCTAGAAATGAAGCAATGAGTGCTTGCAAACCTACTAAGTCCACATATGTTGAATATGATTTAAATTCTTTGAGGGCTGGGTTAGAGAATTTGATTTTTCACTTTGGTAACAGCTAAATTTTAATAATGATTAATTGAGCATTTTTCACCTAGGTCCACTAGGAGTTAAGTATGTTTTGACGCATTTAAAAGTTTTTGGATTTGAAAAGATACATAGACTGTGTAAGCTATCTAATACTTATTTGGGGAATTATAAGAATTACCAAAGATTTACATAAGGTTGAGGTTCTATTTTGTTATTAACTTTAGGACTAAATAAGATTTATTAGAGAAGTCAGATGGTATCCTTTAATTTTGGCCCTATGGGATTTTCTAAAAGATAGTTCCGGTGGGGCGCCTGGGTGACCTCAGACTCTTGGTTTCGGCTCACCTCACGATCTCAGGGTATGGAGCCTGCTTAAGATTCTCTCTCTCCCTCTGCCCCCCTACCCCTGCTCACTGTCGCACGCGCTCTCTCTCTCTCTCTCAAAAAAAAAAAAAAAAAAAGATAGCTCCTGAGTTATCAAGGACTCTTAAAATAATAAAATAATCTTCTGGTGTGCTTTCCACATGCTCTGAGACCTAGAAAAGAATTTCTTCTTTGACAGTCTATAAATTAAGCTCTGACCGAAAAGCCACAAACATAAGCAAAGTTCTACCACTATCAAAGATGGAAACACATACATTCCTATCCTTTAGCATGACAAAGCCCTTTGTCCAGACCTGATCCTCAGAGACTATCCCCTTCCTGGCCCCCATTCTTTTCACTACGGTCAATTTTGAATGTTGCAGCTAAAATTTTCCACCTCAGCTGCCTGGAAGTTAGTCCTCACACCTTGCACAAGCTCTATCACATTTAATACCAGCACTACAGTTTCAACACCTTTACTCTTCAGTCTTGAGTACTGAAAGAATATTCCATTACAGGGCCTGAAAAGAATAGCCTAATGGTTAAAAGTACCAACTTTGAAGTCTAATCCTGCTTCACCACTACCTAGTTATCTAAACTCGGACCAATTGCTTACCTTCCGTAAGCTTGAAAGTTGTCATGTATAAAATGGGGTTGTGTAAAAAAAAAAAAAAAAATGGGGTTGTGTTAGTCTCTTGGCAGTAAGACACAGAAAACCAAAACCAGACTGGCTTAATCTGTCTCACTCTCTCTCTCTCTCACACGCGCACACACACACACACACACACACACACACGGATTCACTAGCTACCACAACTCCATAACAGCAGGGGCAGAGCAGAAAGCTAAACAGCTCCTTTCAGATGTGGCCAATTTGAGGTTCCTAAACTCGCATGGGAATCAAGTTTCTCCATTTCTGAGTTCTGCTTTCCTCCGTGTTGACCACATTCTCAGCCAGGATCTCTCCAGGAAGGGGCAAGATGGCCACAACAGCTCGTTTCCAGTTTCCAAAAAAATAACTTTAACAAACCCAGTGGAAGAAGTGTCTCTGCCAAGAGTCCCAGCAAAAGCCCCAGAGTGGCTCTCTTTGCCTTTGATTGGTTCAGCTTGGGTCCCAGCCCAACTTTAACAATTGCTGTGGCCAAGATGTATATTTTCATCGGCAAGGCTTGAGTCATGTACCTAGTGCTGGCATTGAGCATGGAATCAATCTCACCTAACTACATAGACTGAGATAGTTGTTGGACAATTCTTGAAAGAAAAATTGAGTTGCTACTTGCAGATGAAGGGACAGTGGGTCCTGAGCAAGACAGAAAACAAAACTAATCTGTAACTGTCTACTACATGATAACATCTACCTTAACTTCATGGGTTTTTAAAAATTTATTTATTCATTTTAGAGAGAGTGTGCACAAGCGGGGGTGGGGGGGCAGAAGGAGAGAGAGGCAGAGAAGCAGACTCCCCGTTGAGCATCGTGGGTCCTGGGACTCGGCTTGGGGCTGGATCCCAGGACCCTGAGATCATGACCTGAGCCAAAACCAAGAGTCAGAGGCTTAACCAACTGAGCCACCCAGGCGCCCCTTCATGGGGTTTTTATGAGAATTAAATAGTAATGCAAGAAGAGCACTTGGCATGGTGCCTGGCCCATTGCCAGTACTCCATAACATTACCTATTATATTCCTCAGTAAATCTTTGTGGCATGAATGTTGAATGTTAGTATAGCCTCAATAGTAACTGCTCTAAGTGGATGGCATTTCACATATTTAGTGAAAAACTTTATTTTTATTTATTTATTTTTGTTAGTGAAAAACTATATTTTATTTTTTTAGATTTTATTTATTTATTTGAGAGAGAGAGAGACAGAGCATGAGCGGGGGTAGGGGTCAGAGGGAGAGGGAGAAGCAGGCTCCCCACTGAGCAGGGAGCCTGACATGGGACTCGATCCCAGGACCCTGAGATCATGACCTGAGCCAAAGGCAGACGCTTAACTGACTGAGCCACCCAGGCACCCCATTTTTAGTGAAAAACTTTATAAAAGAGGGGTGGCAACTCACATGCCAAGACCACTAGTGACTACATGGAGTGCTGGGTTGAGAAGGATTCTGAGGCTGACTCTCAGCTCATCAGAAATTTGTTCCATGCTCAGTTAGGAATGCCTATAGGTCCCCAAGTTCTCTCTTCTATAATAAAACCTAGTACATAAAACTATTTAGAAGACTATTTTACTTAACTTTTGGTTGGAGAACCATTAAAATATAGAATTACATATAGATTTTCAGTCCATATTAGAAAGGTTAATAAGGACCCTATTATGCAGTTAGAGAAAGGAGAGGGTGGGCAGATGTCTTATTCACTCTTAGAGATTCCATGCCTGGCACATAGGAGAAGCTCAGTCAATATTTTTCTGAACTGAAAATAATTATGTTATGCTGAAATTCTTCCCAGGAACCCAGGGGGGATATTGGTAAAATTAAACCATGTGGAACTTGAGTAATGTTAATGCTCTGTTCACAGGTTCCCTGTATTTTTGCATATATTTCATGGCATTTATATTAAATTCATAAATAAAATATTCCTCTGTTTGTGTGAACTCAATAAAGCATTTTTAAAATAACAGCAAAAATGTCCTGCTGCCCTCTTATATATTTATCAGTAATTTGGCGGATTTCTCAGCTTAAGACTTAATGAAAGAACTCTGCAGCCTGGCAAGTCAGTGACAGCCTCCGCGGTCTGGCCAGTCAGACCCAGACAAGGCCTTAGGTGATGTGTGTGCGGGATTGCACCGATTCCAGACAAAACCATTCTGACCCCATCAACCTCTTCCCATCTGAAATGATGGCCGTTCACCTTCTCAGGAGGCGTGTCATGTTTTTACTGCACACTTTGGGAGAATCTGTGTTAGAAATGACTGCATTACTGCGCATTGGATGACCCAGCTATGGGTCAAATGCTGGACGGAGGGGCCACGGAAGAAAAATGCCCCGGGTGTGGTATCAAGAACATGGGTTTTAAAGCCAGACTTGGGCTTCAAACCCCAGGTCTACGAGGACTCTTGGTAAGTTACTTCGTTACTACGAAGTTGGCTTCGTTACTAAGCCTCAGTTTATTCGCCTACAAAATGGAGCTAAAATAGAGCAAAAATAAAGAAATGTTAGCCTCATAGATTACTATGAGCGTAAACAAGATAATAGTCATAAAGGTCTTGGCATATGGCAAGTGCCTAATACGTGGTAGCTGTTGTTATTGTTGTTTTGATTTTAAGCCCCAACTCATAGGATGTTAGTAGGTGAAACCATACATTGAATTAAATCTTGTAGATTAAATTGATGTATGCACAAGCATGTGTGCATGCTTATCTAATAGCATAATATTGTGGGTTACCTATTGCTACATTTCACTGTTGTAGTAATATTCTCCAGAATCTCAAACCAAGAATTTCTGAAGTTATACTCCCATTAATACATGATATAAAAATAGTCCACTTCATTCTCTTTGGAATGTTTTTTGAAGATTTATTCCTTCTTGGATGTCCTTAGGAGTCCTAGTGTATGCATTGGGTCAGGATTGAGTATTTTGTAAAAGGAGATAGAAACATCTAATCACAACATTTTGCCATTAGATTCCAGCTCCATAAGGATGGGGCCCACCTCTGTCATGTTCACCATGGAACCCCGAATGACTGCTACCTAGTAGGCCCTCAGTTCGTGTTTATTATTGTTGTATCATTGTGGGGATCTTAGGAAAGTCTTCAAACAAGTGGTGGTTTTGAGGCTGGCTTGCAAGTTGGCTCTAATTTTAATTTGTGGAATTGAGGGAGGAGATTCAGGCTGGAGGTAGCTGCATCCTATCTCCCTGACAAGGTTATTATTGAGCTTAAATAAGAGCATGTAGGTGCGCCTGGGTGGCTCAGTCGGTTAAGCATCTGACTTCGGCTCAGGTCATGATCTCAGGGTCCTGGGATTGAGCCTCCGAGTGGGCTCCTAGCCCAGCAGGGAGTCTGCTTGTCCCTCTGCCCCTCCCCCAACTCATACACACACCCTCTCTTTCACAAATAAAATCTTTCAAAATATATATATATATAAAAGAACATATATGTGAAACATTTTATAAAGCCATGCATTTTTGCAACAATGGACTGGTAAGACTAGAAAAATATGATGAGGTCTTCTATAAATGGTATTTAATCCTCATTTACAGACGATGAAACTGAGAAGCCAAAAGGTAAATTCATTTCCCCAAACTTGCCACAGCTGATGAGCAGCAGAGCCAGGATTTGTACTTAAGACTGGCTAGCTCAAAGCCCATAAGGTTAACCACTACACCATACTACCTCTCATGTAATCTTGAAATGCCAGGATGAGGAATTTGCACTTGATCTGATGAACCGCTGGGCAGGCAGGGACTAGGAGGAAGCCAATGAACCACCTTAGGCATAAGATTTTAAAAACCCAGTAATCAAGATCAATAATATTCAATTTTAAGATCTTATTTATTTATTTGTCAGAGAGAGAGAGAGGAGAGAGAGTGAGCACGAGGTGGGAAAGGGCAGAGGGAGAGCGAGAAGCAGACTCCTCGCTGAGCAGGGAGCCCAACATGGGGCTCGATCCCAGGACCCTGGGATCATGACCTGAGCTGAAGGCAGACACTTAACTGACTGAGCCACCCAAGCACCCCAAGATCAATAATATTATAATGTGATATTTAAAAAAAATAAAATCAACAAAGTATAGTCCCCAGTCCCTTCTTTGCTATGTTTTTTGTGTGTGTGTGTAGTTTGATTGAAACCAGGGGCAGGATTAAGGTAAGACAAGTAAGGCAGAGTTGTACAAATACAGGGTTGGATCCTATTCTTTATTTAAAGTTTTTATATTTTGTTCAGCATTAATTTTGATTTGAAAATGTTGCATTATAATACTTATCTTGATTACGAGTGTTTCGTGGCCCCCTGAAAATTTGCACCCAGGGTGAGCCCTCCGCTGGCTTCACCCTAGTTCCAGCCCAGCTGGGAGTTTGCTTTCAAAAAAACTGATCTGACAGTGATGTGTGATGATTTAGAGCGGCGAGCTGGGAGTGGGCTATTGCAAAAATATAGCCAAGAATGGATCAAAAGCAGTCAAGTTACTGTGTTTTAAAGCTTTTTGAAACAGTTCCCTTCTGTGTGGTTATGTCATCAAACTGATACCTACTTCGATCCATTTGGTTCATTTTGCTTTTGAATCTTAGGTTTGTTTTTCAATTTCATTTGTTTGATAATTATTTTGATAACTATTTACATCATTCCAAAATCAAATCTATACAACAAGATAGTCAGAGAAATCTAGCTTCCAGTTCTATACCCTCCACCCTAGTCTTGACCTACCACTTTAAGTAACCGTGAAGAAAAATTTAGCCCTCAAAATAACAAGCACCACCACAATAATCATAATGAAGCAGGACCTAAATGAAGAAATTGGGCGTGAAGACAGAACACATAGCGAGAGACTTTTCAGAACGAGAGTCTATGTAACTTGACAATTGACGGCATGGTGAGAAGGACAAGGACGAGGACCCTAAGACAAGCGCATGACTTGGAAAAGATGACTCCTGAGTTCCGGAACTGTGCCTCTTTTGTTAGAACAGGTAAGTCAGAAGAAAAACCTGGTTTTGGGAGGGGGTGATGTCAGTCTCAGGTTCAGGCTCTGTGACCCACACCATGCAATGGCATTTTTTGTCCTTTTGTGAGGCCACTGACATTGTTATATAGCGACTTCAGAGTATAAAACATTTGAAATAATTGGGCCCATGATTAGAACTTGGAAATCGTTTCGTTTTAGATTTTTCATGATATATTTTCATTATTTTGGTAATAAGGTTTTGGTTTTTTTGAGGATAAAATGACCGCAACGTCAGTTCCTCCTCCTTTTCTTGGAGGAGACCAAAGACAGGATTTATTTATTAGCTTAATATCTAGATTTTCTTCTTTTGATCTCATATCAGGCATCTGAAATGCAAAATATCTTTCATCTCTCTGGGGGGTCTTCTGCCTTCATAAACACTCAACCCAGCTACTATATTAGCTAATTTTTCTTTCTTGAAATCCCCTTGTACCTGAATTATTTAAACTGATCTTTTCTGAACTCCCTCTAACTATTTGGCTATTTCATAAAGCAAGGCACTTTAGAATGTGTCCATTTACTAGAAATGTCTTTGGAAGGCCTTTCAGCCCATTGTGTGATACAATACCCTATTGTGTACGTGTAACCCAAACTAGTTTCGGGGCTATTTTTACCACACACGCTCACCCTGGTTTGAGCATTTTAATTAAATCAGACGAACAACCAATCACTAACTTAGTAAGCATTCACTGAAAACAGTCAGACAGATTGTGTCTGTAGATATAGCCTCAATCTTTTTGTTAACGCAGCCATTTTGGTTTTCTCCACTTAATCTCATTAAGGGTGCCCCCTCCCTCCACCTGACTTAGGACTTTCTAGGTTTCCCCGGCCCAGTGAATGTTTAGGTTTCCAATTACATGTCCCCAGATGCATTTGTTCTGCCTGAATTCTTTTTGTTCTTTCCCTTCCATGTATTTAATATATTTTGATCTGTTGTATTTTTCATTTGTCCTAACTAGTTTTTCTACTGGTCTCCAGTTTAGGGTCTTATCGTTTTAGTATTAGGTATGCTTACCGTCCGTGTGTGTGGAGGCATTATAATATCCTTATCTTGGCTTCCTTTCATCTTTCCCTCATCCTGAGGATGGACGAAGGCCTTGTGTCTAATAAGTCATTTGCATCAGCATGTCCCAAATGACCAAGAGATGAGGATAGGAGAGATTAGCATGGTAATCTCATTCTGATAGATAAAATTAGCAAAGATATTCCCACAAATGGAGAGCTGCCATTGGCAAACTGCTGTGCTTAGAATCAATTACTAAATTACTTTGAGCTCTAAGTTGACATTAACAGAAAAAAATTGCCATCGACCGAAGGGAAATAAGATAAAAAATATGCGATCATTAAATCTCTCGCTACTATTCACAAATGTGACTCACAAGAATGGTACACAAAATAGGGCCGAATTTAATTTCTAACAGTGCTCCCTGTCAACATTTCATCCCAAGCTTCTCCGTGGCCCTTCCCATTCAGTCTTTGTAGAGGAATGAGAAGCAGGAAGGGGAGGAGAAAACAGGTAAGGAGAAGCGGTCCGGTTCAATTCCTTCACTTTTCTCCATGGCTCGGCAGCTAGCTGAGCAGACCCAAGGGCGATTTCTGATTCCACAGCCACCCATCATGCCAAGTGCGGATTGGCGGGCTGCCCCTTTGTGTCTGAAGGAGAACCACATCAGAGACGGCCTGTTGACATTCTGAATGCCTTCTGATCCGCGTCAACAATAACAATGTGAAGCCAGCTCCCTCTCCCCCAACCCATTTGTGCTGGCCCAGCCTGCCAGGGAAAGAGTAACTATAAATATTTCCTCAGACCATCGCTGGTACGATCAGCTTTTCCGGAAGTTAGTAAACTCACACAGAATTTCTTATTAATATAAAACACCTACATTAAGAAAAGCCTTCCTCCATTCAGAAGCTCATCCTTGTCTTAATGGAGAGACAGTGCTGATGACGGTTACAAACAAGGAAATCAGTTCATACAAGGGAGAAGCTTTAAGACCGCTTTCTTTTAGCCAGAGCCTGGGGAATCCCAGTTGTATAGTAATTGTTAATATTATTAGCACAGTATACATATCAGCTGTCGAGATATTATGAGGACTTGAATTCAATCTCTGTTGGGGGAGTCAGGGTCAACATCATTAACTATAGATCTTGTCTCGGTTTCCATATAGATGCCTCAGGGCAAATGTCTGCCAGATACATCTCTATAGATGGGCATAACCATAGGACATACAAGGGGCCCATCGCACACATCAGTAATAGACAACAAGCTTTTGTTTATCTGAAGGTTTACTGGAATTAACTGATTAGTGTCAACTTGACACAATAACTTTTGTCTACAATGCAGTAGATCATTTTGATGGTTTTATTGATGGAGTGTGTTGCCTAATGTAAATTGTAGGAGAAGTCAAATTTAGATAAAGTCTGGCACATTTTTCTTGAGAGGAAACTGGAAAAGCTGTTTGTAAATGCACCCTTGACAGGACACCTTCTGCAGTCTTATGGATATTACAATAGTAATTGTGATATTAATAATAATAATTACGAGGGAGAGTTGTAATTGAAACGTAGGCAATTCAGTGGTTGGCAAATGCATCTTTAAGAGGACCCATTTGGTGCTCTTACAGATATTACAACAAAATTGTGATATTAATAACAATGATTAGAAGGGAGATTTGTAAGTGAAATGTAAGCAATCCATTCTTAAATTAAACTTGGAACACAAAACCATTAAAGGGAAATTAGAAAATAAGGCTAGGTTGTTAAGGGTGACACAATTTCCATGTAAAAATTGCCTGTGAAAAAGGCAGAGAAATTAAATGGGAGCAAGTTGGAGTTTATATATCTACATGGAATTTTAAATAACTGTAAACAAATTTTATTCAAAAGCTAAATTCTAATTTGGGGGAAAAATTAAAAATGGATGCTGAGCTCTGAGGGATTATTTGTGGTAAATATCAGCGTAGCAATCAAGCAAACTGTAGGCCCAGTCAATTTTGAGATTTAGGTAAACCCAATCACTTCCAGAATAATTAAATGGGGATATTACTGGTGATTTTAAATCCCCTAAATCAAATAGTGTCTAGAAACGATTCAGCACTTTAACTTTCTTTTCAGTTTTGTCCTAAAATTCCATAATTAAATGTTAACATGGGCAGTTTTCTGAACCCACATTCTGAAAAAAGAAATGGCTTGCTGTGGTCACAGGAGAAATGACAGGGTTTACCCTTGGAAGTAGAAACAGTGAGCATCTGGGAAGTGAGGAACTTTTTAAAGGAATAAAAAGAGGAACCCGGCATTTAGTAAACAGGCGCCATATAACCCCCAAATCACTTCCTACTATCGGGACGTAACTTCTCTTCTTCCATAATAACATGTTTTATTAAAATACAAGACACACTGCGAACTGCAAAATGGAGTAATTATATTCTGAGTGTCTCATGGATGGTGTCTGCCAAAGGCTGCAAGCAGCCATTCCCATTTAGTTTTAAGAGAGAACTGTTTTTTAGTCTTGATGAGAGAATACACCACCATCTTGTCCCTAGGTTTTAGGTCTTTTCTTTCTCTTTCTTTCAAATTGTTCTAAACCCTCTGCAGTCATGCTGTATTGCAAATAACCACGGCGCAGATCACAGAGTAGTGTTAATTCATTGGGAATTATTGGTCACACTTTCTTCTCACAGTCACACTTTCCTCTTCTGGGCTCCTAAGACGAAAAAGAAAATGATAATGCCAACGGAATTTCCTGTCCTGAGAAAGGCGTATTGCCCTCTCCCCGCCGCGACCGTTGGGCTAGCTTCTGAACACGCGCCTTTAGATACCCACGAACAAAAAAGTCACAAATGGTTCCTGTGCCTCCTGCACACTTATCTCCAGCTAGATTCTCCAGCTAGAACAGAAGGTCGCCTGAGGGTCACCTCCGGCCCCAGTATCCTTCAAACAAAAAGGACCTCCATCTCCTTTCTCCAAACCATGAACCTAGAAGAACAAAAACTTTGGGGGAGGGGAATGGGAAGGGAGGGTTAGTAAATTAACCCATCTAGGCATAAAAGAACCCATTTAACTAAGTAGAAGAAGATTACATCAAAATAGGAGTGTTTTTAAAAGAGAAGAGAAAATGTAGTTCCTCTGGATACTAAGGCTGACCATATCAGTATCAGTGAACACGTATTGATTGGCAAACGCTGTCATTCCATTTCACTCAATTCTTTCAGCAAGTCTGTAAATTAGGGATTACCATCACCATTTTATAGACAGGAAAACTGAGGTTGTGCCTGGCGAAGTAACACAAATCAAAGTTACACAGCTACATGGCAGGGCTGAATTTTAACCCAGAGTTAAAAAAAACTCTGATTTTAACGGTGCCCTTCTACTTCTGCCCTAGTGCCCTCCTGCACTGGGGTTCACTTGGTCACCCACCCCCACCCCACCAGGGGTGGCCCCAGACTGCTGGGGGTGGGGTGGAGAAGCTGAAGGGTCTTCATTGTTTATGAGGCAGGGCTGGGACTGGGCGGCCAGCGCTCTGCCCCTGGGCAGCATCTGACGCAGCAGTCTGCATGCACGGCCTCTTGTAATCACTGACTGGGCCAAGGGTTCTGAGAGCAGAAAAGACCCAGCCCCAGGAGGGGGAGCACGGGGGACAGGAAAAGGAGCCTCTTTTTTTTTTTAAGATTTTATTTATTTATTTGACAGAGAGAGAGGGGGAGAGAGAGAGAGAGAGCACAAGCAGGGGGAACGGCACGCAGAAGGAGAGGGAGAAGCAGGCTCCTCGCAGAGCAGGGAGCCCCATGCAGGACTCGATCCCAGGACCCCGGGATTGCGACCCAAGCCGAAGGCAGACGCTCAACCAACTGAGCCACCCAGGCGCCCCAAGGAGCCTCTTTTTTACTCCTCACGAGTCATCTTCCAGATTCTCCACAGGAGAGAGGGAGAGATCATAGCAGCAGATCAGAATTTGAGAATATTTCCCACCTATGCCCAACCTCTGTTGGTCAAACCCCTGTGATATGCCACTTCTTTTGGATAATAAGGACAGTTCCTCCCAAGGAAGTGTCCAGATAAGCAAAACCCAGATATAAGAAAATGTAAAAGTCTAGAACCTTCCCTCTCCTTCTTCTGTAGCTCTCTTGTTCATTGTTCCTCTTATTTCCTGGGACCCAAACGTTGGGTCCTAGCAAGTTGCTAGTCTCCTAGCATCCAGCTTCCAGCTGGTCCTTTTATGCTAGCAGGTCTTTCTTGTTCCTTCCCTCTCACTCCTGGGACTTCACAACAGGATACTCTTCCTGACTCTCTGAATTTCAAACTCTGAGCACCTCTGCTCTGACATTCTGTACAACCCAGGTGATCAACAGGAAGTGGCAAGAAGGGGGTAAATTATGGTACACCCACTCAGAATATCATTTAGACATCTCAAATGATGCTGCTGAAGGTAACAGAATACTTTGGGTAAATGCTTATAATCTGAAGCTAAATATAGAGAACAACATGCAAAATTACCCAAACTTGGATGATAGCTTATCAAGGTGGTGGAAGCACGGAATTGGGACTCAAGCAGTCGTAGACTAGAATCTGCCACATACAAGCCATCTGACTTTGGGCAAATCACTTCACCTCCCTAATCCTCCATTTTTTTTTCATCCCTGAAATAAGAATAGTTGTAGTCCACACAAAGTTGTTATGAAGATTCAATGAGGTAATACCTGTTTGAGTCTTAGCATAAAACTGTCCCTGTTTTAAGTATTTAATAAGTGGTACCTGTTATAATTAGAAGGAAAGTTGAATTGGAATGGGAGAGGAAATTCTCTAAATGTTTGTAGAGTAAAAACGATTGAAGGTAGAGTAAAAAAAATCTCAGGAGAGGGCGCCTGGGTGGCTCAGTCGTTAAGCGTCTGCCTTCGGCTCAGGTCATGATCCCAGGGTCCTGGGATCGAGGCCCGAATTGGGCTCCCTGCTCAGCGGGGAGCCTGCTTCTCCCTCTCCCACTCCCCCTGCTTCTGTTCCCTCTCTCACTGTCTCTCTCTCTCTGTCAAATAAATAAATTAAAAATCTTAAAAAAAAAAAAGACTGTGTTATTTCTATTTCAGGGGAAAAGCTGTTATTTAAAAACCTACCTGCTAGGGGCGCCTGGGTGGCTCAGTTGGTTAAGCGGCTGCCTTCGGCTCAGGTCATGATCCCGGGGTCCTGGGATCGAGCCCCGAATCGGGCTCCCTGCTCAGCGGAGAGCCTGCTTCTCCCTCTCCCTCTGCCTGCCACTCTGCCTACTTGTGCTCTCTCTCCATCTATCTGTCAAATAAATAAATTTTTAAAAAGTCTTTAAAAAAATAAAAAATAAATAAATAAAAACCTACCTGCTGGGAGGGATGGGGTGGCTGGGTGATGGACACTGGAGAGGGTATGTGCTATGGTGAGTGCTGTGAATTGTGTAAGACTGATGAATCACAGACCTGTACCCCTGAAACAAATAATACATTATATGTTAATAAAATAAATCACATTATTTTGTATTAAAAAAAAAAACCTACTTGCTACCAAATAACCAGTTCAAGCAAATTTTTAAATTTTCAACTGATGGGTGAGTATCAGGTAAGCCGACTTCAGGGGCTCCTGCGTTTCTTGTGATGGTGGGATCAGCTCTGCGTGGTTCCAACAGTCAGCCTCCGTGAGCACTGGGAGCCTGCACTTGACAGGAAGGTAGGAGGAGCAAGTCTTGATTTTCCTTTCTTCCTCTCTCCTTAAAATGCACTCAGAAGCCCAGGATGTGGTTTTGGTTACTTTCAAACAAGGTTATTTTTAAGAATTGACTTCCTTCAGAAATTCATTTCCATAACTTAAAATTATTGCTGGGACGCCTGGGTGGCTCAGTTGGTTAAGCGGCTGCCTTCGGCTCAGGTCATGATCTCAGGGTCCTGGGATCGAGCCCCGCATCGGGCTCCCTGCTCAACGAGGAGCCTGCTTTTCCTTCTCCCTCTGCCATCCCCCCCACCCTGCTTGTGCTCTCTGGCTCTATCTCTCTGTCAAATAAATAAATAAATAAAATCTTAAAAAAATTTATTGCTAGTGTTTCTTGATCTGCTCCATTGTGCTAGGCACTTTGTATAATTGTCTCATTTAAACTTTGCAGCAAACCTCAGGAAAAGGATCATTATCATTAAATAAATTGTCCATAATTATAAAATAATAAGTACCAGGGCCAGATTCACATGCCAAAAATCAGCCTCTAAGACTTAGACTTTTGATCAAGCTCCTTCGGTGAATCCTGAAATACTTATTGCTTACCAAGTGAAATGGGGTTTGGGACTCAGCCTCTAAATTCCTGATAACCGACAATAGGTTTCTAGAGCTTGAGCCCAAAATGAGTAAAGAGTAGTTTGCCTTTCCTTGCTGACCCAAGGTGAACACCAGGCACTTTGCTTTTGTAAGATTTCTTTGAAAGTTGCTACCAGGGATTTTGTGGGGCCACAAAACTTAGTGATCATTGATAATAATAACGTGAAAAACACAGCTTCATGAGATCTGTGTTCAGATATGGGACAGCTTCTCACATTCATATCAATATATGAGATGAATCATTTTGATTATTATTTTTGAGCACTTATTCTATATTGTGTCCTCTATAAGTACTTTAGACATGTTACCTTGTTCTGAGGAAACGAAAGCACAGAAGAGTTAAGTAGCTTGCTCAAGGTCAAGGTCACAAAGAACATGGAGTCTGACCTAGACCATCTGGCTGCAGAGCCCATGCTCTTAACCAAGACAGCTGTATTGCCTTTCCTGGCCAGCAATAGCTTCAGAAGGCAGAAGGGTAGAAGAAAAAAGGATTTCAGCCCTGTACAAGAAAAACCTTCCAGAAGCTTGAAGCTGTCCAACAACATGGTGAGTGCTTAAAATAATGAGCACTCTGTTATTGGAAGTGTTGTCAGGGATAGGTTTATGCACTCTGGGTTATTGGGCAGAGAATCCCTGCATGTGTGAGAAGTTGGAATAGACGGCCCCAAAAGAGAACTCCCTAAGATTGGGAGTTTTCAAATGTTGTGCTGCTTCACACTAAGGTCCAGCCTCCTCCTTCAGATGACTAGTGTGGGACCTCTGTGAATTCCAAATGGGCCAGTATTTACTATGAGGCATCAATCTCATCCTTATCTACCCCCATCAAAATTCGAGACCACATGAGCTTGAAGACCAAGCCAAGACCACACAAACTTGAAGACCAAGCTTGAAGACCAAGCCAAGCTTGAAGACTCTGTTCTTACTTCTCTTCCACTAGATGTCCTGCCTCTAACAACCCTTCCAACTCTGACGTTCTGCCATTCCCTCTGTAGAATATTAAATGGTAAAATAGACCTGGCATGCAAAACAGGGACCCTCATCACATTGCACACGAAGTCAGCATATCCTAGGAATCACGTAATTTTGGCTTCTCTTGGGGGCACCTGGGTGGCTCAGTCAGTTGGGCGTCCACTCTTGACTTTGGCTCAGGTCATGATCTCGGGGTCCTGGGATGGAGCCCTATGTCAGGCTCTGTGCTCAGCGTGGAGTCTGCATGGGATTCTCCCTCTCCCTCTGCCCCTCGCCCTACTTGTGTCTATCTCTCTCTAAAATAAATAAAATCTAAAAAAAAAAAAAACAAGGCTTCTTTCAAACATATCCAGAATTAATAGTTCCTACCACTTCTGCTCATTACCACCTCAGGCCAAGCTGCCATCTTCTCTCACCTGGGGGATTGCTATGGTTTCATCAGTATCTTCTTGCACTCTGGTGCCCTACATTGAATATCTACAGTTCAGTCCGTGTGATCCTTAAAATATACAAATCAAACCATGTCACTCCTCAGTTCAAAACTCTCCACCTGTTTTCTTTTTCATTAAAATGAAAGACGAAGCCCCTACCATTGTCTCCAAGACCCTCAGTGATCTGGCCTCCTCCACCTCGACTTTACCTCCTACCACCTGCCCCCTCACGCATTCCGATCCAGCCACTGGCCTTGTTCCTCCAACACACCAAGAATTGCTCCTGCTTCAGGGCCTCGCATTTGCTCTTCCATCTGCCTGAAATACTCTCCCCTCAGATAGGTGTGTGACTCACTGCCTCACTTCCCCCAGGTCTCTGCTAAAATGTCACCCTTATCAAACCCCGCCACAGGTCCTCAAACACTTTGATACCGCCTGCGAGGAAATGTTCACAGCTACATGGATGTATAACGACCCAGGCGGGAAAGGCAACCCCTGGGGTGGTATGAAATCCAGCCCTAACCCCAGACGAGGGGTTCCCTGACTACTCCATATAAAAGAGCGACACCACAACCCCCTGCAGTCCCCCCATCTTCCTTCCCTTGTGCATCCTTCTCTCTAGTACTTACGACCATCAGATATAGTACTTCTCTGTTTGCCTGTGTGTTGACGTTCTCTCTAGGCCGCCACTAGAATGAGAGAAGCCAAGGACTTCATGTTGTTCAGTGTTGAACCCCAGACCCAGCAACTGTCACACAGTAGGTACTCAGAGAGGATTTGCTCGTTGACTGAGTGACGGAAAGAGCCTGTGTCCTCAGGAATGGAGAGTCCAGAGTCAGATGTAACTAGGCAGTCGTGGGAAAGATGCAGATCAGTAGAGGAGAACAGGAAAAAAGTGGGAAGAAAGTTACAAGGTGAAGTCACACACTATATATAAATGGAATGATTGTGTCCATCTGTGCAAATGACCGAGCAAATTAAGGAAAAGGAAGAATGAAGGGGGGAAATCGGAGGGGGAGACGAACCATGAGAGACGATGGACTCTGAGAAACAAACTGAGGGTTCTAGAGGGGAGGGGGTGGGAGGATGGGTTAGCCTGGTGATGGGTATTAAAGAGGGCACGTTCTGCACGGAGCACTGGGTGTTATACGCACACAATGCATCATGGAACACTACATCAAAAACTAATGATGTAACGTATGGCGATTAACATAACATAATAATTAAAAAAAAGGAAGCCAGGAGGGACACTAAGCAATGTAGCTACCCGCGAGCTACACTGGGCAGCAGGGACAGAGTGCAATCTGCGGAGACTCCGTGAGATGTGATGACGCTCTGGAGGTGTGTTCGTGGTTCTCAACTGAGGCCGTGAACCTGAACGTGAACAAGAACGGAACTGGTCCTTTTTCCTTGTCCTTCTTCTGTCCTTCCCTCCAGCAGCCCCCCCACACCCATATTAAGGAAAAGGAGAGGAGATCAAGCCTACGACGTAAGAGATTTTCATCCATTTGGAGGCACGAAAGCAGCCCTCGCGTTCTCCAGCAGAACCGGAGTGGTGCGCGCTGGGCTGAGAAACCACCTGTGTCGGGTGATGAGCAGAGAAACAGCTCCGCTTACCAGGCTTTCACAATCTGAAAGGGCATCGGAGGACATGAGATCAAAAGGAACACTGAGGTGCAAAACAAGAATGGGGAGGCAATTGAATAGAGGCAGGCTCCTAGGTAAGGGACAGATATTGAAATCTATTTGTTCCAATTACATACTCCTCCTTTGCGAAAACGCAAACGAACAGGAGCATAATTTGGGCCACTTCTGCTGTGATGACCTGTAAGAAAAAAAGGGTTTTCTATTTTAGCCTAAAGCCCCCGAAAGGGCAATAAGTAAAAGTCACACCGGATAGAGCCCTGACTACACATTTCCCATGGAACATAAACACGCATTGGAGGATTTTTGTTTGTTTGTTCGGTGCTTCATGACAATTTAATCTTCCACATTTGATGCTCCTCTTCAGGGAAAAAGATGTAAACTCTCCCAAGGTCACAAGTGATGCAATTTGGGGAATAACATCTCATCCATTTCTGAGGCACATATATTTTGTTCTTAAACAATTAAAACATTTAATCCCAGAATTCCTTTTCTGCCCCTAGATGTGTCATCTCATTAACCAGGGCTGTGAGCAATAGCAATTCATTGAATTGCATTAACAATTTTTATTGTAAAACAATATCAGAACTGCCTGTGATTTACTAGAATCCATTTTCTGTCAGGCATTTGACTTAATGATATTTCCTCCTCGACTTACTTATGCATTTCATTATCTGTTTTTGTGTCTTCAGAAACACAATAAACTGTAAGCAACATGAAAAGATTGGTACGGTTTTCAGAGCATGTTTCATTTTTCATCTTTAATGGATCTTTTTGCAGGGTTCTTGCAACCGATTGAAAGAGAATGAAACATTTCCGTGCCTCGTACCAAAAGCACTGCTTACACTTCGAGCAACTTTGGGAAGGAAATGCCTAGCTATTAATGTCCAGGCAAGAGAGCGGTGAAAGAAAAGGCAGGTGTGAGTGCTTGGAAGAAGAGGGGGCCCCTCCAGCCATGGACACTGCGATTGCTACCGCCCTCCTAACTGCCCTCCACTTCCTCCCATCTGCCTTTCTTCCTAGGTACGCTGATGTTTTGGTTCAATTCTAATTGCATTTGCGTTGTATGCTAAAGCACACCGTATTCTCTGTTGCAACAGGCATTATCTTGGAAGATATAAAGCCCAATTTTCTCCTTCCCCCTTTTAAGAATTTCCTAAGGGTAGAGAGAACTTAGGTCCAGCCCCCTGGGACTTGGCTACTCCATGTGTGGCCCTTAGATCACCGATATCACCTGGAAATGCAGACTCTTCAGGCCTCACCCCAGACCCACTGAGTCAGAATCTGCGGTTTAGCAAGATCCCCAAGGCACATTCGAGTTTAAAAAGCACTGACTTCGGTCAAATTGGGCAGAATAAATAAAATCGAGTGTAAGTTTAGATATGGATAGATAGTAACGCACAAAATGACTTTGATCTCCTAAGAAGGCAGTAAAAGAAAAGAGAGGTTTACACAATTGAAATATTTGTTTCTATCTTACCTCTTTCTCACACATTTCCCAATTGCCTAGAAGCGTACAAATGGAAATACAAAATGTCCCAAGAAAACATTTATAAAAATCTGTCTTGTGGGGTTTTTCTTCCCTTTCAGAAATTGAGGACACAGAAGAAAGATTAAAATACTCAATATTAAATGCCCACGTGTAGGGGTGCCTGGGTGGCTCAGTCGGTTAAGCATCTGCTTTTGCTCTGGTCATGATCCCAGGGTCCTCTGATGGAGCCCCACATGGGGCTCCCTACTCAGCGGAAAGTCTGCTTCTCCCCCTCCCACTCCCCTTGCTTGTGTTCTCTCTCTCGCTGTCTCTCCCTGTCAAATAAATAAATAAATAAAATTTTTTAAAAAGTAAAAAAATTAAATAAATGCCCACATGTAGTGACTCAGTGTGGGATACTTGGGTGCTGAGCTCCCCCCGCCCACCTGGTGTCACAAAGAGTCCCTTTACTCTTGGATAATTAAAAAATAAATATAGACCTCCAGCAGAGAGGCCCCTCGCCACTTTCAGAAGTCCCCCTCTCAGCATGTGCCCTACTAGGACTTGAAACGCAGAAACTCAGAGTTGATGACATTGTGACGTTGCTACACTTTTCAAACTCATCAAGACAATTTGACTTGTTGGCAGGCAAAACGCCTTGGTCTAATAACAGAGCATTGCATTTCCTCTGGGAATGAGCAGTTTCCCAGGATGCAGGATTTTCATTTTAAGACTGGGGCAGTCTCAGGATCCCTGGGATAGTTGGTCACCCTATTCTGACGTTATTTATGAAACCTAGTTGGCCTAATGAAATTGGCACCCGGAGATTAACTTGTTAGAAGCAAACAATTTTCACAGAAATAATGTACTGCAACTGCAAGCTAATCCTCGGAGCCCTCACACTTGAAAGGCACGGAATCGAACAGATCATCCAAGCAGATTTCTTCAAATTGGCTGGAAGTGCCCAGCTCTTGTTTCAGCATCAATAGATGTGTTCAGTTTCGACTAAGCAGTTCACTAACTGCATTGATTTTTAAGGCTGGGCTGAAGGTATTGAGGAAATATGCAGCAGACACAGGAAGTGGGGTGTTCGGAGGCTACGGGCAGAAGAGAAATTTTGTTCACGAAACTCATTCCTCGGAGCCCCTCTAGCTAGGTGTAGATATCGCAGGGCTGATAGTGGTTTTAACCTTTGGCCACTTGATGATTGAACCGTTCGAGTCCATCCCCGTGCCTAGGGGCTCTCAAAAGACTCCACGGGTACAAGTTCTTGCTCAAGGTCCAACAGCTGTCAGAGCAGATGGTTGGGGATTTGTTTACCGTGGTCCTAAGTATCACCCTTTAGCTCTAAGGCACTGGGAACAATTTGACAAATTTGATTAACTGAGAACAATAGGATGCTTGCCTGGGAAGCTCACTCTACACTTTCACAGAGTTCCTTATGTTCTTTTCATGGTCTAAGGGTACAGGATGATATTAGCTACCACCTCAGTCCAATGAGACTATCAGAGAAAACAAAGAGAGTCACCCTTGGCTACCCCTTTTGTCTTACAGCCGAAGGTTTCTTGGCCAGTGAGGTCTGCCATTCACCCTGCAACCAGCTGTACTCTCACCGAGCCTGGGAGCAGCCCTGGTCCCGCCTCCGATGAATGGAAATGTAGCTCCCCGTTCTCAGCCCCTCTCTGGCTTATTCGTCATTGACAAAGTGTATCTGCTTTGTGAAACTAAAAATAAGCAGTCAGTCTGCTGGAAAATCATTATCTGCCCTCTCTACTTGTCTCTGCTTTTCATCCTCTCCACTTCCAGGAGTTTCCTTGGTGAATGAAGCCCCCGTGGATTGGTTTGCAAGACGTTTTGTGCTTTGAGATGGCCTGTGCATCCTTGGGTCCAGGAAAGGCCGTTGCCGCTGGGTGGGGAGACAATAGTCAGCTCTGGCAAGTTGGTCTGTGGGGATTCCTGAGGGCGCTGCAAGTTGCTATGAATAGCCTGGCATTTGGAGAAGAGTCGCACAGGACTCTCCGGCTGTGCCCTCTAGCTCTCAACTTGAAGAAGGAGGCAAGCCCAGGGCCCTGAGAGGTTGGGAAGGGCTGGGGAGGAGGCCCATTAGGGGACAGGCTCTCTTGTGTCTGGATTCCACTTGGGTGACCCTGGGGAGAGAGACTGCTGGCTCTTTTCCGGGGCCACAATGCTCCATTTACAAGCTGCAATTAGTCGCAAACAAAATTTGTGCATCCACCACTAACTGTCAGCTCAAGAGGTTGAAAGTTCAGTCCTGAGGAGGTCAGGATGCCTTCTTAGGGGTTGATGACTTTGCTCACAACCTCCCCTCCCCCACGATGGTGCTTGGGGACACTTCTTTGTGGGGGAGAACCCCATTCCAGATGAGGACGTCTGCATAACCGAATGATCCATGTCAGAGGGGATCTGGTTCTGAAACTCTTGGTACAGCAAGCAGATGTACCAGTTAGACAATGACCTTTCAGCGGCAGAATGTGGACTTGGTTTATAATAAATATAGCCATTTGAGGAGAGCAAAGCAAGAAATGCTCTAGCGATTATCGGGACTTAGCTGATGTTTGAAAGTTCAGCCAGTTTTGCTTGCATATTCCCTGTGGAATAAAAAAGCCAGAAAGGCCCAGAAAGCTGAGCTGTTCTTTGCCAAATCAAAATGTGCAAATAGTTCTTCTGAGAGCATCACAAAGGGCCTATTTTGCCTTTAAACTCCAGAGCCAGAAACAGGAAAAGGCTACCATTAACTAACCAAAGCACAATGTGAAGTTAATCGCTACTGGAATGATGATCATGAAGATGTCATGCATTCGCTATACCTACTGCGTGAGTGCTTCTTTCAGAGTTTGAGCAGGCTTTCGAATTCCAGAGATATTTTTTTCTTTGTGATTCTAGATTTTCATTTTGCATTGTCTCCGGAATTCTCATCTGCCGTCCTCTGAGTCTCAGTACAAACTGTGACTAAATTACTCTTTCCCCCACGTGTGGTGTGTGAATCGCACCTAGCCTCAGAGAAATGGAAGACACTCTCTCTAGGAGACTCAGCCAGCAAGGACTGCATCCTTCTCTCGGGTCAAAGTGCAAAGCAAAATGAATGATTTCGTTGACATTGAATATATCACTTCGGGTCTTCCCAAGTCTCCACTCAGGACCGCAAACACCAGCAACGGGTCTAACCCAGACAAAGGCTGTTGGTGTTGTAAGCTTTCAGGTAGTACCCAAACAGATCAACCCAACAAGCTTAACCCAACTAGCCCATCAGCAGAAGATAGAACATGGCCCTGGTGGCCTCGCAGGAACCCTACTGCACAGCAAGGCGGGCGGCACAGTTTTAGACTTCTCTCCGAGGCTCCCGTTTGGACCAAACTCAGATTTTCAGATGTAAGGCCATTAGTGATGGTGCATGAGTGTGTCAAAACCAGACACTCCAAGAGCTTCCCCCCACCCCCAAAGGAACCTCTGCTTCCTTCCTTCCCCTTTCCCCTTGAAATCACCACAAGCCACTTGCTGATGTGCAGCTCCCACTCAGAAGGAAGCGCAGTGAGTCTCTCCCCCATGGGCAGGGCTCTGGGAAACAAACTTTCCCTTTACTCTTCCTAGCACCTCCTCACCCTACCACACCCCCTGTGCCACACCACCCAGGGTCAGCCATGGAGTGCACAAAAATAACTGGGCCTTGGTGGGCAGAGATCGTGAAGCCAGACTAAGATGCCTGATGATAAATTAATGAGAAAACTCCCATCACCTGGTGGGTAATTTTTTTCTAATTAAGTTAATCGGATTTTTTTATTATAAAAGGAATGCATGCTCATTATTAAACATTTGTACAATGCAGAAAAAATAGAAAGTTGGAGGACAAAAACAAAGCCTACAGGTGGGTAATAATAGTCCCAGAATTATTAGTCATTTTGACTGGGCACCGGTTAATCCATAAATTAAGATTTTAGAGTCAACTATAGTTCTACTTTGCAGTTTAACCACTTGTGTCTCCCCTAAGTCAATGCCACAGTTATTCATCACAATTCCCTTGAAGAAGGCAAAATCGTATCTGTCTGGACTCTAGGCCCACTTAAAATTTCGAGGTAAAACCACTCTCCTGAGAGTCACCTGAGACTCACCTCCTGGCATCCTTCCATTCAGGCCCCAGGGTCTCTCCTTATAGAATGCCTTCCCCAGGCCATCTCCCTGGACAGCAGCTTTCATAGAGCACTAGAACTCTTAGTTTTTCCCCACAATCACATTTCCTTAAATTTCTCTGAAATCTACTGTTTTTATAGAGTGTCCCATGTTTGACAGAATTTCTGGCAATTCATCTCTTTGTTCCCCTCTCTGCAAAGTGTGAACATTTCTACAAAAGGATGAAAGCAGAATAATAAAGCAAATGTCAGGCAAGATTTTGGCTCAGGTACAGAAATCAAATATCCATCGACCTCAGCTACTTACAGCTCAGGAGGCAACAAATGAAGGAAGGTTCCTAAGCAGCCAAAGCAGCATCACCAAACCAAGGTCCCAACAGCCATGCACCCTCTCTCTTCATCACTCTTATTAGAACCCCCATTCAAGAAAATAAGATTTTTCAGTTTTCTTAGCTGTGAGGAGCCAACTGCAAGGTGACAGTGATTCTGGTGGAAAGGTAACAACCCAACGGACATGAAGGAAATAGGAAGACTATCGAAGTATGGGCACAAGAATTCGAAATGCATAGTAAGCTGAGGCCATCTTGTATGGGGTAAATAGTTCTCTGCCCCTCCTTGCCCCTTGATGTATTACCACATTACCACAGAATGCAATTATGATAATGATGTTGAATTGTGTTCTGTAGAGAGCTGAGGAAAAAAAAAGGAGAATATGTGACCCATTTTAGAAATAATTGTTTAAAAACTTTCAGGGAGATATCTCAATTATATGGTAAACACAGTTATTAGAACAAGTTTATTGGGGCATCTGGGTGGCTCAGTTTGTTAAGCTCTTGATTTCAGCTCAGGTCATGATCTCAGGGTCATGAGATCAAGCCCCGCGTCTGGATCCACGCTCAGTTGGGTGTCTGCTTGAAATTCTGTCTCTCTCTCCCTCTGCCCCTCCCCCTGCTCACGTTCTCTATCTCTCTCTTAAAATAAATAAAATCTTTAAAAAAAAAAAAAGAACAAGTTTATTGAGGGGGGGTTGAGACTGCACTGATTGTTATTATGGTTGACCAAGGAGCCTCCCAATGCCACTCACCTCCTCTAAGCTTACAAGGGCGTGGCTTGATCTCTTTTGTTCACTGTCTTGCAACAATGACACTGGTGCTGGTGGTCATAATTGATGCCCAAAGTGATATCTGTTAAATAACTAAAGGCTGATGGGAAGTCTCAGTGGCAGAGATGAGGATGGTTATAAAAAGCACTATCAAGGCAGAGCATCTGAGACTTGGTTTCAGGAGACACAGAGGATACTATGGCTATCATCTTATCTTGAAGATATCCCAACAGAAAAGTATTCAGTTCTTTTTTTGTAGTCAATAGAGTAGTAGTAAAATATTTTGAAGCACCTTGAAAAACAAAGTAAAATATATGTATTACAGACAGATGGCTGTGACAAATAAACGTGCACAATGATAAAGACTCAAGCACAACGAAGTTCATTTATTACAGTAATGGGTGGGTGAACAGGTCAGCCCTTCCCCACCAGGTGCCCAGACACACACACTGATGGAGACTCTGCCATCTTCAAGAAGGGACTTTCAGGGCGCCTGGGTGGCTCAGTCAGTTAAGCATCTGAGTCTTGATTTTGGCTCAGGTCATGATCTTATGGTCGTAGGATGGAGCCTCTGTGTGGGGCTCTGTACTCAGCAGGGAGTCTGCTTGAGATTTTTCTCTCCTCTCCCTCTGCCCCCTGGTTCTCACTCTCTCTCTCTCTAAAATAAATAAATAAAGCTAAAAAAAAAAAAAAAAAGAGGAGGGACTTTCAAGGTCATTCTCAGAGGTTGTCTCCATTCCAGCCTACTGACAGGGGAGAAGAACATACAATACTTCTACTCCCACTTCATTGGAAACACAGTCCCATGGCCACACCTACCTGCAAGGAGGGCTGGGAAATGCACTCTGCTATGTGTCCAGGAAGATGAGAAAATGGATTTTGGAGAAGAGCTAGCAGTCTCTACCATAACTTGATTAGCTGAACTTAACAATTACCTTTCCTCAAAGTGGTTCAACTAGCAATAAACTTCTTCCCTTTGTTTATCTAGAAAAAGAAAAATTACCCTCCCTCAATCATCTAACAAATGCTCTATACTTCCACTCTATGAGAAATAACATAAACAAGCAAAAGTTCATATAAGGAATTTATGCATAGAGGGTATGTCTTGAATTTATTACAGATGTAGCCCAATCTCCTATATGTTCTACACGAAATAATGAAATCACAGCATCTTAGAACTGGAAATGAAAATAGAAGTCATGTAACTCCATCCCTTCACTTCCTGGATGAGAACACGAGCATTAAAATCCTCTGTGATTTTCCCAAGATAACAAAACCAGTTAGCTTGTGACAGAGAACCTAAACTTGGATATAATAATTGAAATGAAGAACAGAAATCCCGAGTTTCTGAAAGACCTTTAATCATTGAGGACACTAGGTCCATTCTAATCTACTTGCAGGACTAACATATTTTTAGAAACATTTTCATCAACAAGAGCTGAAGTCAAAATGATTGCCTTTCCGAATTGATTGAAGATGATGGATTAAAGATGACCACAAGTTCTTTCCCGATCCTCCATTGAGAGGTGGAGACTATTCCTCCCCTCCCCCACCCCCGCTTGATCCTGGTATGGCCCTGTGACTGACTTTAACAAAATGCAGCACAGGTGACAAGGTATAACTGCCAAGGCCGAGTCTCAAGTACTCAGCAGCTTCTGAGCGCACAGACTCAGCTACGTCTTAGAACCCAGCCACCATGCCGCAGAAAACCTAAAGCACATGAAGAGGCTGGTGGAGCAGTACTAAGGCGTTCAGGGGGACACCCGCAGCTGACTCCCAGCCTCTAGCCCTACCCACTGCCAGCCAGGTAGATCAGCCTACCCAATAGGGCCCCACCCGGACTGTAGAATCACGAGAAAATAAATTGCTGGTTTAAGCCACTATAGGTTGGCGTGGTTCGTGATGCAGTGGTAAATGATTTAAGCAACTGGTTTTGGCATCCACCTAAGAGAAGCTACACAGTCATTAATTTCATCAACTTAGTAAAATACATTCCAATATTTGGGGCATAGGAGAAAATAGTGTTGAAATATTCCCTTAAATCCCTAGACATAAATGAGAGGGAGATCTATGTGATTACGAATGGTCAGCAGGGCTCTCCAGTAAGGTGAGCAGACACCTGAGAGAAGGAAGGGATCAAGTGTGTGAAGTCAGAAAATGCAAAGGCCCTGAGACAGGAGAGGGCTTGGTGAAACTGAGAGGCATTCCTCTTTACCTGCACTACCTCGAGTTTGGATGGAGATGGAAAAGATTGGGCTTCTTCTTCTCTGTCAGCCCACGTATTCCTTCATTCATACATACATTCCACAGTTATCTGTCAAATACCTGCCATGTGCCAGGCATCGTGACTGGGTCTGAGGATACATATGGTAATGAACAAGAGAGACAAGGGTTAGGATTAAGGTCAGGGTCAATGTATCCAGAGAAGAGAAAACTGAAACTATATAAGTAAACAAATAAATAGATGAGATACTTTTGGATAGGTAAGATCTACAAAGAGAACCAAAAAGGATGAAATGACAAGAAGTGACTGGAAGGAGACTACTTAGATGTCAGGGAAGGGCTCTCCAAGAAAGTGACATTGGTATGAGACCAAAATGACAAGAAGGTTATAGCCACGCAGATGTCTGAAAAAGAATATTCCAGGCAGAGGCAACAACAAATGCAAATGTCTTAATCCAGGAATGAATTTTCCATCATCAAGAAACAGAGAGAAGGTCAGAGTGCTTGTAGAAAAATAAAGGAGGAAAGTAGTATCAGATGAAGTCACAGACAGACAGGGCCAACTTCATGTAGAAACTTGTTAGCCGTGACAAGTCTGAATTTGATTTTGAGTGCAGTGGAAAGCCATTGAAGGGTTTTAAGAACAGGAGCTCCTCAATCTGATTTGTGTTCTTGGAAGGTCACACTGGCTGCCATGGGAAGCTGAGAGGGCAAGTCTAAGGGAAAGATGATGGCAGCTTCGAGCAGGGCTGTTATCTGCAGCAACAGAAGGAAGTGTGCATGTCTGCAATAGGTTTTAGATATAGGGTCATTCAGACCTCCCCGTGCGCTGAAGGTGGGAATGAAGGAAAGACAGAAATCACAAAGGACCACTATACATTTAACTAGAACTGGGGTGACAGAGGTCCCACTTACTGGGATGGAGATGACTGTAGTAAGAGTGGGACTGTGGCAGGAAACCAAGAGCACTGTTTTGGTCATGTTAAAGTCCAGAACCCATTTAGATATAGACACGAAGATGACAAGTAAGCAATGGGATTTTTACGTCTGGGGCTCAATGGGAAGGCCATAGCTGGAAGAATGAGAATCATTGGTCATAGGATGGTATTTAAAGTCTTAACAGTGGATGAAAATTCCTAGGGAGAGACTGTAAAGTGAAAAGAGAATGAAGTCCAAAATCAAGCCCTGGGGGACTCCAACATTACGGGCTTGAGCAGAGAACACATCAACGAAAGATAATGAAAAGGGTCAGTCAGTGATATAGAAGGGGAACTAGATTCCTTGTGGTGTCACAGAAGCCAAGAGGAAATATTCTAAGGAAGGAACGACTGGATGTGTTGAATGATTTTTCGAGCTCAGGTAAGAGTTGATCTTGCCATTGTTCAGGCTCAAAGCCTGACTCTTCTTTGTCACCCGCCCCATATCCAATCTAACTGCAAATCTGACAAATTTTCACCACTTCCAAGTCACCTTCTCACATGGATTGCTGAAATCGCCTCTTAACTGGTCTCTTGGCTTCTGCCTTTGCTTCCTGTGCTTGTTATCTATTGCTGCATGGAAATTATCCAAAAAATTAGCAGCTTAAAATAAACATTTATTGTCTCACAATCTGTGGGGGTCAGGAATCTGGGAGTGCTTTAGCTGGGTGGTTCTGGCTCAAGGCACCTCGGGAGGTTAGTATCAAGATGTCATCTGAAGGCTTGACTGGAGGATCTGCTTCCAAGATAGATGGCTCATTGACAATGGCGGTTTCCGCAGGACCTCAGTTCCTCTCTGGCTCCTGGCAGGAGGTCTCTGGTCCATACCACATTGGCTCTCCATAGGCTCCTGGAATGTCCTCATGACTTGGCAACTGGCTTCCCCCAGAGAGAAGGAGGAGGCTACACTCCATCTTCCGTTTAATCTCCAAAGTCACACACTATCACTTCTGCCACTTTTATTTGTGAGAAGTGAGTCACTAAATGCAGTCTCCACTCAAGAGGAGGAAATCAGGCTCTACACTTTGAAAAGAGGAGCATTAAAGCATTTGTGGGCACATATTTTAAAACCACCACACTCCTCTATAATCTTTTCTCAAAGACAGAAGCCAGAGTGATCGTTTATGTCAATTCTCTCCCCAATGGCTTCTCATCTCATTCAAGTAAAGGCCAAATTCTTACAGTGGGCTTTAGAGTCCTACATGCTGTTGTGTCCCTGCAACCTCTCTCACCTCACTTCCGACCCCCTCTCCCTTATTCTTTCTACTCCAACTGTTCCAGCCTCCTTGCTGTTCCTGCTACCTCCTCAGGGCCTCTGCACTTGCTGTTCCTCTGCCTGAAATGCAGATCTTCCCAGATATCCAAATGGCTCATTATGGCATTTTACTTAGGTTTTTACCGAGGTGGCACCACCTCAGGGAAATCACCCCTCAGCACTCAATTTAAAACTGCCACTCTCTGGGCGCCTGGGTGGCTCAGTTGGTTAAGCGACTGCCTTCGGCTCAGGTCATGATCCTGGAGTCCCGGGATCGAGTCCCGCATCGGGCTCCCTGCTTAGCAGGGAGTCTGCTTCTCCCTCTGACCCTCCCCCCTCTCATGTGCTCTCTCTCTCTCTCTCAAATAAATAAATAAAATCTTTAAAAAAAAATAAAAATAAAAATAAAACTGCCACTCTCCACTTTCCTCCGCAGCATGGATCCTATCTGCCATTCTATATGTTCTACCTAGTTATTTTCTTCTGTGTCTGTCTCTCCCCACTAGCATGAATGTCCATATGGGCAGGGATGTTTGCTTTGTTCATGCTGGAAACCCAGGGTCTGGAACAGTATCTGGCACAAAGAAAGCACTCAATGAATATCTCCTGAATGTTTGCAGCCAGAGGTGGACAACAGCTGAGGAATCAAGCTTCCAAAATGAGAGTCTGCTCTGGTCCTCAGGTGTTTACATCCTAAAGGTCTTTGGAGTCAAACAAAGCTGGATTTGAATCCTGGCTACGCTGCTCATTAGCTGTGTGACCTTGGACAAGTCACTCAATTTCCAGAAGCTCCGGTTTCCTGGTACATAAAACAGCACTAGTGATATTTCTGTCATCAGATTGTTATGAGGATTAAATAAGCTCATACATGAAAAGCACTTGGCCCGTGGGTGCTCGATAGAAGCGGCTAATCTCCCAATCAAATTTGAATTAAATGTGAGATTTAATTGTCCACGACGAAACTTTTGAAGTAAAGAAATTCCAGATACTCGTTCCACCCATATGTAGACCAGTGATTCTGAAATGGAGTAGATGTCACCTCCCAGAAGACATTTGACAATGTCTGGAGACATTTTGGATTGTTACAAATGGGGAATATCACTGGTACCAAGTGGGTAGAGACCAAGGATTTTCCTAAACATTCTGCAATGCACCAGACAACATCTCCCCCAACCCCAACAATGAGTTATCTGCCCAAAATATCAACAATGCCAAGATTAAGGAACTCTGAGTAGACATACCATGAGACCATTTAAAGATCGCACCTCATCATTCCTTCAAGTCTTCCCCCCACTCCCCCAGACTCTCCTTCTACCTTTCACCCATTATCCTCCAAATTTCTATTTTTATTGAAAACCCCATGAACACTGCAAATTCTCTAAGGAGTATAAATACGGTCATCCTCACAGAAGCAAATTTCACTTCAACGAATATGATCATGGTCAAAAACTACCTCATGGTCACATTTGCTGATCTCTCTGCCTGGAGCACTCCTCTGCAGTTGTTTTCATGGATTGCTTCATCACTCCCTAATGCTCGTGAACTTCATCTGCTCAAATGTTATTTCCCAAAGGGGCCTTCTCTGATTATCCTTTCAAAAATAACCCTACCCTGTCATTCTCTATTTATTTCTTGGAGCCCCTGACATGACACCCCATGCTTATTTGCTTGGAATGGAAGATCCTCAGAGCAAGGATTTGGGTCTTCTTCATGACTATCCCCAGGGCCCAGAATTGTGCCTGACATATGGTGGCTGCTCAGGAAATATTTGTGGAAGAAATGAAAAAAAATGTTTCTGGGGGGTGCCTCCTGGCTCAGTTGGTAGAGCTTGTGACTCCTAATCTCAAGGTCATGAGTTCAAGTCCCATTAAGTGAGCTCTTAAAAAATGTTTCTAAGTCAGATACAATGATACCCGTATTTCATATTTAATAGTCAACGCAATTATTTCCTCAAGTGTAAAAAATGTATTTAAGCCTCTTGGAGTTCTCAATAATAGAATCTGACCTTTGTCAGAGAGTCCCATGGGGAGACAAAGACAGAGAGAACTGACCCAGGTCTCAGGCTTTCCAGCCCCAGTTCGGGTTCTGACACTTACATTCACCATACGAGTAAGTGTGTGTGTGAATGCATGCAAGAGAGGGAGGGAAATTTTGGAAAAATCCAGATAGTAGGCTTGCTTGGAGTTTTAGCATACTATATTATTTCATTCAATCCCCTTTACAGCCTCTTAAGGTAAGGTATCACCACCCCATTTTACAAATGAAATAAAGGCCTAATGAAGGACAGCAACTTGCTGCAAGACACTCAGCTAGCATGCTGTGGGCCTGGAGTCAGAACCCGGGCCTGTGACTCTAAAACCCATCTTACATATTTCATCACTATGCAAACACCAACTCTGACCCCAACCTGAACGGGGGGGGGGGGGGGGGGCAAATTCGCAAATAACAAAGAACCATTTCCACTGCAGCAAAACAGGAATTTTTTTTCCTTTTGTTCTCTTTTTTGTTGTTGTTTTGAACAAAATGTTCTCTTGTGATTAATTCTTCTAACCATCCCCACAAAGAAGTTTGGACAATTATATCAAAATTGGTTTTTAAATAGTACAATGTACTTTTTAAACTAATCATTTGACAGACTGCGTCCAATGTAGGAGAAACTCTGCCAAAAAAAAAATGGGATCTCCTCACAGTCAGGGATTGCTCCCTGGAAGGAGAAACCAGCTTCTTTCCTTCCAGCCCGAGGGGTGGCCCAGGGCCGGGCAGAGAGCAGGAGCTCAGCCAGTGCCTGGTTTGCCCCCCTCTTGCTGCTCCTTCCCTTTCCTCTGTAAACCCAGAGGCCTGGTCTTGAAGGCCTCCTTCCAGGGCACACGGCATTGGCTCATTAAGTAAGGTAAGCATTGGCTAAGCATGCCATAAAGCTTGGTCCTGGCCTCCACTTTCCCCACCCTTCAATCCATTCAGACGGGGGCTGCCCCTCGCTCCTTGGCCCTCCCAAAGTTTTGGTTCAGATTGAGCTGCCCTTCAAAACACAGCTGCCTCTGCTATGTGGCTGGGATTTCAGCTGCCCTTGAGGCCTTGTGGGGCTCTGTCTTCTGCCAGAAGGAATGCTCCTGCTATAATTTCCCAACAGCACTGGTTGAAGAAAAGTTGGCTGAAATCCACCCTCTTTTTACTACCAAGGCAAAGACGAGTCAATATGCAAAACACTGTCTGCAGAGTTCCTCTCATTATGTACAATTCAGGGATTCCCAACTTGAACTTATTTTGCTAGAAATTACAATTTGGATAGACCTCATAGCTCTCTTTTTTTACCCTCTGGTATAAAATCAATGCCATTTCAAGATTACTTAGTTGATCACAATTATTGGACTGATTGCCTGATTTTCTACCCACACAAGGATTCCTGATATGTCTTTCATCTGGAAATCAGAGCATGTCTTCTTTCTACTTGGAAATTATATTCATATTATTTTTTTATATTGTTATGGTGCTTTATACCTTTCAAAACTGTTTCTTATACTGATCTCAGTAATAAGTCCGAAAAAGACTATAAGCTTCCCAAGGGCATGGATCATCTCTATCTTATTCATCATAATAGAGTAGTACTTCAAATATGTTTGCTGAATGAATGGTTCATCTTGGATTAGAAGCCAGAAGTCCTGGTTTCTAGTGCTGCCTGTTCATAGTCTAAGCCAGCACTGTGCAAGAGAAATAGAATATAAGCCACATACTACTTAGAATTTTCTAGTAGCTATACTTTTTAAAGTAAAAAAAAAAGTAAATACATTTCAATAATACATTTGTACTTAATATATACCACATATTGTCTTCCTATCATGTAATCAACATAAAAATTATTAATAAGATACTTATATACTTTTCTTTATATAAGTCTTTAAAATTCAGGGTCTATTTTATAGTTACATCTCAGTTTGGAATAGCCATTTTTTAAAAATTGACTTTATTTTTTTAAAGATTTTATTTATTTATTTGACAGAAAGACAGAGACACAGCGGGAGAGGGAACACAAGCAGGGGGAGTGGTAGAGGGAGAAGCAGGCTCTCCGCGGAGCAGGGAGCCCAATGCGGGGCTTGATCCCAGGACCCTGGGATCATGGCCTGAGCCGAAGGCAGACGCTTAACAACTGAGCAACCCAGGTGCCCCGCATCCAACTCTTGACTTTAGCTCAGGTCCTGATCTCAGGATCATGAGATCTAGCCCTGCATCAGGCTCTGCACTCAGTGGGAAGTCTGCTTGAGATTCTCTCTCTGCTCACCCTGCTAAAATAAATAAATAAATCTTTAAAAAAAAAAATCAAGCAGAAGGTACAAAGATTTCCCACATATTCCCTGACTCCACACATGCACAGCCTCCCCTACTATCAACAACCTGCTCCAGAGTGGTACTTCTGTTACAACTGATGAACCTACAATGACACAGCATCATCATCCAAAGTCTGTAGTTTGCATTGGGTGCATTCTGGGGATTTTGACAAATGTATAGGGACATGTATTCACCATTATAGTATCATATGGAGTGGTATCCTGCCCTAAAAATTCTTGTGCTCTGCCTATTCATCCTTTTCTCCCTGCTAACCCATAGCAAACACTGATCCTTCTACTGTTTCCATAGTTTTGCCTTTTCCAGAATGTCATATACCTGAAATCATATAGCATGTAGCCTTTTCAGATTGGTTTCTTTCACTTAGTAATAGACATTTAAGCTTCTTCCATGTCTTTTAATGCTTGACAGCTCATTTCTTTTTAGCGCTGAATAATATTCCATTCTTTGGATGTACCACAGTTTACATATCCATTGACCTATGGAAAGACATCTTGGTTGCTTCCAAGTTTTAGCATTTATGAAGAAAGCTGCTATAAACATATGTGTACAGGTTTTTGTGTGGACGTGAGTTTTCAACTCATTTGGGTAAATACTAAGGAGCACAACTGCTGGATCATTTTGTAAGGAACTACTTAAATTACTCAACTGTCTTCCCAAGTGCCTGCATCATTTGTCATTCCCACCAATAGTGAAGAAGAGTTCCTATTGTTCCACATCCTCACCAGCACTTGGTGTTGTCAGTGTTTTGAATTTTAGCCATTTTAGTAGGTGTGTAATAATATCTCACAGTTGTTTTAATTTGCAATTGCCTAATGAGATGATGTCAAACAACTTTTGTTATGCTTATTTGTCATCTGTATATCTTTGATGAAGTGTCTGTTCATGTCTTTTGCTCATTTTTTCATTGGGTTGTACGTCGTCTTATTGTTGAGTTTTGGGGGTTTTTTTTAAGTTTTTTTTTTTTAATTTGTATTTATTCATTAGAGAGAGCACACGTAGGCAGAGCGGCAGGCAGAGGGAGAGGGAGAAGCAGGCTCCCCACTGAGCAAGGAGCCAGATGTGGGACTAGATCCCAGGACTCTGGGATCATGATCTGGGCCGAAGGTAGACGCTTCATTGACTGAGCCACCCAGGTGCCCCTCATTGTTGAGTTTTAAGAGTTCTTTGTATGTCTTAGATAATAGTCCTTTTCCAGATACGTCTTTTGCGAACATGCTCTCCTGATCTGTGCCTCATCTCATTTTCTTGATAGACTAGCCACATTTCAAGTACTCAGTAGTACTCTACAGTCATAGTACCCAATAGTACTAGCAGGGACTGTGTTGGACAGCACAGCTTTTAATAGATTGCCCTGGTAATGGGATGCAGCCATTTAACCTCTGAGATGGAAATACCCAATTGGTGGTTGAATCCAAGATGTTGGAATTCAGAAGAGAAGTTCAGGCAGAATTTAAAGATTTGAGTTATCAACAGTGAGATGGTAGCTGATGTTCACAAGCAATGATACTACCCAAGAAGAGAGTATTGACTGGGAAGAGAAGAGGATTAGAACTGATTTTTGAATAACATCTCCATTTGGGATGGTGAGGAATATTCTCAAATTCAGGACATCCCCAACTCATTTCATTATTTCCCCCAGACCTTCTTACTCATTCACCAGCTTGCATAAGCTGGAGATCCAGAAGTCATCCTCATCTCCTCCCTCAGCTTCTAGTGCTCATCTGAGGCCAACTCCTCCTGCTGACTCTATATCCTAAATTGCTCTTGCATCTGTCCCCTATTGTCATCCTTATTTCATCATCTCGCACCTGGATCACTGCCATAGCTCCCTAACTGGCCTCTCCATCTCCAGTCAGGCCTCACTCCAATGTATTCTGCACACTGATGCCACAGTGGTCATTCAAAAGGTAAACCTGATCATGTCACTCCTGACTTAATCCTTCAATGATTCCCCGTTACATTCATAACAAGTCTAACTTCAACATGGCATACAGGCTTTCATGCTTACCTCATGTACCCTGAGCTCTAATACCACTGGTTCGCATTCTCTCAGGCTTGCTTTCACATCCTCGTTTCTGCTACACACTGAATGTTTGTGTCCTCCTCAAACTTATACATTGAAGTCCTAATCCAAACGTGTTGGTACTCAGAGCTGGGGCCTTGGGAAGATAACTCGAGTTAGATGAGGTCATGAGGGTGGTGGCCCCATGATGGGATTAGTGCCTTTATAAGAAGAGGAGGAGACCAGAGACTTCTCTCTCCACCAGATGAGGTTGCAGCAAAAAGGTGATCGTGTGCAAACCCAGGAAGAGGGTTCTCACCAGACATCGAATCTTCTGGCACCTTAATCTTGGACTTGCCAGCTTCCAGAACCATGAGAAATAAATGTTTGTTGTTTAAGCCACCCAGTCTGTGGGGTTTTGTTATAGCAGCCCAGGTAGACATGTTTCCCTCTGCCTTCTTCCCACACCTCCTCTTCCTCCCCTCCTTTCCACCTGGGTAACTCCAGTCTTTTACTTTAAGACTCAGCACAGTATCCTCTGTTTCACATGGCTTTCTCTGGCTGTTCCGTACTAAGCTGCGTGTGCCTCCTCTCTCCTCCTAGATCACCATGTGCGTGCCTTTAATATGATTTTGTGAGTGTTGTATATTCATCTGTCTTGCTACCTGGACTGTGGACTCCCTGAGGTTGTCATCTCTGTACCCCACCACCCCAGAAATTTGCCCAGTGTTTGGCAGAAGGTATTTGATAAATTTTATGGAAGAAAAGAGGAGCAGAATACCACCCCAGTACCCTGAAAAGGAGCAGGCAGGGCTCTCTTGTAATCTTACCCAAGGAATTTCTTCAGAGTTAAACTGTTGGGTGAAAGGAGGAAGTAGCCCCAGAAGTATTGGAGGAGTGAAATATGCTTAATGTTAATTGGTAATGGTTAGGATTTTTATGATTTTATTATGACTTACAATCAAATTAGAAAAGTCATTGTTATGGAGTTAACATCCACCATTAAACAAACCCAGCAAAATTCCTTGCTTGTTCTGCGTACATTCCCACTTCCCGTTGTCCCCTTATCTGCCATTCCAGAGTGGAGTCCCACACACTTATAGTAGGTTCTCGGCCTCATTTGGTGGACTGTGTATTTTGATGTGGGGCATGCCTTGGAGGAACTCTTGAGTCCACAAATAAACTCCCCCTTGGAGGCTTCAGAGATAAAATGTCTTACTTTAGTGGGGACCTAGAGAATTTTCCAGAATGAGGAAGGCCTTCCTGTGGAGAATTGACTTCAGCCCACCCTGGATAACAGGGTGGAAGAATCACAACAAATATTTTGGACTGACCTGATGGGGATCTGGCTTTAGTTGTCTGCCTGCTCTCCAGGGCAGGAATCTTGCGGTCTGTCTGGAGAGGAGAGGAAGTAAAGTATTAAGAACTTGGGCACTGGAGTCAGACAGAACTGAGTTTGAATCCTGCCTATGCCAGGACTAACTGCAGGCAAGTGATTTGAGGTCTGTGCACCTCAGGGTCTTTGTATCAATTTCCTGCCGCTATTGGAACAAATTATCACACATAACAAACATTTATCCCCTCACAATTCTGGAGTCCGGAAGCTGGAAATCGGTGTCAGTAGGCCGCCGTCAAGGTGTCAGCAGGGCCCAGCTCTCTCTGGAGGCTCTAGGGGAGAGTTCTCGCCTTGCCTCCCCAGCTTTCGGTGGCTGCAGGAAGTCTACTCCAATCCCTTCCACTGTGGCCCCGTCGCCACCTCCTATTCGGGGTGTATCAGATGTCCCTCTGCCTCATCACATGGAATCATCTCTGAGGATAAATAGGATGGCATGTGGGGCCCAATGGATAATCCAGGATAATCTTCCATCTAAATAGCTTTAACTTAATCACAACTGCAAAGACCCTTTTTCCAAATGAGGTAACATTTACAGGTGGCTGAGATGAGGATTTAACATCTGTGGGGCCACCACTACATTTCTCAGCTGTTACAAGGGGCATGCTAACTGTTTTTGCTTGAGTTCTCTCCTGGAAAGTAGGCCTGAGACAAGGACTCGTGCGCGTAGAATTTGGGGGGAAGTGATCGCAGGGAACAAGAGGGGAACCAGGGAGAGTACAACCGGGAAGGAGGGCAAGTCCACAGAAGCACACATTATTGAGCTGGTCCCAGTGCGCAGCTGGGGCTCCGTCCTGAGGAGGACCCTCTGAGAACTGTGTAGACCTCAGAATTGTCCTTTTGAGGGATAGAAGAGGGAGCACTTATCACCTGGCTTTGGCCCCGCGGGCATCTGAAGGCGGTGAAACCCCAGAGCAGAAAGCACGACAGAAGCAATGCAGCTGCAACAAGGCGCCACAGGCCTGCACCTGTAGGAAACCGGTTGTCGTGGCAACGGCTGGACTAAAAAGAGGAGTGAAGCGGCAGCTAGGTGAGGCGTACTATCAATGGTCCTGTACATCAAGGGTTGGTGGAAGTGTTAATGCAGCCGTGTGTATGTCACATGGAAAACACTCGAAAAATATTAGCCATCACTTTGGTTGCTGCTATTACTAATATCTGTTCTTATATCACATACATGACATGTTGCCCAGCATATGGGCAACTCTCAACATATGTTTGCTGGCTGACTGATGAATGGATGGAAGGGAGGGAGGGAGGGAGGAAGGAAGGGAGGGAGGGAGGGTAGACAGACAAAAGCCAACAAACACACCAATCCATGTTCTGAAAAAAATTGTTTGGTATTTTAATTAGGTAGTCAAATGTGGGTGGTTTTGAGGCACCAGGTGAATACAGCAGAACACGGGCCTAGCACCCAAGTTTAATGCTTTTTTTAACCTAACTGGTTCGGTTTTTTTCTTCCACTACAATCAAAGTTCAACGAGACTTTCTCAATTCACTTAGAGTTCTCATTGCCCTGGGCCATTTTGAGATTCAGATCTCAGCTATTTTGCTCCAGCTGTGGATAAATTAGAGACCTCATGGTGTGTCGTGCTGGGAGCGACTTAACTTTCAATCCTGGAGTGAAATATTTTCTTAGGACCCACATGCCCTTTATTCTTGCCCTAATTCTGGGGTACAGGATTACAGCTTAGCAAGGTGCCAACAGCCTTTTGGAAGAGAATATATACTGACTCCTATCATCATTATCATCTTCCTCCTTCTCGTAAACAAACACTTCATGCTTCACTAGATGCTTACTAGGCAGTAACCCCTGTGTTGGGTGCTAAGAATAAAAGATTCATATTCGTACCCTTAATGAATGTATATTCTGTTTAGGGAGATAGTATAGTTACATAAAAATAATGTTGCCAGGCAACTTATGATAAGGGCCTGTTGAATGCGTCTGACAAAACTCCTGAAGTTCAGGGGTAAGGGGAGAGTACTCACAAGTTACTGTAGCTCATCAAATCTTCCTAAAGGATAGAACAAGCTCAGGCCTTGAAGGAAGTGTAGGACTTGGATACTTTGAAAGGGGACAGGAGGAAGCGATTCTAGGCAAGAGGAACCGTGTGGGCTAGGAACTCATCATTCTCTAAGGGGAGCTCTGACCCGGGGATTTTAGGCCGATGAGTTTGCACACAGGATAGAGAAGAGTAAATACTCATGCTCTGCCAGTCATCATAGCTCAAGGAGGAAATGCTGCTACCCGGAGCTGAGCCAGGCTACCCGTTTCTGAGCCAGTGGCTACAGTGCCAAGAACAACTTAATTTGGGATTGAGGCTAGTGAGATCACACTTGGCTAACTTTCCTCTAGCCAGATCACGGTTGGCTGATGCCCCCTGGCAAGAGTGTTACGAAAGAAAATCCCTCTTCTTTTAATGTTTAACCCTATGTTTTCCATCTTTCCTGCCGCTGCCTGGTTCTGCAATGGGAGAGAAAGATTATCCTCTTGGGTTTACTCATATAGCCATCTGTTTCATCAGCAAATACTTATTGAGCACCTACTATGTGCTTCACTGGGGACTCAATGGTGAGCCAAAACAACCATGGGCCTTGCTCCTGTGGGGCTAATAGTATAGTGATGTAGACAGTTGCTAATCCGATAATCATCCCAGTAAACGCAAAGGCACAGCTATGGTGAATTCACGGAGTTTCCGGATGTGCTGATATGGGGGTTACCTAGAGAGGCCAGGTGGGACCTGAAGAAGTGACCATCAGGCTGAGGTCTGAAGGACAGCAGGCTGAGTTAAAGTTATCCAGGTGAGAATGTGGGGCAAGATCATTCCAGATGGATGTCCCTGTAGCGGAAGAGGGTGCAGCTCATTTGAGGAACCAAGAGAAGGCCGATGAGATGGGGACGTAGAGACTCGGGGGAGAGAGGGCAGGATGAGCTTGGAGAGGCAGACACAGCCTAACAAGGCCGTGCTTTGTGGTCCGTGTCGTGGATTTTGGCCTTTTAGCCTGAGAGTAATGAGGAGCCATCAGAGTCCCAAGTGGATGCCGCTGTGGAGCAACAGGGTTGGAGGCCAGACTGGAGTGGAGTTAGCACGAGTTCTGCCGGTGCTAGGAAGCTCAAGTATCAGACTTTGTGGTAGTAAAATATAAAGTTGTTCTGAGTTGGCCAGGCACCAACAGCTGGGTGCTGTCCCAGAGACCACAAATAACTGTGATCTCCGGCTCTATCTTTCTCTAGGGCAGCATCATGGCTCCACGGGTCATGGGTCAGGTCCCCTCACTCTCATTCACATGGTCCAAGGTGGCCCACCACCACCAGGACAGCATTCCAGACAGCAGGGAGGGAGAAGAGAGGCCATAGAAGGGTATGACTATTCTTTTAAGGACATAACCTAGAAATTGCACACACTATTTTTGCTCACGTCCCATTAACCACAATTACATTCTTGGCCTCTCCTAGCTACAGGGAAGCTGGGAATTGTGGTCTTTCTCCTAAGTAGCCTTGCACCTGCAGCTAAAAATTCTACCACTTCTCCCAGAGAAGGGAAAATAAATCTGGGTGGAAAGCTGGCAGCCTCTGCCACAGGGCCTTTAAAGATCACCCAACACCAGGTCAACGAATACAGATATACATTCATCTGCTGGCCACCTAATGTTCGTCATGCTCGTGCTGGGGCAGAGGTTATAAAGCTGAAGGACACCCAGGAACGTCCCTCAAGTGGCTCCCCATCTAGCGCAGTGGAGTTCAAATTTGGCTCTATGTTAGAAACAGCTGAGGAGGTATTAAATCTCTCAGCCCTCATGTCTGACCTCTTCCCAAGTAAATCAAAATCTCTGAGAACTAATTACTGGTGTGTCTTAAAACTCCCCGGGGGCTTGCAATGTGCTGCCAAGGTTGAGGAACACTAGCTGAGTGGAAGAGAGACATGGGTTAGCAGACAGCCCTGACTCGCTCGGAGAAAGAAAGGTGCAAGCCTCTGGGGGGGGGGGGGGAACACAAGGAAGCACGTGACTCCTTAAAGAGACAAGGGTCATCGGAGACTGCCCAGAAGAAGGGACACACGAGCAGAGTCTTAGAAGATCGGTGGCAGTTTGCCAGGCACACTTGGTTGGGATGGGCATTCTGGTAGAGCAGGGAGTATGCACAAAGGCGCGGATCTGTGAACCATTTTTGGAATTCTAAAGTAAGTGGAAAACCTTTCCTCAAATTATACTACGTTCTCATGCTTGCAGCCATTGAAAGTCAGAACCCTGCTCATAGTATCTGAAAGCAACTTCTAGTCTGCAAACGGTCAAATATTTAACATTTTATACTCCTTCCTCTACTACTGCCTATAAACACTTAGCCTTGTAGGTTCCTGGGGCTACTTTTGAGGCCCCTGAGCCTCAATGATGAGCCACATGATGAGGCAGGGTGTCTTTCCTAAGGGGCAGAGCCTTGGCATCAACCAAATAGGATGCATTCCACTAGATCCCCTGCTGGGCTCTGCTTTAACCCTTTGGTTGTTGAAACAAAGGGAGATGATGAGCTGAAAAGACCAGGTTAGCAGAGATGCACTTGAGGGGCTCAGACATTTGAGCAAATGATATGACCATACAGTTGCTTCCTGGCTTCATGTTAGCCCTGGGCCAGGTGCCTTACTGAGTATCAGAAAACCAGGTATTACATGGTTACCAGGTCACATGCAAGATGTCAGTGAGGCTGACATCTACCAACAAAGTAGAGATATGGCAAAGGACAGGGGTGACAAGGTGGAACACTAAAGCATTAATCGGGTAGGAATCCAGATGAAGGAACATAGGGCACGAGTAATAGAAGAAAGGAAGACAGACATGGCGAAAGTCAGGGACAAAACAGAGGCCCATGAAATGCTGTAGTCTGAAGCTCCGGCTATCAAATCCTCGGAAAATATTTCTCCGCAGCCCTCTTCAGTCCTTTCCAGTCTCCGACCCAGACTGAGGTTAGGCAAAATGGCAAGAACCAAACTTCTGGTATGGCCCAGAGTTTTCTAGCTCAATCTCTGATTACTCAGAGGGGAGAGAAGTGAAGCAAGGAATGTGCCCAGCACAGCTGTCACCCATGAATGCTCACAGCTGGCCCAGGGGAGGAAGGTCCAGGAAAGAGCTACTTATGTCAGGCTCGGCTTTGGCCCCTTATCCAAAATGAGAAGTGGACAATAGGAGGCCATTGTGTATCCAATCAACTCTCAATTATCCAGGGGCAGATTCTCCACTCTGTGGGTCCCCCCTGCTCCCTTTGAGTTCCCTCCAGCTGTCTGCCCTTTGACCGGTTTCCTGCCCATCAGAGCCGCAGTCAGAGGGTGGGCAGGTGGAGGAAGGGCAAGGAAGTAAAATTCAGATCAGTCTTTTTATAGCTGTTCCTTAGACTCTCTTGCAGGAGGAGAAGACTCATTGGTTAAACCAACATTCAGTTTATTTGGGGTTTTAATTTATCAGGGCTCTGCCTCATTCTTCATTAGCATGGATAATTGGTAATTGGCTAAGTGATATTTATTCAATCTGTGGCGCCTCTGCCATGGTAGCTGCCTTGTTTCATTTTAAAAGTCGTCTGCATTAGTAAACGCTATATTGAAATGATTTTCTTAATGCACTTAGAGCTCTGCTATTTTAGCATAAAACCTACATCTGCATTCCCTGTTTGGGGGGGGGTAGTTTGGAACTGGTGGGAGCGACCACACATACGGAGGGCACGTATCCATTGGAATATTTAAGTTAAACGGATACAGTTACATTTATGTCGCTTTCAAATAGAAGCAATCCAAAGCTGAAACAGATTTGTGTGGGCAGTTTTTCAAGATCCCCCTGGGGTTTTTGTGAGGTCGAGGTGAAGGCAGAGCAGATTTCTGATTCCTCTCCTATGACTGCCCCTTAATTCAGACATCTTCGTTGACTCACCTGCATAAAACAAAGGTAATTCTTCTCCTCAGCGGAGTTTAAAAAGTTGAACTCACTTCTGTCTGTACAGAAAAAAATTCATTAATTTTGGAGGCACCATTCAGGTTTACAGTAGCATTAAAATGAAATCTTGTAACGAGGCAAACTGGGGCAGGATAGGTGACTCGGTTTTATTGCCAGGCTACAGTATGAGGGAAGAATTTACATTCTAGAATTAGAGATAAACATTCCATTGTAGGGTTTGGGGGTACTTTTTGTTACGGATATTCCATAGTGTTTGGAATTGTTTAGAGTTATACATTTTTTAAAGGAGTAGGACCAGCCTCAATTGACCACCAAGGAGTTAGGCTGAGATGTGGGCAAGTTGAGTGCTCACCCTTTGGGTTTGGAATAGAGCAGCCTTGCTGTGAACGTGGCTGAGGAGTCGCCTTGGAGCACAAACCTCTCCTCAGAGGGGCAGGGCGGTATTTTGCAGGGGGCCTGATCTACTCCAAGAAGCTCTGGGTTTGACCCCTAACTTGGTCACTTATTTGCCAGCTATTAGGAAGCATCTCTGAGCCTTGATTTCACCATCTGACAAATGGGAGTGATAATGGCGCCTCACCCCATAGGAGATGAGGAAGAATGAAGTGCCGGAGCTTGCTTAGCCTGATGCCTGGCACATAATAAGTGCTCAAGACATGTTCAGTCTCTTCAAGGCTTGCATTTACAGCAGAGTCTTGGAGCTCTGAAAATCATCAGTAGCTGTGAAAAGAAAGTACGTGAGGAATTGAGAAGAAAGTTGTGAGAAGAAAGGATTTCAGTTGCATAAAACGGGCTCTTCCAAGATAACATACTTATTTATCCATTTATTATTTAATAAATTCAGTTCTACTAGGATCCCACCAGGTGCCGTAAATAACGTTATTTTTTATTTTTTATTTTTTTAAAGATTTTATTTATTTATTTGATAGAGACACAGCGAGAGAGGGAACACAATCAGGGGGAGTGGGAGAGGGAGAAGCAGGCTTCCCGCTGAGCAGGGAGCCCGATGTGGGGCTCGATCCCAGGACCCTGGGACCATAACCTGAGCCGAAGGCAGACGCTTAACGACTGAGCCACCCAGGCGCCCCAATAACGTTATTTTTACCTTCAAGCAGAGACATGTCCTGGGCTAAACTGGCTTGGGAAAGTACGTGCACTTATAGCCAGATTTTGATGAGGGTCCTGAGATTGTTGAAATCTTAAAATAGTCCCATTTCTCAGCTAGAGCAGCCTGCCAGATCTGGCCAAAAGGGCAGACCATGGGGTGAGCTGTTGAGCAGATATTTGCCTGGTCTCTTACAATGTATGGGACTGCTGTCTCCTGTTTGGGCATTTCAGAAAACATTCGAATTGCTTTAGATGTCTTACCATGCTAATTAAATAAAATATGACTAATTAAATGTCATAAAGCATGATGTAAACTTGTTAATGTCAGGGGTGATCTTTAGAAACAACTATCAAGATGGGCAAATTTGTCACATGTCAACATTTTTAGTTAATTTTCAGTGGTAAATAAGTAAATTTTATTTAAGAAATGTGAAAACTGGCGATGTGATTAGGGCACCCTATATTTTGTGCCTGATTAGACTGTGGCTCATACGGGGGGCTGGAGAGTCTCCTCTGAATAGTTAACTACCCATTTTTTCAATTAAACATAATGTTATGTTAACATCCTTAAAGAGGTAAATGATGGCACAGTAAATCCAATTAGAATACATACTTACAACTGGATTCTCTTGCAATTTTCAAAAAGCTGATTGCATTTTACATCTTCCCTGCTATTGTCAGAGCGGCTTGAGCACAAGATGCTTGCACCCCCCAACCAGTGTCTGTGCCTTTTCGTGGTGACCTTTGCTGGAAGAGCGGCTGCAGACATCACAAACTCTCACATCAATTTGCCACAATTGGATGTGGCATCTTGCAGCTAATTTGATTTGGGAAGAAATGCACCTGGCTCTGTTTTTTCCCTATAGAATGTAGAGGGAGTTCTGAGTCCTCGCAGATGCCATCTACCCGAGGAGCCCATGTGGTTTTCAAGGTCTAAGCAGTTTGTCTTCATCTCCCCAAATACAACCCGTTACAAAGGGAAAGGAGCTGAATTATTTAATGCAAAAGTAAATTAGATTGGTGTCAGGGAGGAAGAACGAGAAACAAAGTGAACTGAAAAATACAACTGTTGATAGTACGTCCAGTCTTTTTTCCTTAAAAGAGAAGCAAGTCCTTTTAATTTGGCGACTTCTTTTTGTTTTTATCACATCAATGAAACAGTTTCCCCCCATATCAGAATTCGAAACAAATGCCCATCTGTCAAATTCATACTATTTGAAAGGCATACAAACATACAAATATAGTTATTGAGGGTTTTATTTTTTCCCGAGTTTCAAACTGATTTGAGGTTGTGGAAAATGGATAAAATGGTAATGTGCTTAATCTATTATTGATGAATTTAAACAGATCAAAGGGCTGCTTGTTGAAGGAAAAATACAAGTCTCTTTTATTCAGTGACCCATATTTTATCTCAATTATACTCCAGATATTGAAAAAAAAATAACCACCACCACCAACAACAACAAAACCTGCCTTGTAAATACGATTTACATTGAATAGGTGAGGATGCTCTGAGGGTATAGGGCAGAAAAAGGATACTGAGTATTTGCCCCAGAGACATAGTGGATTTTTAATTTGCATAGGAAGAGTGGTTTCCTGGAGAGGTAAATAAATGTTTATTGTATAGAACTCTCCAAGGGCAGCTCACATCTTATCTCTGTCACATTCTCACATATAACATGGCTTATGTACAATAAGGTGGGGGTATTCTTTGGAAAAATAAATCTGTCATTTTTTTTAAAGTAATCTCTACCCTCAACATGGGGCTCGAACTTACGACCCTGAGATCAAGAGTCCCATGCTCCACCAACTGAGCCAGCCAAGCACCCCTAAATCTGTTATATTTTTAAGAGTGAGGCTCAGGTCATGAATCCAGGGTCCTGGGATCAAGCCCCACATCGGGCTCCCTGCTTGGTGGGAAGCCTGCTTCTCCCTCTCCCTCCACCCCTGCTTGTGTTCCCTCTCTCGCTGTGTCTCTCTCTGTCAAATAAATAAATAAAATCTTTAAAAAAAAGAGTGAGTCTACACTGGGTCAAAGGTTGAATTGAGGCAGTTTTACTCGTACCTCTGTGTTAAGGGTCCAATTCCATATGATTCACGCATCTGTTTGAAGCAAAGATGGGGTGGGAATGTGAATGATTCTCGTCAGGGAAAGGAAGGGGGCTATGGGAAACTCTAAACAACAAGAGGACAGGAACCATTCTCATTTTGCTGCCCTCCCCCCATCCCTGGTGCCAAGTCTGTAGTTGATGCTCAATTAATATTTATTGAATGAGTTCCTGAAGCTTTGTAACTTCAACAGTTTCCTTTTGCATAGATAGATGTAACCTAAATATGTCTATTAATAGCAGCCTGACCAGTCATGAGATAACTGTGTGCATACCGAGTTACATGGTGATTTTTGTTTTGAAGATGCAGAGTGTATGATTATTGTCATCACAATTCCCTTGTATGCTTTTGCTATCTTAAAGATGGAAGGCTTTATGGGAACTTTCATGGTTGTAGAGACAAAGGACAACTCACTTTTGGCTGGTGAGAGTGAGAGATTATGTCATCTTCAACAAAAGGCGGAAAGCAGGGAAGAATTCAGAGCCAAGGAGCAGGAAGCAAAATCAAAACAAATATCTAGAACTCTCTGCATCCCACAATTACATCACCAACGGTCCTTCCAGTGCATCTTCATTCTTTTCTCTGAACTTGTGATTTTCAGATCATTAGACTGCTCCATTTTTAAAACCAGGGAGATACTTTAACACAAACATAATCATTTTGTATAATATTCCATTTGGGTTTGTAGGAGCCACAACTTATCTCCATGAGACCAGTGACCTGAAGAAGGAAATATTTCAAAAGATTTCTTTAACTCTTCAGGACCTACCACAGAGGACGGACTCAATAAACATTTGAATGAGTAAAGAATCAATTAATGAGTACAGAAACTAGCACTTATGAGTCAGGACAGGTTGGCTGCTTATAGCAGATGTCAAACGAGCAAAATTACGGTGGCTTACCCAAGAAAAAGCTGATTTCACACTCATGTTAAAGAATTCTGGAGTGGGGCACCTGGGTGGCTCAGTTGGTTAAGCGACTGCCTTCGACTCAGGTCATGATCCTGGAGTCCCGGGATCGAGTCCCGCATCGGGCTCCCTGCTCAGCAGGGAGTCTGCTTCTCCTTCTGACCCTCTCCCCTCTCATGCTCTCTCTATCTCATTCTCTCTCTCAAATAAATACATAAAATCTTTAAAAAAAAAAAGAATTCTGGAGTCAAACAGTAAGAGACTGATACAGATGGCAGTTCTGTGCTGTCTTCAGAGACATAGGCTCCTGTCTCTGCAGCTATTCTTACAATATGGCTTCCACCATCTTGACTGAAGATGCCTGCTGGAGCTGCCGCCATCACATCGGATTGAAGGTTAGAAGATAGGAAGACAGAAGGGCAAAAAGCCCCTACAAGCTGAGGCAGCTACTGTTCAGCAGCTTAGAAGACCCCACAACAATTCCATTTATCTCACCATCTAGAATGTAGTCATAAAGCCGTTCCTAGCTGCAAGAGAGATTTGGAAATGTAGTCTTTTGTCTAAACCTGGAATTCAAGCTCTGGTACTAAGGAAGAGAAGGGAAGTGGATATTGGGTTAGGCAAGAATGATATCCACTACATTAGCATATACCCTGCAACAGAGTTTGTAAAAAAAGAAAGAAAGAAAGAAAGAAAAAAGAAAGAAAGAGAAAGAAAGAAAGAAAGAAGAAGGAAGAAAGAAGAAAGAAGGAAAAAGAAAAAAAGGATTGATTCTTCCATCTGGCCTGATTATTCATTTCCTCCACATACCTGTCGGGGGTAGAAGAGGAAGAGGAAAATGATTTCTTTAAGCATAAATGTCAAAGGCTTTGAATCATAATAGAGTGTTGCTATGTGCCAGGTACTGTTCTAAATATTTTACCTATATTAACTCATTTAATTTTTACAACATACATACAATGTTTATAAAAGTCCTCTTATTATCCTCAGATTACAGATAAGACTTTAAGACACAGAAGGGTTGAATGACTTGCCACTTGCCCAGGGTCAATATGTGACAGCAAATATGTGACAGAGCCAGGATCAAACTGAGGCAGTCTGATTCTTAATCTACTCATCAAAGTTGCCAAATAAAGACTGAACAAACTAACTTAAAGCTAGAGAGCAAATTCTTAGATTTTCACAAAATGCAACATCTTTTTTTTTTTTTTTTTTGAGAGAGAGAGCATGCGAGCAAGCCGGGGAGAGGCAGAGGGAGAGGAGAGACAGAATCTTAAGCAGGCTCCACGCCCAGCACAGAGCCATATGTGGGGCTGGATTCCACGACCCTGAGATCATGACCTGAGCCAGAATCAGGAGTTGGACGCTCAACCGACTGAGCCACCCAGGCTCTCCCACAAAACACAATATCTTAAAATATGGGATGAAGTAAAACTCAAGAATTAAACTCCCATCCTCTCCTCTTTACCATTTTGTTAACATTTTCTTAATGCTCCTAAAATGCTATCTTTTTGTATCATGTTTTCATTTGTGGTGGATGATTCAAAGGAATAAATATTAGAAAAACTTAAAATATACTTTTTGGATGAAATAACTCAAACTTTATTCTCCCCCTGGTTTTAACCATACATTCTCAGACCATACACATGAGTCTCAAAGCTAAATATTTAGAACCTCGAAAACATGCTATGTCAAAGAAGGCAGACACAAAAACACATACTGTATGATTCCATCCATATGAAATGTCCAGAACAGGGACAGAAAGCTCAGCTGGGGGTGGGAGGAAGGGATGGGGATAGACTGCTAATGGGAATGGAGTTTTCCTTTTGGGGGCCAGGAATATATTCTAAAATTAGATCGTAGTGATGGTTGGACAACTCCGTGAATCTACTAAAAACCATTGAATTGTATACTTTAAATGGGTAAATTTTATGTATGTAAACAATATCTCAACAAAACTTTTTAAAAAGAAAAACAAAAGCTAAATATTTAATGGTCAATGCAAGTCCGAAGGACCCACCATGTTAATGGCTCTGCCGCTGGGTGGGCCGCAACAGCTTGTGGTTACGTCCCCCTTTCTCCTCCTTTCTGTTCCAATCCTCTCTCCAGGCAAACTGGCAGACCCACTGTCCCCTAAACACAATTGCAGGGTGTTGGTTTGTTTGTTTTTAACTTGTTCTTTTTTTTTTTTTTTTAAGATTTTATTTATTTATTTGACACAGAGAGAGAGAGAGACCATGAGAGCAGGAACACAAGCAGGGGAAGTGGGAGAGCAAGAAGCAGGCTTCCCGCTGAGCAGGGAGCCCAATGTGGGACTCGATCCCAGGACCCTGGGATCATGACCTGAGCCAAAGGCAGACGCTTAATGACTGAGCCACCCAAGCGCCCATGTTTTTAACTTGTTCTTTTGTTGACTTTTCCACCAACCTGGATTGCCCTCCCCAACTGCTCCCTGCCTGTCCTTCAAGGCCAGCTCAAATTCTACCACAAGACTGTTCACCCATAAAGTTGTTTCTCTTTTAGTGTTCCCAACATCAGTAGATGCCACCATCATCCAGTTAGTTAGTCCTCTGTTTTCTCTCCTCCTCTTATTCTCTTCATAGAGCCCTGTTAACATAAATTTCAAATGTGCCTTGAATCTGTTCCCTCTCTCCATCTCTACTGCCATCACCTTTCTTAGGTTACTACAATAAGCTTTCTAAACTGGTCCCCCCATTTATGTTCTGCTTCTTGGGCTCTTTAGTAATCTGTTTCTCACTTTCTAAACTCGAATTTGGGTTGCTACAAAATACATTTCTGCTTCATAGTGACTATAAACTACAGCTGTTCCTAATAGGTTCTACCAATAGGGGGCCCTAAAGAGAGACTTGAAGGCAGAAGATGGGGAGGAGGAATCAAAGACTCAGAAAAGAGGAAATACTACCCAAGACAGAACAACTTACCAACTGACTGTGTTCCATGGGGAGGCCCAGAGGAAGCCCCTTACTAAAGCAATCACCAATGCAGCAGTAAACAGAGACCCAACGTTATTGAGATGGCTGTCCTCTCTAGCAGAGATCAGCAAACTTTTTTTAATAAAGGACCTGAGAATAAATATGTGATGCTTTGCAAACCGTATGGTCTCTACCACAACTGCTTGATTCTGTTGTAGTACAAAAGTAGCCATAGACAATGTGTAAATGAATGAACATGGCTGTGTGTTCCAATAAAACTTTATTTACACAATTGGCAATAGGCTGGGTTTTGCACGTGGGCAGTAGTTTGCCAATCTCTGAGAGATAGGCGATGACCAATGGTAGACCATGTTGTTATAGAATTGAGCTCATTGATAGCATTTAGCATAGAATCCTAAAATAATAGAGGCTAGGTAGTGGCACTTAAAAAATCAGAAGCAAAGTGAGTGCAATTATCATAATGAGTAGCGAGGTTAGATCAGCAGCAAAAAGGGCCTGACCTCACAGAGGTGTAAAGATGGTCGAGAGAGGGGCGCCTGGGTGGCTCAGTCGTTAAGTGTCTGCCTTCGGCTCAGGTCATAATCCCAGGGTCCTGGGATTGAGCCCCGCATCGGGCTCTCTGCTTGGTGGGAAGCCTGCTTCTCCCTCTCCCTCCCCCCCTGCTTGTGTTCCCTCTCTCGCTGTGTCTCTCTCTGTCAAATAAATAAATAAAATCTTTAAAAAAAAAAAAAAAGGATGGTTGATAGAATACAGGATACCTAGGGACAAGGTAAGATGGGAAGCCCATGAGGGTTTTGCTCAATTTATAAAACCAAAAGAAATCAAAGATGAATAATCAGGGGACTAAGGGCAGCTGCCCTAATATTTGCTCATGATCCCCTGCCTGATTTTGAACATCTGAGTTCTCAGATCCAGAACTCATTGACTAAAGTAGACATAGGTTCCATGAGAAAAGGCCTGGCAACAGAATATACAATAAGTATATCCAGTAATGATTCCTTTGGTCCTAACCTAAAGGGACCTATGACCATTTACTCATATAACCATATACTGAGCAAAGATAAAAATCAAGATTCTTGAGGACTGCTCGACAAAAGGTCCAGGGGACCTGAAACATTGTCAGGAGGGCCCCGTTAGAGTGGTAGCATATGGGAGCCAAGTAAGTTAGGCCTAGGTTTGGTTACTTAGTCCAATGAGTCCACAGACCCATCTGATGATCATTTCCCTGGGCCCCAAATGTATACATGCAACGGGCATACTTGGTAACTGGCAGAGTTCTATATGGGTTACTTGGCCAGTGGTATAAGAGCTGTCGTAGTGGAGAAAGACACATGGAAGCCTCTGAAACTGGCTCACCCAACCAAAATAAAGCATGGACAGACAGCAAAAGAGATTTATTTTAAGGACTTGACTCACAATGGACAGACAGCAAAAGAGATTTATTTTAAGGACTTGACTCACAATTTCATACCCCAGGAAGAATGGTAGAGATTAGTGACATCTTCAGACCTACCAGTGTGGTCCCTACAAAAACCAGATGGATCCTGGAGGATAACAGTGGACAACTGCAAACTCGATCAAGCAGTAGCCCCATTACAGTGGTCGTGGCAAATGTGGTATCCTTGCTGGAGCAGCTCTGTGAATGCATTCTTTTCCATCCATGCAAGGAAGGGGGTCAAAACCTATTTGCATATGCAAAGGATGGATAAGAGTATATTTTTATAGACTTGTCCCCAGCTATATTAACTCTTCTGTGCTGTGTTATAATATATTCCAAAGGGATCTGGACCAACTTTAAATACCACAAAGCATCAGATTGGTCCACTATATCAATGGCATGATGTTCATCAGACTGGATAAGCAGGCAGTAGTAAGTATGGTGGAGGCTTTCATAAGGTCCATGCATTCCAGAGAGCCAAAGATAAACCCTGTGAAGATTCAGAAGCCTATCACATTAAAAAATTTTATAAGAGTCCAGTAATCCAGGACATATGGCACATATTCTCCAAAGTGTGCCTCTTTTACCTCCACCTCTGGGAAGAAAACCTCATGCCTTTGGGACTTCTAGAAGAAGTATATTCTACATGTTTGAGTATTACCCCAATTAGTTGACCAGGTGACATGGAAGGCTGCCAACTTTGGTAGAGCCCAGAGCAGGACAAGGCTCTGAAGTAGGCCCAGGCCCCTGTAAGAAGCTCTGCCATTTGGACCACATAACCTGGGAGGCCATATGCTAGAGATATCTGTGTTGAGAGATAATTTTCCAAGGGTTTTTTTTTGTGTTTCTGCATGTTTTGTGAGTGAGACACTATCTGCTCTTTGTTCTGGACTATCTTTTCAAAGTTGTTTGTATAATAAACAGGCTTAGAAGATAAAGATAGTACTTCCCTCTGGAGGAGAGAGCAGGCATGCTTACAGCCCATTATAAAATATTTGGGTTCCCTAAACACAGGGTCCCTCTTCTGTAAAAACCCACTGCGGATATAGGTGTGATGTGACACTTTTATGGGAATTGGGGTTGAAAGAATCAGTTCAAAAATGCTGATATTCTGGCTAGTGCTTTAGCTAGTGCTATAGCTGAGAGTAGTAAGGCTCATGTCTTCTAGCAGCATCCATGGAGCTGTGACAGGCTCACTTGTTAGCTTGCAAGTAGGGTAAAGTTTCAGACCCTTCACAGTTCTTAAAACTGTGATGGGAAGAGACCCAGTGTGCAGTTTATGGCAAACCCTGACAGAAGAGTCATAGCATAGACCCCTAGGGTCCTGGACAGACAGCAAAAGAGATTTATTTTAAGGACTTGACTCACATGATTGTGGGGGCTGTCAAGCCTGAAATCTACAGGGCAGGCTGGAAATTCAGGTGAGAGTTGATACTGCAGAGGTCAAATTTCCAGCAGGCTGAAAACTCAGGCAGGATTTTTGTGTTGCAATCTTGAGAAAAACTCCTTCTTCAGGAGACCTCAATCTTGCTCTTAAGGTCTTGGACTGACAGTATGAGGCCCATTCACATTAGTGGGCGGTAATCTGTTATGCTGAAAGCATACTGATTTAAATGTTATTACATGTAAGAAACACCGTCACAGCAACATTCAGCCTGATGTTTGACCAAACAACCGGGTACCAAAGCCTAACCAAGTCAACACAAAATTACTTGTCCCATCATCCAGAGGCTGGGGCCTCTGTCGCCACCACCCCTCAGTCCAACTTCTCCCCCTGCCCAATCCTGCTTCCCTCACTTTTTCACTAATGTTGTTCCCGCCAGCAGCGCCCCCCGCCCCGCAGTAAACCTCCTGTACATGTAACTCTTTCTGAGAGTCTGTTTTCTCAGAATTTGAAATAAGACAAAGATACCATAATGAACAAAACATGCTACTCAGAATAATCACCAAGTCTAAGTTAGCAGCTAACTCCCAAAGGTTTTGTCATTACTTTTCAAAATATTTGAAATCACATAGTGCATTATCTTTGAGAGACATGAGCCTGTCTTATTATGTGTTGAAAAGCCATTTGACTCCAAGAATAAAGCAACTGATCGATTCAACAGAAAGCAAATAATGGTTAAAAAAAAACAAAAACAAAAACGCAACAACAACAAAAAACCTCTCTTACTTGTTTTTCTTTGTGCGCTTTTATGTCTAAGCAGGAACTGCTTAGAGTTTTAGAGCTCCAAGCCCTCGATCTGTTACTCTTATCCATGCACATGTTTCGGGAGTGTGTGCCCACAGACATTCAGCAGATGGTCTCGGGCTGGACATCTGGAAGTCTCATCAGATTATGGGGCACAAATTTGTGATAATAGATTTAATTCAGTTTTTGCTTAACATTTTTTTGGCTGGTTTAAAGACCCTGGGGTCAGTATGTAACTTGGCAGGAGTTTTACAAAAATTGTTCCGAATTTACCATCAATGGGCTGATCTTATACAATATTTTGTTTGTGCAACTCAGACCAGCTGGGTAAAAGCTAATGGAAGGAATGCAATTATGGGGGGGTGGGAGGTACATGTAAGCCGTATTGATGCATTAGTCATTCTCTGCATACCCCTGACCATCCCACATGTGCTGCTGCATAATGAGTGCATGATAACCTTGGGGGAGCATGGCCGTCTTCCTTTCTTTTCTGATTTGAGACTCTAGAATGTGTGCTTCATTTGGACAATTAAGGGGCAACACAGCAATAATTGTAGCCACATAATTTTGTATTATTATTAGGAATAGTCTGCTATAAACCTTAAGAACAAAAATGTAAATGAAGTAAAGGTTCATCCTAATACAACACTTATGTAAGGTTTTCTTATCACCAAAAATAGTACAAATCAAGTATTTGTATATAAGAGACCATGCATTTTTCAGCTCCTCTCATAGCATTTAGCACCCAGTTTTCACTCAAAAAGTATTTTAAATGGATGGATGGATTTCTTTTTCTTATTTATCTAAAACTAAGATGAGAATAAACCAAGAAGAAAAAGACTAACAACTCACTAAGAAAGTAATCAAAGAATATAAAACGTCACTAATAGGAGAAGAAATCTCAATAGCTAATAAACATATAGAAGGATGGTCAGCCTCAGTATTAATTAGGGACATCAGATTAAACAACAATGAGAAACCATTTCATGCCCTTCAGATCGGCAAAAATTTAAAGAATGACTGACCATTGGGGCTCTCATTTGGTTAGGCGTCTGCCTTCAGCTCAGGTCATGATCCCAGGGTCCTGTGATGGAGCCCCACGATGGGCTCCCTGCTCCGCGGGGAGTCTGCTTCTTCCTCTCCCTCTGCCTCTCCCCCTGCTTGTGCTCTCTCACTCTCTGTCAAATAAATAAATAAAATCTTAAAAAAAAAAAAAAGAATGACCGACCATTGCAAAGATTTGTAAATCTTTGTAAACCTTCAGGGTGGGACTGTAGACTGGTAAGACCACCTGGAAGAGCCATTGGCTATAGCTAGGTAGGCTGAAGATGCACTGAGCCCATGACGCAGCAATCCCATTTGTGGGTTTACACCCTAGACAAGGATACCAGTTCACCAATATTCATTGCAGCATTGTTGGAAATATCAAAAACCAAAACAAAATTGCCAACAATCTAAGGGTCCCTCAATGGAAGAAAGGATAAATATATTGTGGCATATTTCTACACTGGAATACTATACAGCAGACAAAAGGAATAAATTACAGTGACATCTACCAACAGGGATAAATCTCAGAAACAACAACCAAAAAAAAGCAAATTGCAGGAATTTAGAAAAAGTAGCCCCCAAAAAAGTTGAGAAAAAAACTTGAGAAAAAATTTGGATGTTTACGGATGCAAAATATGTAGAAAAATTATTACACATACATGGGAATGATAACCACTGAAATCACTAGGGTGGTTACCTCTAAGGAGGCAGGTGGGGAAGTGCAATTGGGGTGGGGGTTCAAAGATGGCCTCAGTTGTACTTATAAGACTTATATTGGGGGGATCTGAAGAAAATAAGGCAATATAGAAGACTGGTGCTCTTTCCATAATTTTCTGTTTCTTTCAAGTATGTTAAAAATATATAATGATTTTTTTAAAAAACCAGTATTTAAAATAAAACAATCAAGTTTATTTAGAAATCTGAGATTAAAGATCAGCTTTCTTGAACTCCATAAATTCAATAACGTGAGGGAAGACATGAGCTAACTCTAACACCAACCCAACAAACAATTCTCCCAGCTGCTTCTTTCGAGATTTCCAATGAAAAATCACCAAAGATAGGATGATTTGTCTAGAAGAGGCGAGCTCATCTTCTCCCTGAGAGTGTGCTAAATTTCCTTTCATTTCAGTGCCTACACAAATAAAAAGAATTGACGCTGCCGCTTCAACAAGCCTAGTCGGGAAAGTCTACATTAGTAGAAATCCCACCAGCTATCAAGTTTCTGTTTTTAATTCTGCCGCAAAATGTAAATATTTTTACTTGGAATTACACACACACACACACACGCGCACACCTCTGTGTCCCCACCCCAAGGCCTGGAGCGAACATGACCTGATCCATGTTTTCTTATTTCTTAAAAAACAAAACCAACAAAAATCCCAAACCCTCCCCCACCACCTCTGATTATGATAGCAATACATAGTCTTTGTGGGAAATTCACAAAGTGCCGAAAAGCACCTTCCAAATTAAAAATCACTTGTAATGTCAAGACTCAGAAATAACCACCTTTAACATAGCCACAATATTGTTCTCCAAGTTTTGTCTAGGCATGTAAATACTTACACACACAATTGAAATTATACTGTGTCTACTGTTTTGCATTTTTCTCACTCAACAATATATTCCATTTCATTATTTATCTGGAGCATCATTTTTATGGTTCCCATAGTATTCCCTTGTGCAGTGTTCCACAACTTAAAGAATCTCCCATTGTAGGGCATTTACATATGACCAGATTGCCGTTCCTGAAAGCCTGAACCAATTTAGGCCCCTCTCAGCCCTAGCAGCGGTCATGAGGATGTCCATTTCCCTGTTCCCTTCACAACATTGCTGACCAAGTGCTTTTTCTTCCTCCGCAGAGAGAGAACGGGAGACTCTCACTATAAGTCATGAGCTTGGAGAGAGGGATTTGCTTAGTTACCAACAATTTTAAAATGTGTATCTAAAGTACTATTTAATTACCAGGGAATTCTTATGCGTTTTTTTTCCTATTTAGTACAAGATACTAGAATAGTTGTTGATACTGGGAAATTCCGAATCATGTTGACGTGTATTAACAGGCTCCTCCCACCATGTAAGCTCCTTGGGGCCAGAGACGATCCCTTATGTGTTGTAATGTCTCCAGCATCTCACACATAAAAGGCTTTCAATAAATGTCTGTTGAAGTCAAGAATAAAAGAAGGTTAAATCCAAGCAAACCAATGGTTGGTCATGCTATGGAAATCACTTTATGTGTTAAAGCTGTGTTTTCAAAATAACACGAAAATTGGATGCAACTTTCCTAGGTTAAAAACTTCACTTCTCCATGTTAATCTCAGCTATTACACCAGACCCTGACTATACCCATGCTGGGTAGGAGAGAAACACCAGAGTAAAATAACAGAAAAATACTGCTGTGAGCAATGGAGACATGCTTTGTCTAGCAGTATAAGTAGCCTAAGGACTAGAGACATTTTGGGGGGCTGGGGGGAGGGACTAGCAACATCGGCAAATGACTCAGGCTGTTGCCCTGGGTTTTTGATCTACACTGAGAATCCTCACGTCTGCAGTAGTAAGAAGAGAGGAATCTCAGCAGCCAGGTTGGGTTTCGACTGAGAGAGACCCAGAGCCTTGGCTTCACAACCTCAGGCTGCAGAGAGGCAGCGTAGGAGCTCCCACTTCAAATCGCAGCTAGTCCGCCTTGACCACACACCAGAGCAAGAAAGGCGCTGTGTCTTCCCAGCAACTCACAGACGAACACAATTCCAGGAATTTCTTTTAGGGGAGATTTGTAATAAGCTGCGGAATGGCTATAGAAACGGCCACAATTGGTGTTCTATAGCAAGACATATTTTTAGATTCAACTTTCAACTCCGGGCACACAGAGCATGGGCTCTGGACATTGTCTTCGCATCCTCTTTCCCAGGATTTCTCAAATTGCTGGGGTGGGGGAGGAGGGGGATGACCCCTATAGGGTCAGAGAGGAAACCAGCAAAGCATCAAGTGGAGTGTTTTAAAGCTGCTGTGAGGGGGAGACTCTCTCCTGCCAGTGATTCCGACTGATGGCTTCATTTCCACCCAAACTGTGGAACCCCCCCCCCCCCGGGCTACTCTCCCCCGTCAGTAATGACAGTTGCCTCTGCTTTAAAACTTAACCGAGAGCCAGGCACCATGTAGGTGCTTTGCTTACCAGTGCTTCCTCACATTTTTCACATCAGGACACACAGAAAATACACAGGCAAGCTGCGTGGGGCAGGAAGTCACTGGCCGAGGATCTGGAAGCTCCGGGCCTCACCCAACTGGTCTGTGGTCTGAAAAATACAATATCGAGCCACTCGGATAATCCATTTGTGGCATGCCATTGGGAAACTGCTTTATACGGGTTATCTCACGTGACAAATACAGTTGTGTGGGCTATGAGGATTATCCTTATTTGTAGACGAGGCTCCAGAAGGCTAAGTGCCTTGTCCCTTGGTCACATCAGCCAGTTTAGAATTCAGACTCAGGTGTCGTAGACCATATTATTTGTGCACAGTTCTTGATTCCTCTCCTACCCTCACAATGCTTTCTCTAAGATGGAAAAATACTTCTCTGTGCTGTAAACTTTGGACGTGGACATATGACTTGCTTTAGTCAATAAAATGTGAGTGGATACGCCATATCCAAATAGGGGCTCCAATCTCATGGAGATATCTGCACCCCATGTTTGCTGCAGCATCACTCACAACAGCCCAGATATGGAAACAACGCACGTGTCCATCAATGGATGAGTGGATAAAGAAATGGAATATTATTCCGTCGTGGGAAAGAAGGAAATCCTGCCATTTGCAACAACTTGGGTGAAATCTGAGGGCATTATGCTAAGTGAGATAAGTCAGACAGAGAAAGACAGATACTGTATGATGGGACTTATATATGGAATCTTAAAAAGTCAAACTTCCAGTTATAAGATGAACAAATACGGGGATCTAATATACAACAGGTGAGCACAGCTAACAATACCGTATCACGTACTTGAACGTTGCAAAGAGAGTAGATCTTAAATGCTCTCACCACAAAAAAGAGATGGTAACAATGGAATGGGCTGGAGGTGTTAGCTAATGCTACATGCTCTGGTGATCATCATTTTGCAATATATACATGTGTCAAAGTGTACCTGAAACTTATATAATGTTATGTGTTAATTATATCAACAAAGCTGGGAGAAAACAAATAGAAACTCCAAATGCCCTTGCATGATATAGCTTGACCTCTTAAGCTCCTGCCATCCCAATAGAGTGCCCTAGACAGAAGTACTAGATTTGAAAAGACATGAGGGGCGCCTGGGTGGCTCAGTCGGTTAGGCATCTGCCTTCAGCTCAGGTCACTATCCCGGGGCCCTGGGATCGAGCCCCGCATCGGGCTCCTTGCTCAGTGGGGAACCTGCTTCTCCCTCTGCCTACCGCTCCCCCTGCTTGTGCTCTCTCTCTCTCTCTGGCAAATAAAAAAGTAAAATCTTTAAAAAAAAAAAAAGACATGAGCAAAACTGAGAAGAGCCTGGCAAACCGAGCAGAGCTATTGTCACCCTGTAGATATGGGAATAAGAAATATGGTTATGAAACACAGACGTGGGAGTTATTACAGCACAAGCTGACTAATGCAGGAGGTCTGCTCGGATCCACAATCCAGGGCTTCTCTGTTTGGCCCTATTGCTTGTCATCCCCACTCCCTCAAGCTCTCCCCATCATCAGCCTATTTCCTGATACTTTATTTTTCATATCCTTGGTAAAAATAGTAGAACCTCTCTTTTTGTCTTTTTTCTAGTTGTGATACAAAGCCCTCAGAAAATCCCAACATGAGGGGCACCTGGGTGGTTAAGCATCCGACTCTGGATTTCGGCTCATGAGGAGCGTGATCTAGCGGTCCTGGGATCAAGCCCCGCATCTGACTGCCCACTCAGTGGTGAGTCTGCTTTTCTCCCTCTGCCTCTCCCCCTGCTCACATGCACTCTCTCTCTCTGAAATAAATAAATCTTAAAAAAATAAAAGAAAGGGGCGCCTGGGTGGCTCAGTCATTAAGCGTCTGCCTTCGGCTCAGGTCATAATCCCAGGGTGCTGGGATCGAGCCCCGCATCAGGCTCCCTGCTCCACAGGAAGCCTGTTTCTCCCTCTCCCACTCCCCCTGCTTGTGTTCCCTCTCTCACTGTGTCTCTCTCTCTGTCAAATAAATAAATAAAATAAATAAAAAATAAAAGAAAGAAAATCCCAACATGAAAGATGAATGATTCCTTGCAAATGAGTAACAATCATAAATGTATATATAAATATAAATATATAAACACACACACACATATATATACATACATACTATTTGAAGCCCATCCACTTATGTCACTAATGTTCCCACACTTACTACTCATGAGATAGGCAGGATACTGTTGACACAAGCTCAGTACTCAATGTTGTTCACAGAATGGAACAATCAATCAATATTCATTTTCCTTAAGAGAAAACGAAAGACTCAGAGATTGATAATAATAGTGATCTCTGGTTTTGTTGCTTAGCCATGAGACCATGTCTGTGTTAAATGATGTTATTTAATCCCTACAACTGTTCTGAGAGGCAGATATTCCAGAGCTAGCTAGCTGTGCCCCAATTACCATTTTTCCTGACTTCCTTTAGTAATTAGAAAGCTGGAGCTAGGCACATGGCTACCAGCAAATACTACATTTCCCATGCTGCTTTGCAGTTGGTTGTGACCATTCGGCTAAGGTTTGGCCAATGGGATTTAAACAACTTCCAACTCATGCTCTTGAAAGAAAAGAAATGTGCTTTCCCTTTTTCTTTTCCTCCTTCCTCTGGCTAGAATCAGACATAATAGCAACAACTGAAACTTTGATCATGCGTTCAGAACCCAGCGTACATGAAATTTAACATGAAAAAGGAATAAAATTTTATGTTTTAAGCCACTGTGGTTTGAGCTCTCTCTCTCTCTCTCTCTGTGTCACACACACACACACACACACACACACACACACACACACAGAGCTACCTGTCATATATCCTAACTAATGCAGTAGGTAGTACCACTTTTTTTGGACGGGGAAATTGAAGTTAAGATGGATTAACCTACCTCAAGTCACACATTTATAAGCACTAGATCCAGTACATGGATCAAGTTTGGACTCATGCCCAAGCCCAGGCTCCTGGTCACTGTCCTCACCAGCCTCCCTGGGTCAGTTTTTAAACCTGGGGTTCCATTTTCTCTTACTCCATTGCTAAGGTGTCAACTACAAGTACTATACTATAGATTGTAAAATTCTCTCACCCATTAGGAAGGAAACCTTCTTCAGATCTGTCAAAGACGGGAGGGTAATATTCTCTGGCACAGAAGAAAACTATTCAACTACTTCCCTAGCCAGGATGTTGCAAGAGAATGAATCAGGACAGTCTACACCACGTGCAGACCAATCTGAGGTGAGGGCTCCATGTTGTCCTTTGGATATGCAAGAAGAAAATATGACAACTTCTGCCTGTACGTACATTTTTAGCTTTAAAAGCCAGAAGTTTAACTTAAGTAACGTGTAAAATATGGATTGGCATTGCTGCCTTTATTCGGTCCCCCTGTCGGAGATTCTTAATGTTCAATAGGTCTCTCCCAGGAAAAGGGCAGGAGCATTTGTAGTGTTCTTCCCATGATTGTTTGCTGGTGGCATATTGAAGCATATTGCAATTTACAGTATGCCCAGTTTAATGGACTATGAATAATATTTTCTAGTTTTAACTAAACTAGAAAGGTGGAAATGTACCTTAAAGGGAGAAATCACTAACTGAAGAGCACACTAACGAATCAGGCACAAACAATTTGAAAATGGCAGCATTCACTCTACTTCTACTCCTAGAAAGGCTCTCCAACTACAACATGAGGTGTTGTGTTTCTTTTTAAGATGATCTCCTCAGGGGCACCTGGGTAGCTCAGTCAGTTAAGCACCCGATTCTTGATCTTGGCTCAGGTCTTTATCTCAGGGTCATTAGTTGAATCCCCACCAAAAAAAAAAAAAAGGATCTACTCAGTCCTGACATAAGTCAGTTAAACAATTTTAAAAGTAACAAGAAATATCCTATTTTTTAAAAAGATTTATTTACTTGAAAGAGAAAGAGAGCGCATGAGTGTGCACGTGGTTGGGGGGAGGGGCAAAGGGAGAAGGAGAGAGAATCTCAATCAGACTCCCTGCTGAGCGTGGAGCCCAACATGGGGTTTGATCCCAGGACCCCAAGATAATGACCTGAGCGAAAGGCAGATGCTTAACCGACTGCACCACCCAGACACCCTAAGAAATATCCTATTTTAAATGTGGATTAACATATATTCTCATTAGCACTGACCCTCATCCTAAGTATATATTGAGACTTGAGATACTATAACTGCTGATACTATGAAGCCATCATGTATATCTTGTACTATAGGTAATCTCCTTTATTTCATCATGCTAAAATTTTTACTTTTATGTATGTATTGTAATTTAATACTATGTAAGAATAGTAGAGTATAGTATATAAGTACATACACTTTCATATGAATACTAAGTGTATATCATTTATACATGATTTTGAGAGTGCATGCTTAAAAAAGTTTTACTGATAAAGGACACAATCAAAAAGGATTGTCTGGCCTATCAGAAGGATGATTCTATCAAATCATTTCCAGTTGAGGGGGCAAGCATCTCTGACTTTAATCATAAGAATTTAGTGCATGGCGCTTGGTGTACACTAAATAGGACGAGGGGAACATGACACGTAAGCACCCAATTCTTGGTCATGGAGAAGACAGATTTTTTTCTCTATGCTTTATTTTTTTCTCAATGCAATAACCTGTTAAATAAGGGAATCAAATTATTTCACAACGGACCAGCACATATTGGATAAACCAAAATGGGTCAAAATGAAATTTCTGGATGACAGGATATTGTGCATGTGGAAAGTGTCAAACTAAACTAGTATCATTTTTATGTACTACCAAACATCTTTGAATAATGCATTATTGCATTTAATGAGTGTCTACAATGAGGGGAAATTTTTGTCCATATTCTAGTTAATCTTTGCAACACTAACAATAAAGTAAACATTTACATATATCTTTTGTGGCAGGCCCTGCTATAAGCACTTTGCATGTATTAACTCATTTTGTTCTCACATTAACTCTCCAAGGTATATCCCATTGTCCCCATCTTCCAGATGAAGAAACTGAAGCCCAGAGAATTTAAGTGTCTCACCCAAGCCAGCAGTACATGGCAGAGCCAGCATTCATCTCTAAGCCACCAACCTCAACTTCACATTTTTAGCCGTATGGTTTTTGTTTTGTTTTTTGTTTTTGTTTGTTTGTTTTCTAGATTTTATTTATTTGTCAGAGAGAGGGAGAGAGAGAGCACAAGCAGGGGGAGCAGCAGGCAGAGGGAAAGGGAGAACCAGGCTCCCCGCTGAGCAGGGAGCCTGAAGGCAGATGCTTAACCGACTGAGCCACCCAGGCATGCCAGCCATATGTTTTACTAACAACAACCTAACAATGTACATATTATTAGCTCCATTTTAGAGATGAGAAAATTGAGGCACCGGGTGGTAAAACCAGGACTTGAACTCAACCTAATTGAATCCAAAGTCCCTGGCCTTTCCACCAGACTCTGCTGCCTTCCTAATGCCAATATTATAACCACTGGTCCAGTTTCTGGAGAACGTTGGGAGGGCAATACTTTATCTTGTTAGAAAATCCGTTTTTTAAGCTCTGCCATTTTTTTTATTGTTTCACTTGCAAATGTCAGAAATTTAACTTAAAGTTTTTCTCCCTTTTAGAAAAGTATATTTATTCAGAAAAAGTCAGATATTGTGAGTGTACAGCTCAATGAATTTTTATAAGCTGAGAATTAGTATTCTCATCAATCTGCAATTTCTCTTAAGACACATTTCGTGAGGGTTTGTTTAGTCAAATGTACATTAACAGTTGCAAGCTCAAACTATATAATCAATCAGACACAACAGATACTTATTTCCTGCTCGTGGAAAGAATAAAACAGGTTTTCCTGATTGTTCAGCAGCTCTCCTCCAAGTGACAATTCAGGGCCAGAATCCCTTCACCCTGTGGCCCTGTTATGGTCAACATGTGCCTTCTAAGGTTATGAGGCTTCAGAGGAAGGGGAAGAGCCTAGAGAATCCTGGGTATGAGGTGTTCAGGGGCCAAGCCTCGAAGCGGTATGTATCACTTCTGCGAATGCTCCATCAGCCGGAACACATATGACCCTGCCTCACTGGAAAGGAGGCTGGAGGCAGAGTCTAGCTATGTGCCCAGGAAGAGGAAACAGGCTCAGTGGACAGCTAGCTGGTCTTCTGCCATGATGGCAACACCAAAATGCTGAGGAAAATTTATTTTTTTTTTAAAGATTTTATTTATTTATTTGAGAGAGAGATAGTGAGCATGAGGTGGGGACAGGCAGAGGGAGAGCAAGAAGCAGACTCCCCGCTGAGCAGGGAGCCTGATGCGGGGCTCGATCCCAGCACTCTGGGATCATGACCTGAGCTGAAGGCAGACGCTTAACCAACTGAGTCACCTAGGCATCCCCTAAGGAAAATTTAAACAATAAATATTCTAGGGGCGCCAGCGTGGCTCTGTCAGTTAAGCGTCTGCCTTCAGCTCAGGTCATGATGTCAGGGTCCTGGGATCGAGCCCCACATCGGGCTCCCTGCTCAGCGGGGAGTCTGCTTCTCCCTCTGCCCTCCTCCACCCTTTTGTGATCCTGCACGCATGCTCTCTCTCTCAAATAAATAAATAAAATCTTTAAAAAAATTAATATTCTAGTTACAAATCCTCTTTAATCTTTGATCAAACCCCTTTAAAAGGCCTCTATTAAGCAACATAAAAGTTATCGTAAATCATATTATATTTTGTTACTTTAAAGTTAACAAAACCACCTTTCCTTTTTAATGATTTATAATTCATATTTTTGAAGCAATTTGAGCCAATGTTTCCTACAATAAGATGAAATTGCCCAATTATAGAAGTTTAGTTTTGAAAGAAACCTAGTGCTTGTTCCTTGTTTTACAAATAAGGAAACTGGAAACAGAGAGGATGGGAGGCTTGGTCAAGGTCACACAGCCACTCACTGAGGTTTCCCTGCAAAGCTATAACATTTTCTGTTATAAGCTTTAACTTCCTCAAGTAAATGTCCTTCATGTCTAAATATAATTTGAACTTTTCTAAAGGCTCCTTTTCCCTTTTCTTCCCATTAGGGAAATTACTTTTACTCTTTGTTCAAGGAATTGACATCTCAAAGGGCAAAACATCCAAAATAAAAAGAACTTACTTAAGAATTCCTTTCGTCCATACCCAATCGGAGGAGCGTTCTGTTCTCTTTTAAATTGAGAAACGATTTGAGCCTTCCTCACTTATCTCATAACTTTCTGAGAATGAATAAAGTAGTATAATCTGTTCAGCCCACATTTTTTTGACTAAGTCATTGTATTTCTAAAGGCATATATCAGTTATTTCTTGTTCTTCTTCTTTTTTTTTAAATAAAGAAACCTGGTCAAGTGGTAATTATATGTTTAAAAAAACCAAACTCCAGGGGTGCCTGGGTCAGTCTGTTGAGTGGCCAACTCTTGATTTCGGCTCAGGTCATGATCTCAGGGTGGTGAGATTGAGCCTCCCATCAGGTTCCCCACTCAGCTGGGACTCTGCTTCTCTCCTTCTTTCTTCCTCTCCCTCTGTCGCTCCCCGCTCTCTCTAAAGTACATTTAAAAATCTTTAAAAATAAATAAATAAATTTTTAAAATAAGCTCCAATTGTATGACTTCTATGAATATTTATTGAGCACTTACTATGGGTCTAGGGTTGTGCTAGATGCTGGAGATGCAATGGCAAGCCAAACAGACACTGTCTCATTACCTGCAGGATGACAAAGCACGTATCTGACCACTCTCCCCACTAGAAAGAATTCAAAATGATCTATACTTTCCTAAAAGTATAGAAAAGTATAATATGGACTCAGAAAAACGCAGATATCTTAGGTTACGGATCAATGAATTTTCACAAACTGAACAGATCTGTGTACCCAGCAGCCAGAATAAGAACTAAGTTGTCAACATCGCAGACGCTTCTCTGGTGCTCCCTTCCAGTTACTAATCCTCCAAGAGCAATCACCACCGTGACCTCCAACAGCATAGATCAATTTGCTGATTTTGAATTTTCATATATGTGAAATCACACCGTATGTTCTCTTTTGTGTCCAAGATTGTTTAGTTATGCTTGTGAGATACGTTCATGTTATTGCCTGTAATCCGCTTGTTCATTCCCAAGCTCTGTATAGTGGTGTAAGTACTAAACAAAGGATAAATATGCCAGTTTATTTGGCCATTCTCCCGTGGATGAGGATTTGTATACTTCCTAGCTTTAAGGCTATTACGAATAAGACTGCAATGAACATTCTTACAAGTGTTTTTTGGAGGATTTGCATCTGTATTTTTGTCAGGTATATATCTAAAAATGCAGCTGTTGGGTCATAAAATGTACATAGGTTTAGCCTTAGTTCACACTACCAAAGAGTTTTCCAAAGTGGTTGTACCAATTTACATTCCCCCCAACCACCTGTGAGCATTCTTTTATAAAGATTTTTAAAAATTTTAAATGTATCAATAACTAAAATAAGTAAGGACTATTCAGAGGCCAAAATTAACTAATAAAGCAGGAATCCAGAAAAGTACTTAGGGTCCTGAAGTGAACTTCCCCCGGGAAGCATTTGTTGAGCCCACATGATTTGTGGCTTGGAAATTCATGGCCTTATGAGATAGGGGATTGAGAGACAAAGTGTCCAAGTGAGAGTAAACTAGAAATAAACTTATTCTCGAAGAGAATAGTGAGAAAACTGCGTTTCGTGAACCTTGGCACTGAGTGGAGGAGGTTAGGAAGAAATCCCCCCCCCCGCCCCACCCACGATCACTCATAACCAAAAGCTGGCCCTCACAATGGTTTGTAGCTCAAATTCACATTACCTTAGAGGTTTGAAAAACCTCAAGCCCAGAATTTAGTTTAAAGTAGTTCTGATGAGCACTGGGTGTTAGACGCAACCAATGAATCGTTGAACACTACGTCAAAAACTAATGATGTATTATATACTGGCTAATTGAACATAATAATAAAATAAATAAAAATAAAATAAAATAAAGTACTTCTGAATGAGTAGTTCACCCAAGGAACCTAGGGGAAAGAAAGGAAAAAATCATCCTTCAAACCAGACCTCAAAGTAATTTCCAAGGAATTACCAAAGGAGTAAGTGCTCACAGTAAAAAAGGAAGAAAAAAAGAAAGAGAAAAAAGGAAAGAAAAAGAAAAACAATCACAGAACACACAAGTTCAAGACACCATGAGCAAGAACTAGCAGACACAACAGACAGCAACATTGGAATTATCACACAATGATAAATACAATATCCATATTATTGGAATTTCCACAGCAAATAGTTTCCATTTCTGTCACTTAAGGCCACTGTTATTCTGCGCTTTGCCGTTACTTGGGGTGGGAATAAAGCTTACTAAATAATTTTCTATTTCTTCAGCAAAAATTAATCTATCCAAATGTTTCCCAACTTCAGTCCTTGATGTACCACCTTCATGATTTCTTCCACATTGTGTGGTATCATTATATTATTATATACTCGATATTTTATTTAAATTGACTTATTTTTAGGAAATGCATATTCCTACGTTAGCTTATTAGCCCTGAGCAATAATATCCCAGAATCATAACTGGGATATACAAATTGTTTCTAATACAATTTAAAATAAATACTTAACTATTACAGTTCAAATACCAGGGCAAGGACTATCCAAAATAATCTTGAGCACTACCAGGGTTATAAGAACTACCCTTTACAAAACTGGCCTGGAATATACCACAGGCAATAGGTCAATTTCATTTTAAGGAAAGGAAGAGGCAAAGGCAAGTCTAGGCTGAGGGTAGAGACAAAAGGGATGGCATAGAGGTATGTGTGAAGGGCAGGTGAAATGCCAAAAAAGCAAAGAGCAAGGGAAATACCAAGAGGGAGTTACCTAATTTACAGGTGTGTCTAGGAACCGACCTATGCCCACTGATTGTCACACTGATGTCACATACTGATGGAAGATGCCTTAGAGGTCTTCTGGTTAAGCAGTTACCAACTGTGTTCACACTGCCACCTTCTCAGCAAATGATACTCTCATGGCTGACAGAGTTCCGTTCCCAGGACATCGGCTGTAATTCACTATGATGTCTCCGCTCTTCAAGAAAGCAAAATCAAAAGAGTACACGAATGCAAAATTGCTCTAACTTAATGTTAAGGTAAAATTAAAATTCACGAACTTCTACACTTTGACTATTATTTATTTCAAATTACTCTCAACACATTTCACAACTCAAGACATAGTCTCATCCAGTCACCATTTTACAGATGAGGAAAGTAAATCCCAAGAAGGCTGATTCTTCTGATCTGCCTCCCATGCTGTTTGCCCTCTGGCCTCTTTTCTTAACTAGAGGTTTAAACATAATGGATTTGGGTTTCAGGTCAGTTGTCACATTTCCTTAGGTAACAATCTTTTCAAATAATGAGCTAATTCTACCAGGGGTCCAAACCTCCATGATAGGAACTGGATTTTTCTGGTCTATACACATACGTCTCTCTGAAGGTAAGAAAGCCTCTCTTTGATTCTCAAGAGGATACTTCGGGGTCCATTCGGCTTCTGGGGGCTCATCTCCAATGCAGTGTTGCCGCTCAGATGTACGGAGAAATGCCTGTCTGATTTAGCAACCTAGGGTTCTCTGAGTCCATGCAAGAGGTGGAAACGAGAGATCACCTCGGAATGCAGCCAGGCTAGCCTCCCATACTCCCACTCCCTCATCTAGGCAGATCTGGACGGGTAATAAGTATTTCTCCATACTGGAAAAGTCCACATGAAGCGGAAGAGAAAGTTAGGACCTGCTCTTGAGGGAGGACAAAATGGTACCCAACGGTTCCTTTCTCTCTTCCCGTTTCTGTCTTCTCTCCTCTGCAGAAAGAAACATTAACAGAGACCTTGCACTAACGGCTTTCACAGGAGCCTCTGAGTTCCACAACACTAGGGGGCGCTATTCCCACTGTATTTTATGAAAATGAGCCGAGCACAACTCCCTGGCATATAATACGAATGGGGACCCCAGAGTTATGCAATGTAGGCAATGTAGCAACATCTAAATTGTGGGGGAGTGGGGGCAAAGGGAGACTATAGTTTTTAATTGAAAGCTGGAATGCTCCTACCTTGGGGCAATGGCCCATCACAACAAGGCTTTAAATTTTCTGAAGAGCAACACAAAATCGCTCTATCAAAAATGGTAAGTTAGCCCTTCTAGGCGTAGATACATAATTAATCGCATTTGTTCAAGAGCTCAGCTTACAAGGTTTGAAGTGGTTAGGCCACTCCTCGGCTTCAGAAGCCAACACTCTCCTGCCAAAGGCACCCAGCCATATGAATACTCCCCCAAGTCTCCATCCTTGTTTAAAACTACCTTTATGATGGCCCACAGGAGCCTCTTGCTTCAGTCATAAATTAGACATTTCTAGGAATGCCGCTTCTCTCTTCATTGACTGCCATTTCCAGGAAAGAAGGTTGGGTTTTTTTTTTCTTTTACTGCACTCAATGGAAGGCTTTCTGCTGACGTGGTCCATAATTAAAAATCAAAGTAATAAAGTGACATTCTCAAATTTGAATACTGGGTACAAAAAGCTTAATTGCCAGTCCTCGTTGCCAAATGGCACAGTGACTTCAACATTAAGTCACAAAGATTTTCAAGAGAGTGATTAGATAGAACTTTAAAAATGCACACATCTAATTTTATTAGGACCAGTTTTAGAACCTTAAGACAAGCTGCAAATACTGAATTACAATTTTTTTCCTTTCCATATTTTATTTATTGGAGACTTACTTAACAACTGCCACTAATATCCAAGCTCAAAGATCTAACCTAATAGTGAACGTCATTAAAGTTTTCTGGGCTTAAGCTGCTTGTTTCCAGGTTATATTGTTCCATATAAAAGCAAAGACACTAGGGTGCCTGCCTGGCTCAGTTGGGAGAGCATGCAACTCTTGGTCTCTGGATCATGAGTTCGAGACCCACGTGGGGTGTAGAGATTACTTTAAAATAAATAAACTTTTAAAAAAAGTGAGGACACCACAGCAATTAGCACCCCAAGTGACCAACACCCAGTGTCTCATTTCGTAGGAGAGCAAGGGATTACTAAGTAAATTAGGACTCTTCACAGAGTGAAGTTGCCTCAAGACAGTTTAGTTTACAGGGTCCTTTCCTTTCCCACAGTAGTAATTCAATTAAACAAGTGGGGGGTTGGTGGTGGGTAACATTCAACATGTTCACAGTTTTTCTCTTGACCTCCAACATCTCCAAAAACTAGAGAGAACAAAACCATCTATTGCCTCAAGAGATTTATCCATAATAAATTAGATTTTATTCAATCTTTGTACCTTTTTCCCTAGGATATTACTGACAGAATATAATGGAGTTCTGAATATAAATGATTTTGCCACATATGCTATGAAGTTAGGCGTATAGAACATGGACAGCAAAAAATTCAGAATTTTCATAATCTGGGAAGTCAATTATTTATCAAGTGTGGTATCTTTTTAGTAAGTTATCTGGATGTAGGAAAAAAGATGTGTGTTCCTACTGTACTTTTTTAACTGCAATACTGGAAAAATGATTTTATTGAACCATGTGATAGAGCGGTTAGAATTGTTTTTATTTCAAGCACGGAATCTGTATTAAAAATAACACAGTTTCATGTCCTTCTTTCTGTATTTTCTCCTAGCGCAAGGGAAAAAACACATTCCCTAATATATTTTCTGGGCGCACTCTCTTTGTAATATTTCCTTTGCAAAGGTCCTGTTCATATTTGTATCTTATTACTTTTCTTATACTGGATTTATTGATAGTTTCTAACAAAAATATGATTTCAGTATATTTACTGAACAAAATTCAATATAACAGACCCCAATTCAATTTTTTTCATCAAAATGGAGAACAATAAAGAACCTAAAGTCCTCAGTTCAGACACATAGCTTCAGAAAAACTTATATTGTTTAAAGAAATAACTCAATAAAAGGAAGTGATAGATATTACTTAAAGAGCAACATTAGCTTTGTTTATTTATCTATGTTTCTAATAATCCTGCCTCTAACTTAGTAAGCAACAAACATTTTTGGTGTTTCTTGGTTATTGAATCTTACCTAAATATAGTCATTTTCTAAAAATAGGGGGAAATGGTGATTATGCATTTCAAGGTACCCTTGGTCTATATTTACTGTTAATCGTCATTTCGTGCATTCAAATTTAATTTAAGAGAATTTTTAAGAACCTTACTGAGTCTGTTTCCCAGATTATTTTGTTATCACACCAGTATTTTTTGTAAGTAAATCATGCTCCTGCTTTTGCATGCTTACAACAGTTTGTATCCTGAATTTCTAATGTCGTGCTTTTGAAGACCGATTACAGAGGGTTTTCTTCATTGACCATTAGGTAAAGGGTTGAAAAATAACTTTGGTTTACAATAGATTTTTAGTTTAATGGATGGGTGTATTCATTATTTACCTGTTTTCAGTCTCTTGTGTATCACCTAGTGATGATTATAGTTGTTTTAAAGATGATCCTCATTTATGGGCTATTGCATCATCCTGAGATTTAGTAATGATTTTAGATTTTCCACCTAAATTACAGGGCACTTTCCACTGAAAATGGTAAACAATATTACAAACTAAAAAAAAGAAGTAATCTGATTTCTGGGAAGAGGGAGCCCCGTGAAAGATGTGTGCTTTTATAAGGATGGACAATGGGAAGCAAAATAATAACTCCTAACTTTGATTGTTCAAATATATTCTGCAATACAGAGAGCTGCATGCAGGCTGGAGCAGGCATGGGGCAGGAAGGTTAAGTAGAAGAGAAGGCACAATACTTCAGATTGGCAGTAGACTGCAGCAAGAATAATCTAATCAAAACGAAATTAAATTATCTAGTCCCAGGGCAGGCTCCTGGGACTGCCGCACTGAATGCTAGCAGAGCCCCTCCTAGACATTTTTCCCCAGTCAAACTCACATGATGAATGCAGATGAAATTTGAAATATGAAAATCTGAAATAATTTATGGAAGTTGTCAGAAATTTGGCCTGCTTGTGGTGTAATTTCCTCTGAGACAAGGCAGGCCGGCTCGCTGCTGCAAGAGTTAGAGCTGCTGCTGGCCTTCCAGTGGATGGATCAACCCCTTTAAAATGCTCTTCCAGACAAATTACAGCTCATTACACACAGCCTTGCACCATGCCATTATGTCAGAGGAAATCTTTTTTCATTTGCACAAATTTGCTTGGAATTCTCATATTTATTTGAGCATCCATTATCGAATCTGAACATTGAATTATCCACAATTATTTTCTGGGTACGCGGATGTTTGTGTATGTGGAATAGATGGTGACTGCGGGGCTATAAAAATATTACAGTGTAGCTGAAAACCCCACGCACTTTGTAGCTATGTTACAAAGAGCATTGTTTGACTGCTGAAAGCGAATTGACTTTGGTGAAGATATTTACAAGATTCGTTATCTTTTTGACCACACTCTGAAGGAGCCTAAGTCTGCTCTCCGTGACTCTTCCTCAGCTCTGTGATGTATGAGAATTACAAATTATTTGTCACATCTAGGTTAAGATCCTCTTCACCCTCCCCACACAATTTGTTTTTGATGGTCATTTTCACGCTAATAGTACACTGGCATACATTCTTGAACAAAGCATTTCATCTGATTGTTCAAAAGAACACCACTCTCCTGAAACCCATTTCTTTCTTTGTCATTTTTCTCATAATGTCACCATGGCAAAAGTGGGCTCTTGTTGCTCAGAAACACTGCAATATAACCACAAAATGAAACTGTTATCTAAAAAATATTAACTGGTTTTAGAAAAATCCTAATCGCGAGGGTGTTTTATCACGGCTTTTAAATTGTTGCTATTGCTTAACGTAATAAGTCTCTGCTTCGTGCAATATTTCTAAATTGAGTGCAGTACTTCCCAATATTATTTTATCCAGTCATTCAGGCTTCTATCTAAATGCCTCATCAACCTTTCCAGTGACTAAATAATTAAATGCTCTCTATTGACTTGTTGACATTTCAGTTGTTATGGCAGGTGTATATTCAAAAGAAAAATGCAATCATTTCTCCAAACCAGCTTATTTTCTTGAAGGCTTTTATACATAGAAAAATCCACTTGAAAAAATTCTAAGGCAAGTATGCCTGTAATATCTCACTGTTATTTTGTAAATCTGATTTAGTTACAACAAAATGAGATGTACTTTTGCATATAGGATTCATTTTGGTTGAAGAATCAGTAGAACTTAAAAATCAAGGTGAGTAAGTGGCTGTTTATATAACCTATTGTATTTCTAGTCATAGTACATACGCATTAGCATAATATACTTTTGTAAGTAGGAAAGAAAATAGATGCTACGTAATATAAGTAGTGACTACCAAAATTTAGGAAAGCCAAATTGGCTCCCAAAGTAATGGAAAAGCTAGATGCTTGGCTCACGCCAGAGCAACTGCCTTCTATCCTTCAGCCCTCCAGGGCTTCGACTCCTTTGCAGTCCACTGCGGGGCTGGACCCTGTCGCAGCCTCCCCAGCTTCTCCTTACTGCAGGAAACTTTGTAATAGCACTCAAATAAATAAAGAAACTGGGTTGGAGATTATTGCTTTCATTGTGCTATTGTGTATGTGTATTATATAGTCACTCCGTAGTTTGACACAATCAGTTGAATGTGGGACAAGACAAATGTTGTATATGACAGTGGGGTAGTATTGAAAGATGACCCCATATCTAGGGGGCTAAGAGTTATGGATGCATTGATCGCTGCTACTAACATTTGGAAGCGTGGCTGTTAAATTTTGCCTGCTGGCTTCTGGCTGGAGGCCGGCCGGCCTGGGCAACAGAGCAATTGAAAGGAACTGCAGGCAGCTCTTTTTCAGTATACATCAAGGAACTTTGTTCTTCCTTTATTATAACTGACCACTGACAGGAGTGGCTTCTGAAGAAAGCAAGGCAAACAAGGCACACTGAACACTTCCCAGCTAATCTTTGTTGTGTGTTTTATTCACTTCCAGTGGGCACTTTTCTTTTCTTAAAGAACTGTTTAAATTTTTAAAGACACATTCCTAAACCAGAATACATAATGAAAATCACAGGAAAGACTGAGAATATATACAGAAAACATTTTTCACCGATAGGGGAGGACCTACTGAGAACACAGTTTATGGAGAAAATGAGGTAAATAGTGTTGCTTAGAAAGACCTGTGGGAAAACTATATAATAAAGAGTCTCACAAAAGTATGTCTAGAATATTTGAAAACTAGATTGTGAGTGACATTTCTTTTCAAAAGCAGTAAATAGTCAGATGGTCTTTGAAAATATGGGGCATGCTTTAGCAGGGCAAAGAAACATGAATCATATGCACATGAAGCTTCCAAGTTTGAATGAATGATATATTTAAATAATGACATAGCTAAGGTCTTTGTAAAACATTACTAATGACTAACCTCTTTTATAAATTAATTTGAAAGTATATTTTAGAAGCTGGGGAGAAATGTTGTAATTCGCAAAATGGATGAACATAGTGGACTCTAAGAGCCCAACTCTTCTATCTTGCTAGTGTATTTAACTTAGTGACCGTAAAGCTTTATCAAGAGGTCTAAGGAACCTGGACTTGAATTAAGGCCATGAGGCTCCTTTGTTTTGATTAGCTTTTACCATAGAAGATGGAAGAAATAAAAATAAAAAGAATATGAATGCAGCTCTCTAGAGCCTCATCTAAATATACAAACAAAATCCACCTGCATCACTATCAAACAGATGTACCAAAACTATAGCCATGTAAATATCAAACATCAATACTTCCTGCTTATGAAACTCTCTAGTCATACAAATAGTTATGCGAATCCCAATGTTTATGAAATTCCATCCTACATTTGAACAAATGCAATTTTTCAGTCACTATAGCTAGTTATTTTGTCATTTCTTTCCAGATTTCCCTAGAGATCCAGTGAGGACTAAGCACATAAAAACTTTCATCATTTTTATTCCACAGCCAGCCAGTTTTCAGAGGAAGAGCAAAATTTTTCACTGTGCACTTTTAAGCTAATAAAATATTCCCGGAAAATTAGAAGCAAAAAAAATAGCTATGCAAATATGTATATAACCTTAGTAATGATGCTTGGACAAGCTAATAAAGTAATATTTATCATGAAAAGAAAATTAAGTAAAAATCCAGCCCCTGCAAAATTTAAATGCAATTTTAGACTCATTCTCTTGACCTTCCTTAAAACAAAGTAAATGAGGAGGTAATAATCAACTATTTTCTTTTTTAATGAGAAAACAAAACTTGAATTAAAGTGGGAGAAGAAACGAAATAGAGACATATGTTACAATGTCTGGTAGAGGTTTTTTAAAAAAAAACTCACTTTCAGGAAATTCTTCTCATAATTAAGATCTTTATTATGATTACAACAAAACATTTTCTAAATACAAATAATCATGTATACTCAGTGCTGGGATATTTTCATATATCTCCTCCCTATCTTAAAATCATTTTATTTTTTAATACTTAAGGTACAAAAGTGCTGATTCACTCATCTGCACAAACCAACTTGGTAATTTTTCTTAAAATCCAGTTAAACAGTAGGAACTTAAAAATATAAAAGGAGACAAAAAGAGCTTTCCTTATAGCAGCTAATTAAAGTCTTTTCTTATAGCAGCTAATTAAAGTCCACCTTGAAGGTGCATACATATTTCCAACATGTATTAGAAAATAATTGCATAAAAAGTTAACTGTGCTTTGTGTTCAGGAACTTCTGTAAGCACATGGCCTGCAGGTGTCCCAGCACAGCTGTGGGAATCCCTTCCCCCTAGAGCTCCCGGGACCCTCAGTCAGAAATTTAGGCCCACTTTGGGGAAACTCAGATTGCTCTATCCTTAGAGTAACAATACTAGATACTTCTACTTGTTATTAAGGACCCAGAGATACACAATAGGTTTTTTACTCCAAAAAGCTTGCAGTTTATTTTGTTCAGAGGCAAGAAGAAGATGAGAGAGCTAAGCAATCATTTAATCAACAAAATCAACTTAGTGGAATCAGTTAGAGAGTTTGGGCTCAAAATCTTTCCTTTTTTCCTCTCAACTTGCATAGAGATGTACACTTTACACTATCTAGTCAGTGTAAAATTACTGTTAGGGAAAAGTTTGTACACTCACCAACTGTCTATTCAGCTGAATTATATGGGTAACGATCTCAGTTCTAGAACCCAATTTGTGAAATGATGTGGCTACAAAGATTTTATGTGGATGACCCTGACTGCAGTTCAGTGTTGTTTTTAAGATATTATGGTTTCTCTCCAATCTCCTCCCCGACAAGCTCCTAATTGTGTTCCAGATTGAAATTTCCAGGCCGGGTCTCACCTTCTTCCCCAAAAGATTTCTGTGAGTATATATTTAGGAGCTCAAGAAAGAAAGAAAAGGATTCACTTTAACACAATAAATTGGGGAAGGTTTTCAAAGGAATAGTCAGGGGATATTGTTAGGAAATTTGGTCCTAAAATTTTCTTTTCTAAAGAATGTTAAAATATCATATTCAAAAACCTTTTAAAAATACTAGGTACTGCTTTGAGAAAAGGTTAATTTTTAAATACCTTTCCTCATGTAACGGTGCTAAGCCATAATTTTTCATCCTTTCTACTTTAAATGATAAACTCATATGATTTTTTATTAAGTTCTACCTCCTTGGAATGCAATACATAATAATTCAATAGGCAGATACCCATACTCCAGGAGTTTGCCTTCTAAGTCGAAAGCTCAGGGACAAAAGAAGTAGGAATGACATGTATTTGAGAGGCATAAGTAGTAAAAATACAGTAAATTAGCCTATTATACAAATGCTTTGTGTTACAGTAGAAGGCTAATGTTCAGGCAAGTTTCTTTTAAAAATGAAAGTTGAGGGTCTTTCCTTCCCATCTCATCTACAGGGCTCTCAAATCTTCATGGGTACCAGCACCATTTTGAGTGCTCTTTTCAACATAAAATATAATAAAATACAGCTATGGCCATTGAAGGAGAAGTTGAAGACAAATTCTAGTCAGTGACCAAAACTTACAGGTAGAAGTTATCTATGAACAACTGTGTCAAAAGTATGCTCCTACAAAAAAACCAAAACTTTTTTTTGGTAAAGATTTTATTTACTTATTTCAGAGAGAGAGGAGAGAGAGCACGCAAGCATGAGCAGGGGAAGGGGGAGGGGCAGAGGGCGAAGCAGGCTCTCCACTGAGCAAGGAGCCTGATGCGGGACTTGACCCCAGGACCCTGGGATCATCACCTGAGCCGGAGGCAGACGCCTAACCAACTGAGCCACCCAGGCGCCCCAAACCAGAACTTTTGTTACATGGATGCAAACATTCCCTAACACTTCCATACCTATAGGCGCTCATGCATTGACATGCGTTGCAGAAAAAAAGATACTGTTTGCCCAACAGCCGCAGGAAGGCGCAGGAAGGAACTCTCACTCAGTTCTTAGGCACAGGAAGGAACTCTCACTCAGTTTCTTAGTGAGCCTAAGCTCACTCAGTTTCTTAGTGAGCCTAAGCAGCTTAACTGGAGAGTGTCACCTGCCATAAGCATATTTATGTCATTTTGCAACTTCTGCTTCTCCAGTCATTGTACACTCAAAAATAACTCTGGCCAAATGGCTGCTACCTTCTTTGTTTGTTGTAAGAACTATAGGACACCATCTTTTAGAAAGTAAGGGTATAGGGGCGACTGGGTGGCTCAGTTGTTAAGCGGCTGCCTTCAGCTCGAGTCATGATCCCGGGGTCCTGGGATCGAGCCCCGCATCGGGCTCCCTGCTCAGCGGAGAGGTGGCTTCTCCCTTCCCCACCTCCCTGCTTGTGTTCCCTCTCTCGCTGTGTCTCTCTCTGTCAAATAAATAAATAAAATCTTTTAAAAAAAGAAAGTAAAGGTATAGAAAAAAAAATCATTGGTTTTGTTTTTACACTAAGCTAATGAATCTTGTTTTATTTTAGTTGTTTATAACAGAGAAATAGAAGACTTTTTTTTTTTTTTTCATTCCAATTCCTGAGTGGGTTTGGGACTTTTCTGGCTCTTTTCCCCCACTTTCAATGACTAGCACCTGCTGTTTTGATAATTACCTTCTAAGACCTAGGAAGTGAACCAGAAGGTACCCTAACACGAAGTAAGGCCTGCAAAGGATGGACCAGCTACATTTGGCTCTTCGAGGGCCTTTCTTTGCTCCCTCTCTCTATGCCCTATGGAAGGGAATACCTGGACCCACCCTGAGTACCCAGACATCTGCAGAGGCTGAGGCTGATCTAGCCTTTGCTAAGGGAGAAAGAGAGGCAGTCGTGGGGGATGTGTGTGTGTGTGTGTGTGTGTGTGTGTGTGTGTGTGAAAGAGAGAGAGAGAAAGAGAGCGGAGATTTGCCTTTCACCCTCCCAGCTTCCTCTGCAGCCCTCCTCTGCTCTCTGCGGCTGGTGGCTTAGTGCATGAACTGATTAGGTAACAACAGAGCACCTACCCTCCCTGTTTCCTCTCAATGCATTTGGGCCACAGCTTTTGAAGGAGCCCAGCCCTGCCACTATCCTGCCTTTATCACGGGCTGTATGGGGCTTTATCTGAAAACGCCTGGGCTTTGCCCCTGGCTTCATCAATCATTTGGACCAGTTCACATCCCCTTCACGGTGTTCCGCCTCATTAAACCCATCAAGGACGCTGCAGAGAGGCGGTGGGGCCAGGGAATGCCTGAGCTCTCCTTCCCACTGCTCCACATCTCAGTGATGAAAAAGACCCACAAACTTGGGGGAGAGGGTGCAGAGGATGACTTACATGGCTACCAGATGCTCAAGCGTCACCTTTCTCGCAGCTCCAGGAGATTTCTTAGAGATGCACATGGGAAATTAAATGATCAGCCCAAGCTGATGAGCATGTGCTCCTCAGTGTTCCTTCTTAAGGAGCTCATTTATTTGCTGGTGGAATTGGAGACCACAGCTTCACAGGAAATGGAGTGTTTTAAGGCTGCCAGATGCAAATGCTGGTTATAAAAAAAAAAAATCTGGGGAACTCATGGTCAGGAAAGAAGCCTGAGACTGAATTTAGGGTCTTCAGAGGCAAAATGAATCATGAAGTGCTATCCAGGTAACCTAGACAAAATCCCATTCTGTATTTGGTGAAAGGAAGGTTTTACAATTTTCCAAAGTTCTATTCTACTAATGACTCAGATTTCTATTTTTAAGTTTTCATAATGATTCTTTTATTTTTTTATATAAACGCATTACAAAGGTTTTCTCACACATTATTTCAACACAACCTTTGGAAGCAGCTAGAGCAGGTATTTTATTTTCAGTGTCATGTTAAAAGTGAAAAAAGCCAAGTCTAAAAGATTGAATTTAACAAAGATCATACTGCTGGCAATAGGTGGGCTAAAACCCCGTCATTGCTCTTATACAACTTTACTGACGTGGTAAAGAAAAGTTCAGGAAGGTCCTATTATTTGTGTATATTTTTTGTAACAATAGCTATGATATGACATCAGATATCTAGGTGCAAATGTACTTCCCTAAGGGTCTTCCCCAGCCTATTAGGAGAAAGAAGAGAAGGAAGAAGTCAATATGTTACTGCTCGGGTAAAAATCAGTCTCTTAGTACCAACTAGGAGTGGAGGAGGATATGCATTTCACTCGTAGGAGAGAAGTAGGGGTAGGGTTGGGGGCAGGGAACAGAGGCGGGGAGGAAAGGAGGAAGGAAGCCGTAACTTTAGGATGGCTTAACATCCGGTTTGTATTACAAACAAGAGCTAAATTTCTTCTCCGTATAGCACCACCTGAGACCCAGAGTAATAGCCTCTGGACCACCTCATGCACCCAAACAACTATTTTATGGACCAGGCGCTTGCATGCACTTTTAAACCTTGTGGGGAAGCTAAGGTGGGAGAGTGAAAACGCCTCCTCAGCCCTGGCCCCGCCCACCAGCACGCCACCACCTGGCACCAGACGCTCCTGCACCCCGGCCCGCTGTCCCTGGGCGGCCTCGGCGGGAATCCTGGGTTGGGACGGAATTAGGAAACCCTAAACCACTCTGGCCTGGCGCAAATCCCCGCGCGCGGGCTACTGGAGCCCGCAGCCCACGCACCTCCGCGCCTCCGCGCGGCCGCGGCAATTTGCATCCTCAACAAAGGCGCACAGCGCGGATCCCCGAGCACTGCGGGTATTAATAATCATAAAAGACCGAGCGATTACAAAAAGAGAAAGTGCTAAATGTCAGGAGCTGGGGCAAGATTTTTAAAAGGCAATGCACCCGAATCCAAGTCTGTACTTTAACTTTTTTAATAACGATTTTTTTTTTCTGGGCTGGAAGCTTGCACCGAATCCTGGAGGAATTGCTAAATCAGATTAAGGTTATATTTTGCAACAGACTGGATGGAGCAATAAAGGAGAGCGCGCGGAAATGGGACTTCACCCATCAATTAGATCTCTATTAGCAGCCAATGCAGGCTTCACCACAGGAAATGTCACATCCCTGCCCAAGCGGCCCCTTTCGTTCCCCACCCCCAGCTCTCACCTCTCGCCTCCCCTAGAGTTAAACTCTTTGGGCGCACACCCTGGAGCCAAACAAATCGCTTTGTTTCAACAAGGGTTTTTGTTTTGTTTTTTGTTTTTCTTCCCAGTCTTGTTCTGGAACCCGCCGCCACCTGCCTCCCCCACTGCCAGCGCAGCGCGCTAACCCCGGGACACTCCGGCCCTGGCTGGCCGAACAGGTTGCAGCGCGGACACCTGCGCTGTCTGCGGGGTCGCTCAGGACCGCGGTGCGGGGGCTGGGGCGCGGGGCCTTATTAATATTAAAAGCTTTATGACGGTCCTGAGCGGTCCATAATGAAAGGTGATTAACAAGACAATGGACAGGGCTCTGAATGGTGGGGCAACTCATCTGCTATAATAGATCAGACCCGCCTCGGGGGCCCCAGCGTGCGAATTCCGCCTCAGGATCCGAAGGAGTCCGGGGGGGATCGAGGGGAAGACTGGCGTGTCAGACCGCCGCCGAAATAGCGCGCCCTGCAGGCCGGGAGGAGACCCTCGTGCCGGGTCCACTCTGACCTCGGCATCGTCTCTGATGAGCTTGCAGGTGTACGCTCCCTCACTGGAGTCCCAAGATGAGTGCGGTACCCGCCCAGAGGCCAGTGGCCTGCACCCGGATTCCCAAGCCTAGAGGTGTTCACCCCACACACACCCCATAACTCCGAACGCTGGAAGCCGAGTTCGGATGGGAAAACGCCCCAATAATGGCTGCTCCGGCTGGGCACACAGGGAAGAAAATGGGGCATGACCCCCGAATCCGCTCCCTTCCAGCCTCCGGCAAATGCACCCAGCCCTTGACCCCTGCTCCTCCGGTCCCCAGCAGAACAGAAATTTCCTCGGGCCCCAGAAAGCCTCATTTATCATTCTCATGGGGACCCGAATGACAACGTTCCTTGTCCTAGCCCGGCTGTGAATCAGGGCCCCCCACTTCTGCTCCCTTGTCCTCCCCATGCCCCTCCCGCTCCACACCCTTGCCCAAAAGGAGACAAGGTGCAACAGCCCGGGAATGAGCAAGCAGGAGAAGTGGCCGACTGGATAAAGGAGGCACTGTTGCAGTTGCCGCCGCCGCTGCCCCCATTCAGGGGCCGAATTCAAATGGATATTTCCCCCCTCGGCCCAGCTGAACGAGGCTCAATGCCTCAAAGGTGCAGAGCTGCCTCCGTGGACATGCTCTGTGGCTGATATTATGATTTTCATAATGCGCTTTTATGTCGCTCCAGACTCCTCCGGTGAGGAGCCCGCAGAGCTGCTGAAAGGGGCTTTGAGAGGCCCGGGCGCGCGGCTGCTGCGAGCTGCGCGCCCCCCGCCGGCCTGAGTGGCACCGCGTGCCCCGGTCGGGGCGCGGCTCCTGCGCTGCGAGCGCGCGGGCGGCGGCGGGTGCTGCCCGCGCTCCTCATTAGCATGCGCCCTGAGTGCACCCGGCCGGCTCCCGCCCGCTTCCAGGCCGCTCCGGCCCCCGCGGGGTCTCTGCGGCCGGCCGGGGTGCGCGGTCCCTGGCCTCGCCCCTGCTCAGACTCCAGCTCCAGCCCGGGGGACCAGTGGCCAACCAGGCCCGGGGAAGGTTAAGGCCTAGGGAAGGTGAAGACGTGAGCAGATGAGGGGATTCTGGATGTGAGGGGCTCATGCTGGAGGCAGGGACGGAGTGGAGCCCCATCACTGTAACGAGTGAGGGGTGCTGTATTGTTCTGAGCATTTAGCCAGTATTCATCGTTTTGTTTTTTTTTCCCCTAGTAACAACCCGATGGGGAACCTAGCCTCAGAGAGGTTGTTTCCCCCAAGGCCCCGCAGCTGTAGGTGGGGAGGCCCAGAGTCAAATCAGTTGGTCTCAGAGTCCTTGCTTTTAACTGAGCTGATGGCTACTTTCCTGGTGTTGGCTCTATGTTGGGCCACAGCAAACAGTTCGCCAGCAATCCCATTTGCCTGATGCATAAGGGGCAAAACAGATCCGTTACAGAGTAATCAAAGCTCCTGGTCCTCACCTACACTCAGTCATTAGAGCTCATGCCATAATAGCTCAAGTTACCTTCCTTTGGTCTTCATTTCAGACTCATGGCAGAAATTTGTATGAAATACTTAGGGCCGCTGAGAGTCCAAATCAGACAAATACTTTACCTTAGTCACCAGTAAACACATTAAAAATTGATACATAATATATCATGATGAAACTGTAAAAAGGTGGGGGGGGGAAGAAGGAAAAAAAAAACTACATTCTAAAAGAACTTCCCAAATAAACTCATCATTTGCATTGGCCCTAAATGGAGAATTAAAAAATATTATTCTAACTTAACCTAAATACATATTACAGCAGGACCCATTATAGGAGACTCGGGGTTACCATTCTTAAATGATTCCCTCCACCAAATTTGGGAACTATTCACAAGAAATATCAAAGTTGTGAAACTGTAGTTAGGCCAAAGTTGTAAAAAGGCACTCATAATTGCTCTCTAAAGTAAGGAGTCTACCATTAAGGTGGCCAAATACCAACTTTATTCATTTTTAAAAGGTCCAGCGTATGTACTAATAATGAGAGAGCACAATCAGTATATGTCCCCCTCCCTTAGTATTTGTCCAAAAGGTAGACATGTGCCAATAAATAAATATATTTACAATTTGTTCTAAAGGTAGACATGTGCCAATAAATAAATATATTTACAAGCCCCAAGTTCCTTGCTTTAAATTGCAATAAGATGAACAATGCATTCAAAGCTAGATATACCTACTGTAATGTCCCAGGACCAATTACCCCATAAACCCCCCAGGCCATATCATAGCCCTAGTTGTCCATCCCCTTTCTTCACTGGCATGGTTAGAGGAATATCATGGTATTGTCAGTGCCCACCATGCACTGGACAATGAAAATTAGCCCCATGTTCCATCTGCAGTAATACCACAAGGTCAGTCAAGAATCACTGTCAGATTGGATTTCTATTTATCTACACAAAGGCCTTCAGGGCTTACTCTAAACTTGAAAGATCTTTATGACCTAGAACTAAGCAATAGATCCAAAAACACAACCCACAGATTCCATCCCCAGAGTTGTTATGATATTCGATTTTCTTCCTTAAATTAGCTGCATTGTTCTTGTGTATGAATCTACTGGTGTAGCCCTGCATATCTAATGAAATGATCCCAAATTACAGTTAAAATCTGTTCTTCTTCCTGATTTGTTGCAGCACGATGAAAGATAACTACATCTGAAATTGGGAGCCTGCAGCTGCTCATACATTTCTTCATTAAATAAACATCGGGATACCTGCTGATTGAAACCATTTTGGGGTTTCGATATGAATGGCTCTTTAAAACCTTTCCCATATGTTAGCTTCTATTAAATCCCACAACTAGCTGCCTCCATATCAGAGGTTATTAAATCCTTATTAAAACTTGAAAATGTTCTAAAGTGAAATTGTATCGCATACTTGCAAAGACGTGATAAAGTGCCATGTTTAACACACAGTTTTTTAAAGCAGCCAGGATCAGAAGGTCAAATCACTCAGAAAATTCACGACACCTACCTAGATGTCTTTTGTTTACATGACCCAACTAAATGAGAGAGGAAATGTATTTGGTTTAAATTATTTAGTTTGTATTGCCTTTTAAACCCTGCAAAAACTCTCAGTAAACCACATCGTTTTCAGAAACTGTGAGATTTGACAATAACTACCAAAATAATCACCCGCATAGAGGAGATGATGATAGCAAGTTAATGAACGTCATTATTGAAAATAAGAATATTACCTCTGCTTATTGTGCATGTTAAAAGATTTTTTGAAAAGCATAGTTGATAATTGTCAAATTATGGATTTGTGTCAAATGATGGATTTAAAATATTATAGTATTAGGAAAAGAAGTGAATTCTATATGGATTGCTTAGGATGTGGTGGTAGTTAGAGAAGTGCGGGGTGGAATGAATTACACAATAAATTCAGGGTTTATCTATAGGGAAACAGGACAGCTGTGGTTCCAAATACCTCCTTTTCCACTCACCTGGGGAATTTTTCCTCTTTGTATGTATACAGACAAAGTACTTTTTCCTTTCTTTTTTCTTTTTTTCTTTTTGCCTATCTGAAGCATTTTCACTTCTTTCACTTTATTGCAAGTAGGGAAACAGAAATAGGAATACTGAGGGAACTATCCAGAAAATTCTCAAGAATGAAAACCTTTCATTCCAAAGATTTCGGAACGAAAAATTTTCAAGTTTAGAGTAAGCCCTAAAGGCCTATAGGAGAACTCCCATAGCCCAGCTCCCCAAATGGGCTACTGGCATTGATTTAACTGACCTTGTGTTTCCTTTGTCCTGTGCAGACATTAACTTACCACAGATATGCTGTGGGTGGAAGGTGGATCTGGCAAGAATTGGATGTAAATGCCTTTGGGTTTTTCTCTTTCTTTCTTTCTTTTTTTATGGACATGGGAAAGAATATTGGAAAGGAGATGGAGGGAAACCTCCGTTGCACTTGGAGTCCTACCATGAGTGTACATGGTGACTACCATTTTATCTGCACAGGCTCAGTTTACTCACCTAAAAATAGGAAGTCAAACTGATCCAGACATTCCCTCTCTGATCCATAGTTCTGATGCTTCAGAAAATCAGTGCCTGACAAAGCCCGGATCACTTCATGCCTGATCATAAACTCCAATACATGTTTCCAGAATGTAACTTCAGATCTGAATTGTTAAGTTCATGCTTTGCCATTTGTCCTTTGCACTATGTTTATGAAACACAGTGCTACATAAAATGGCTTGACATTTTCCTGTTAATCAATAGGGCCTCTGCTCTCATCAGTAATGACAATAATCAAATGGCTTGCACTGTATGTACAGAACATGTTAAAATTCCCAAATAAAAATTTTATAAGTGACTTTAATGTGATGGGGTACATGGATTCCTGAAAGAAGTTGTGTAAAATGGACTTCAATAGTGAACAAAAGTTTACCATTCCTTTTATTCAGATAACAATTTCAGACATGCTTTTATAGTATCATGATTGGAAGTGACTAACAAAATTTCAACTTTTAGTTTTTCCACTGTACTTCTCCCTTGTCTTTCTTCCCTACTAAACAGATTTCATGAATACCATGGATACATCTAAAATAAGCCTTAAGAGCAAAAGAGAATGACAGGGCACTAGGAAAAATATTAAACAAGATAAATAATTATGTTTTCTCCTCTTCACAAATTTGCTATTTGCAATGGTATTTCTGAATTCCAGAGAATACTTTTAAAATGAAAATATCACTTAATAGGTAATGTTTTTATCATATAAAAATGTGTAGTTGGTAATAAAATGGCACTGAAAGGGTGAGATAAAAGGTCATTCAGATAGCTATAACTTAAGTTAAAATGTTTACTACTTGACAGCAAGATTTATTAAAGACATGAGAGTTGGGAGTTTTTCTGAGCCTCCAGTTGCTATTTTAAATTTTATACAGTGAGAGTGTGTCCAAAAATTGCAAATTATTTTAGCTAATAAAGACTTCTTAAATAACTATAGTCACAGCTATGTGCTTCATTCAAAACTAATAAAGCCAGTAAGTTAATAACAGTAATTAACTCCCACTGTACCACACTCCCTTCAATAGATGCTCTGTAACATACATTTGATAGTAAGTTAGCAAATATGGAAAAGCAAAGCACAAAAAGACGATGCTCATGTGATGAATATAGGAAAAAAATCTTACATCAAGAAATATAAATGTATTTGCCACATAATTGCATATGTCCCCCCACAAGATCTACGAGCTCATGAGGACATATCAGATAATTAATTCATAAATAGCCAGGAATGGCAAGCATGGTTTCTCCATGACAAGCCAGTTCTTTTCTTCAAGTACTTTTTAAAATAGCTGTTTAACTAAAAAACACTTTGAAGGGATTATCAAAATGAGAACATTTTGAGGGGAAGAGTCAAGATTTTAAAGAAGGGGGAATTAAAGTGGGATGATCAGTGAGTAGGAAGTGATGTGTAATGTATGCTGAATAAGCAGATTATTTTTTGAATAATGAAGAGGAAAAATGTAAAATGTCCTTATTTACTTAGAAATTATCTCAGCTAACATCTTGAAAGGACTCTGGAGGTAGTGGGTTAAATACCCTTTTGGGGTTTCTTTCTGCTATTTCTTTTAGGGTTTCCTTTTATTCACCTTATACAAAAGGCCATTCGTCAAGTTCAAGAATAGGAAGGACACAGTGCCAGTGGGTGTAGTAGTTGTTGTTGTTAAGAAAATGAGTTTACATCCCAGCATGGTGTCTAAAATGGTAGCTAAAGTACCCCACAAGCAACCACTGAGCAAGTGGAATTTCCACAGGACTCATGGGCTTCTGCAAACCAATCTGTTTTCAGAGAATTATCTAAATCAGACCCATATTCTATTGATTTGAGCAATAAAAGGGGAAAAAAACCCTTTTCTTAGGTGTTTTGGGGGAAACAACACACACACACACACACACACACAACAAGGGGGAAAAAAAACCCCAAAGCAACACACTTAGCAACTCAGTAGGGAAAAAGGTCAGGCTACTATTGACAAGTATGTAAAGACACCTCCTAAACCATGGGAAAACATGTAGAAATCCTTTCGACTCACTGCATTCAGAACCCATGGAAGGGACTCACAGAACTGCACTTTGGCATTGTTGGCCTGAAAGGATATCTATTTATCATCTTATAAGACAGCTCGAATGATCTTTATCTACTTTGCCCACTTTCTGACCCAAATTCAGGGTTTTTATGGAAAATTGCAGTCAGTTTGATTGATGAAATCCAAAGATGTCTAAAATGGCACCAAAGATCTCCAACTGTGCAGACTCCAACCGAGGGCTTCAATGTTGGCATTGTTCCTGAAGGAATAAAAAAAGAAAAAGAGAAAGTTGAGAAAAACAGGCAAAAGTTAGGGAATTTCTGCTTTAAAACTTCAAATTTCAATGAAGATCCCCAAACCCATTATCCCTGTTCACACGTGCGAACGGGGCGGACATCAAAGTATTTCCCACACATCGCAACAAAACCGGGTTCCTCGTGAGCCAATAAACCGTCTTTGTAACCCGCTGAATGGCTGCATGAACGGAGCGAGCAGGTTTCAAGAAAAGCGCTCAGAAAGGCTGCGTGGAGCCGGGAGCCGGGAAGCCGGGGAGCCGGGCGCGCCTGCCGGAGCGCAGGAACGAGAAACTGGTCTGAGCAATCGCCCCTACCATGGGCAGTCTGGGGCTTTAAAACACCCTAAGAGGAGTCCGAGTGTCCACTGAAAGCCTTCGTGTTCCCGAGCGGGGCAGCCAGAGTGCACTCTCCTCTCCCTTCCCAGTCGGCCGGCGGCGCCACTATTAACCCAAAGCCAGACCCGGGCGGAGGCGCCGGCGCCAAGGCCCCGCGGAAGGACAAGACAAGCCGTGATAGTCTGTGAAACCTCGGTCGGGTTTTGGGGGGCGATGCATTATAGTGGAATATTGTCACCTGCCTAATTGTTCTAAGCAGGCCTCCTCCCCTCCCCCATTAGTAATAATAGCTGGAGCGCGCCTCCTACCCGGTTACCAGGCCCGGGAGCTGATGAATGAACCCCCTCGTAGGGGAAAATCTTGGGAGCTGTCTTCTGTCGTATTACCCAAGGGGGCCGGCTATAAATCGTCCTTCATTTTAACCACATTTACCCTCATCTTCCTCGGGGCTAGGGATGCTGCGTTAAGATTGCCCTGATGTGCCAACGCTCTGGACCAGCTGCTCCTAAATACAGACAGGTCCTTGTCAATTAAGGCTTTGAGAAGCAGGTCCTCGGGGCCCTGGGGCACTGAAGCAGCCAGCAGCCTGCAGCCCCCACAATTAGTATCCATTTGGAAGGGACCTTCAGGGCACAAATGCACAGGCAAAGGAAGAATCAAAACACCAGGCAACTTCAATTCTGGAAATTGGTCGTGTAAGTGTTGTGAAACTGAACAGACAGCCCCCAAGAAGGGAGCTAAGATTTCTGCTGCAAGATGGGCCTCTCCTGCCCCCCTTCCCAATATTTCCCCTTTGTCTTGTTTCAAGCCAGGCAGTAGATTGAGTTTGTGGATAGGTTTGGGGGGGGGGGGTGGAGAGAAAGATAAATGAATACGTTAATTTGCCTGCTCTAAGCTGAAGTTGTCTTTTCGTGTCTTTTGTGGCCACCTCAAGCAGCTGGTCAACCCTGCCTGGACCCTGGCCTTTGGCCCAAAGGGCGCTGGACAAGGCAAGCGCTCCAAGGAGAAGAGCTGCGATGTATCAGGTCAGGGAGGCCAAGCTGCTGGTGGGCCAAGCAGAGCACTAGCAGCTCAGCTCAACAAAACCCAAAAGGCTCAGGGGGGCTGGGGCACCATGAGGGAAGGTGTTTGTTTAAGCGATTAGGAGCAGTTGGTAGTTAGGGGCGGAGAAAAGGGCAGAGCTTGTGACACAGGGCAACTTAGCTGGACAGCAAGGGTGGACATTCAGAGGACATCACTGTTTAAGACTATGTGACCCCACCAAGTTCAAGAACAGAGCAAACAGCACAGGCCATTAGGGACAGCCATCAAACGATGGCAACAAAGCCAAGAGGGGCATTGAGAAAAATGTTTCAATATTAAATATGGAATAGTATTGGGGACCAGGGCAGGAGGTCATTGAAAGTCAACAAGAGTTAAGGCTTAATGAGAGAAAGAATTTAATATCAAAAATGCATAAATCTGCAAATGAGGCAGCCCCATAATAGAGATAAAAGAACCAGTTCGGTCAACATTCTGTCGTAATGACACCGTAATAGATAGCATCAGGTTGTTAACATTTAACACAAAAGTTAGGAGAATGGAAGGAAAGGCAGCTCCCTTAATGGAGAAACTCCTGGAAGATTTCCATAGGCCACAAGGGATGAATAGTTGCTAACTAGTTGTTTTACCAAGAAAAAAGGTGGGCCTGTTCCTTGGGGTTTCTTGGGGTTTCAACCCACCCTCATTTCTCCCCCCCTCCCAAGATTTCCCTCACAGAGGCCCAGAGGCACACACTTTCTCTAAAGAGTCTAAAAGTCCTTTCTCTCAGAACCTACTGTGATTCTCCCCCTCCTATTTCAGCAAGGACATGAGTGAGCCAACAAAGTTCTTAGCAAGGAACATATTATGAAAAGAATGGTTTGGTTTGGTTTGAGTTTTCCTGCTCAGAATAAAAACATGTGTTTCTTCAGCAGGATGGATTGGTCAAAAAGCTTCTAAATGATTTCTCACTTTCCTCACTTTTCCAATCATAATAAATCTTATTTTTAAGGCAACTTCCAGTAGCAGAGTCCTTAAAATTCAGTGACGCTTACTGAAGAAAGTCGTCCTGCTGTATGCACTAGATCTCTGGGACTTTGCCTATACATGAAAAAAGACCTCCTTAATAGCCACAGGTAGACAGAGGGAAAATCCAGGAGAGACTATCCTATCTTGACAGCAGCAAAGTAAGTGGCAAGTCATTCCAACTGTGGATCCCTGCTACCCAAGACTCAGCATCCTCCCATTCCTGCAGAACCCAGAAGACAGGGCCCACCTTCCAGGCAGTCATCACTGGGGGTGCCTTCTACAGAGTGGAGTCGTGGATCCCTGGTCTGTATCTCCCATTGCCCTGATGCTTGTTTGTTTTCAAAACACATTTACATTCATTATCAGAGCTGATCCTTTGAACCACCTTGTGGAATGAATAGAGCAGCCATTCTTATTCCCACTGCATAGGTGAGAAAACACATTTGAAAGATGAAATAAGTGGATTCATTTTACTGTCAGGGGACAGCCAAATTCCTAATCGAGTGTGTGTCCCACAACTTCCCTGTACTTTGTCCTCTGCTATTTGGGACTCAGAGTTCAGAAGCACAGTTAGAAACTGATGTCTTCCTCAGGCCTATTCAGGCACTTTGATGCACATTCATGTCTCGACTGTAAATATTACTTACATATGTCTTAAATATGTCTTAGAGCACCTGGAGACGCAGGGGACTCTTGGGACTTCCAGAGCATGTGTCCAAACACGTTCATTTCACTCATGGGAACACCAAGGCTCAGAGGCATTCAGTACCCCATGCAAAGTTGGAAAGTGGCAAATTTAGGCTCACTCTGAGTCCTGTGGTTCCACAACCAGTTTACACTAGAAACCCTTGTATCCACTCATTTTCTTCCAAGGAAAGTGCAGGTTCCTTAAGTGCGTTGTTTCCTATTTTTCTTGGGTCTTGTAGGCAACTATCTCCTCACAGAGCATGTGTGGAATTAATTAAAGAATGACTAATGGCTAGTAAGTGAATGGATGGGATTAGGAACACAAATCAAAGAGATACCTCCAATGACATTGACAGTGGCAGTGTGAAAACCAAACTGCAGATATTTGGACCTTTAAATGATCCCTTTTTAATGGAAAGAAAACAAACTATAAGGAAAACCAGCCCCAGAGTTTTGGAACCCAGAGATTACTGTTTGTTTTGTCTTGTTTTAATAACAGCTGCTAAGTCAAGGTCTCCTTCCTGCAATTGCCACTTCCCGTCACTCTTGAGCAAGGAGAGCCAAGGCCACAGGACCTAAACTCAACAGAGCTTTACTCCAGCAAGGTCCAGCCCCAGCCTCTCACATATTCCTCTGCAGGGAGGGAAATCAGAGGTCGGGAGGCCACACCTGGATGGAGGTGGAGACTTGCTACAACTTCACACTTGGAGGTAACTCTGACCATCTGACTTCTAAGAGCCCTCCTATCTCTAAAGTTCTAGGATGCTGTCCCGCTCCTCTGGCTCATAGGCAGGAGATGACTGACGAGAAGTCAGCGGCATCTACGCCCCCGCCCATCCACCCAGAGGAAGCCTTAGAGAGCAAGGCTGGCTCTGGCATTTCCAGGCCCGCTCCAGCTGGGGATCCATGCTGGACACAGGCCTGGCCAGGCTATTCCCTGGAATCTGAAATCATTCTCCTTCCCCTCCCCACCATCGGCTCCCTCCTGTCTTGGCGCCTGGCGACCGCAGCGCGCGGCGCCAGCACGGGCATTTCCGGGTCCGCCCCCCCTCCCCCGCACCCCTGCATTCCCCCCTCCCCCCCGCACCCTTGCTAGAGCGGGTCAATAGAGCACACGCAGGGCGCCAGGCTGCTCTGGCCCGCTGGCCTGTTCCCCTAGCTGCGCCCCAGACAGCCCAGGACCAAGCAAGCGGCGGGCACCCCTGGAAGCTGCCTTTCCCTGTCCCCACTCTCCCAGGACCCGCCAGAGGAGGGGATATCGAGGCGAGACCAGTGCCTGGAACTCAAGGTGACTTTAGGTCACTTGGAAAGCTGAGGATACCTGAAACAGCACAAGCCGGGAGAAACCGGTCTTTGCAGAGAAGCGAATTGGTTTGTTTCCAAACGAAGTGACAATTCCAAGATACACCAGAACCCGAGCTAGCGGTGGACAAAGCAGGAGACGAGAATTTGCAGTTTTAAAGCCTTTTTTCCCCCTAAAGAAAAATGTAATTTGGCTAAATGCAGCAAAGGTTTTCCGCGGGTTCAGAGGGTCAAGCAGATGTAGACAAGCGCAGGGGAGTTATTTATGTCAAGTCAGGTTATTGTACAGGCGAGAGAACGAATCGCCCAGTCGGCGCGGGTAGCCAGTGGGCCCGCGCGCCGGGGTCAGGGTGGAAGGCAGTGCGTCCAGCCTGGCGGGACGGTAATTGCCCCGGGTCTGACACGACGCCGGGGGCCTCGGGGCGCCTCCATCCATCTCCATCCATTTAGCGACGGCCCCCCGACCAGGCGGGAGGCGGGGCTTGGGCCTCAGCTCCGAATAATGAGAACAATTGTCTCCCCGCCTGGCACTGCCCTTATCTGCTCCGGGCTCGCTGCCCTCTCCTTTCTCTGACCCCACTTGTCCCCCAGCCTTGGCGATGGGGTTGGGATGGGAAGTCAGCTCGAGATCAGGTGTGCCCTGAGCGCTGAGCACAGCTGAGGCCAGGATGCCTGGGAGGAGACGGAAGCTTCCCCCCCCCCCCCCCGCCACTGCCCTCTACTGTGCTCCCGCCGGCCAGTAACCCGCCTCCTCCTCCAACCTGCCGGGCTAACGCAGCCGCCGGGCCCTCGCTTTCCACCCAAGACCCTCCAAGACCCTCCGGATCCTGCCTCTAGAATTTTTCATCAGCGCTGGGGGCTGGTAAAGATTCTTTCCCTCTGACAATTTAATAGTCCCAAGTCATCATCTGCGTGACATTGGCCATCCATCTTCTCCCAGGGGAGGACAAAGCCTGGCCTCCCGGACTCCAGGCCTCTCCCTCTCTAGCTCTTTCTATTTTGGGACGGCCTCCCCACAATGGCGTCCTTATGATCTATAATGGTGATGTTTATGAAGGCAGCAATACCAGTGTATGAAGACAATTTTATGCCTAATTAGAAAATGATGTAACCCGAGAGAAGACAAAGAGGAGCTGTCCCCCCCCCCCCGTCTCTCTCTCTTCAATCACACCCCAAATTTCCTCGGGCCGGTCCCCTTGCGCTCCGGGCTCCTGGCCTCTGTTTTGACAGCATCTCGGCTCCCCACGCTCTGCTGGCCGGGGCGGCGCGGCAGGCGGGCACGTCCCGCGGCTGAGGGCAAAGGCTGCGGGGCGGGACGCCGCGGGAGGTGGGGGCAGAGGCGGGCGCCCAGGCCTAAAGAGATTTGGGAC